>NW_020954562.1:8545940-8657749 GCF_900497805.2 Vombatus ursinus
GGGGGTTACCCTGCTAACCTCACAGGACTGCCTGGAGGCTCAGATGAGATATTGTATGCATAGTACTTTGTACACTTCGAAAGGCTTTTTTAGTCAGTTCTTCCTGTATGGGAGGGCAAGTGCAGCTCCTTGGAATGAATCTGTGCCTCAGTGAACTTGGAAATTCCATTCTGTGGAGTTCTGTAATTGAGGGAAACCTTAGTTTTATACAGCTTGGAGAAGAAAGGAAGATATGGTGCCCCTTGGACTTTGTCATCCAGAGATGAGTTTAAGATTTTTAGGATACCAGCTCCTTGGGGGCAGATGCCATTTTATCTTTTGTCTTTGTAATCCCAGAGCCTAGTTCAGTAACTGGCTTTATTAATTTTCTTAATAACAATAACAATGTTGTTGTTCAGTTGTGTCCCACTCTTTTTTATCCCATTTGGGGTTTTCTTGGCAGAGATGCTGGAGTGGTTTGCCATTTCCTTCTCCGGGTCATTCTACAGATGAGGAAACTGAAGCCAACAGGGTTAAATGACTTGCCCAGGGTCACACAGCTAATACGTGTCTGAGGCCAGATTTGAACTCAGGAAGATGAGTCTTCCACACTGTAGGTCTGGCATTGTGTCCAGTGTGCCACCTAACTTGCCTCAGGAATAATAACTAATGTTTATATAGTCAGCTGCTGGATGGTGCAGTAGGTAGAGTTTTAGGCTTAGAGTCAGGAAGATTCATCTTCACGAGTTCAAATCCAGCTTCGACACTTATTATCTGTGTGACCCTGAGCAAGTCATTTACCCCTGTTTACCTCAGTTTTCTCCTCTGTCAAATGAGCTCGAGAAGGAAATGGCCAATCACTCCAGTATCTTTGCCAAGAAAACTCCAAATGAGATCACAAAGAGTTGGACGCAACTGAAACAACTAAACAACAAAACATTTGTATAATGCCTACTATTCATTGCCTACTATCTTAATTTGATCCTCACAATAACCCTGGGAGATAAGTGCTATTATTACTCCTATTTTGCAGATGAGGAAACTGAGGCAAACAGAGGCTTAAGTGACTTGCCCAAGGTCATACAGCTAGTAAGTATATGAGGCCGAATTTGAACTCTGGTCTTCTTGACTCCAGGCCCAGTGTTCATTCTACTGGACCACCTAGCTACCTACTTTTTGTTACATCAATGTATGGATGGAGGATGTATCTTGTAGGATAATGTATGTAAACTTTAAAGTACTATGTAAATGTCAGTTATTATTGTCCTTACTGTCATGAAGCATACAAATAAAATATGTGCAGAACATAGCAACAGGACGGTTGAAGTGACTCACTGTGTAGCAAGGAAATAAATACTTTGTTTCGTGATCTCATTGATGCACGTAGTTCAAAAAAAAAAAAAGAATTAGTTACAGTTATCAGAAGGGATTGGATCTTAGGATTTCTACTCCAGTCTGAGCACTGAGATCTCAGTGTTTTATCCTGACATGCCGATTTTTTTTTCCAGTGAAACAAATGAACCTGAGACAGCTCCATGTTAGTTGTGATTGGGAACATTTGTGTCAGGAAATGCTCAGATGCTGGAGCATGTTCTCTGGAGAGGAAGCCACCTTCTTGGCACATGGCCTAGAGCTTCCGGAATCAGCCGAATCAGCAAGTTCCCGATTCCTGAGGGAGCCAAGAATACATGTTTTAACCTTTGGTGCTTGTGCTGTTCTTCTGTAGGCTTAGTGACTGGCACGGCTCCTGCTTCATGTTTCTTTGGCTTGGGCATTCCTATGTATTCCTGGCTTAGAGCCGGTCCAATTCTGACAGAAGGAACGTCAGGGCTCATGATGAATGGCCATGCCTATATTGGGTATATTGAGGTGGAGAGGGGTGGGGAGAAAGCTTTGCCTGAAGACTGTAAAAATGTGGGCAGGGATTTTTCCTGAGCCCTGTATTAGAATCGTTTCAAAGTGGAGAGTGACAACTAGAAGGGTGTGTGTGGGTGTGATTGGGACCCTGAGAGAAGGGAGAAAATGACTAAGTAGGGAGAAGGAGGAAAGCTCTAAAATCCTGGCCTAGAATAGGGTCAGGAATAAGCTGGGAGTTACTGGAGTGTGACCTAATGGGAGGCTTGCACATGTCTGAAGTAGAAGTCACTGCTCAGATTTAGCCTAAAGGAAGACTTGACTGTAACTGCCTAACGGTCACTGGATTGAAAACATCTATATTGTTAATATGAATAATAGTTGATATTTATATAGTGTTTAGTGGTTTGTAAAGTACGTCATGTGCATTATCTCATTTGAGTTCCACAACTGATGTAAGGTTTTTGAGAGGAGAGTGGGGAGGGAAGGGCATGGGGTCTTTGGTATAGGAAATTCCTAGTGTGGAAACATTTTCCACTGATGCAGATCAGGAACTTATCTTCAGCTAAGAGCCTTAGAGAGTTGCCTTGGAATCTGAGAGTTAAGCTGCTGGTATATTTCATGGTCTCATAGTATATGTCAGAGGCAGGCCCTAAACCCAGCTTTACCCAGCTCTTCATAGCTCCAAGAATGATCCTCTATCAGCTATGTTGTTGTACCTCAATTCCTGGAATAAAGTAGAAGTATTTCCAGCCCCCTTTTTCCAAATAAAGAAACCTAGATTCTGAGACAGAGCTGGGGAAATGTCTGAGGCAAGAGTTGAAATTGGCTTTGCTTAAACCTAGTTCTAGGTCTCCCTATATCAAGCTTATTTAAATTGGCCTATCCCCAGAAGTTTCATTTAACATTTTTATCCTCCCTAAGTTCTAACTTCCTATAAAGTGACATCAGCCATGTTCACAGCGTAGATAAATTTTTGTCAGTCTCATTTTTTTTGGTAGCTTATAAATTTTCCTTTAATAACTTAAAACCTGCACTAAGATTTTTGGGACAACCTTTATTTTGTTGGATCACCATGGCAACAAATTTCTTGATGATTAAGCCACAAGGGTTGAACCCCTATTTAGCTAAACTGGCCAATAGGCGCTGCCTGTTACCAGGACCACACATCTTTCTAAGTTGGTTGGACCTACTGGAGCTTGTACCGTGTTGGCACGGCCCCCAAGAACCTCTATGCCCTCATCTTTAATTTAGAATATCTAAAGAGAAAAAAAGTATGATTTGTCCTCTCAAGTAGGACCTATGCTTCATCCTTTTGCAATGGACCAGGCCTTCCCTGTAAGGAGACAGGAATTCCTCCTCTGCTGGGATTCTTGTTCAGAACTGTACCTTCCTCCCAGAGATGTTGTAAGGATCAATGAGAGGATCCTTGTAAGGCCCTTAGCACTGGGTACCTAGAAGGCACTTCATAAATGCCAGCTGTTATTATTGTTGTTGTTACTATTGCTGTTACTTAAGTAATTGCAAAGTATATTTACTGTAATAATTTTAAGTGGGAGGGAGAGCAGTAATAATTAGGCAGATCAGGAAAGGCCTCATGTTAGGGGGTGCCTGTAAGAAGGCATGGAGGACAGAAAGTAGGCCATGGAGTGGAGGAAGGAATTTTAAGAGGAACTCAAAAAGAAAAAGTCAAATGCAACAAGATGGCGGAGAGAGAGAGAAGAGCCTTGGGCTGGTATGAGTCTTGGATTTACATCCCAGCCCTGTCAGTCTTGGGCCAGTAACCTATCTTCTTTGAACCAACACTTAGCGCAGTACCCAGCACATAGTAGGCACTTGATAAATATATAAGAATGGTTTGAAAGCTGACAGACAAACATTTCCTGTACAGCCCTGAGAACAGTTTGAAACGGTCATGATTTTTGAGGCAAATGGGGACTTGAGTCATGGCTGGGAGTTTTTAAAAGAGAAACATTCTTCTCTGCTCTTAGGCTATGAACCCCTTCAGAGAAGGGGCTGGTTTTTTTTGTTTGTTTGTTTGTTTGTTTTTGTTTTTTGCCTTTCTTTGTATGACCAGCACTTAACATTGTACTGGACACACATTGAGCCTTTAATAAATTTTAGTTGTCCGACTGAGAAACAGCCCATGAGAGAGCCAACTGAGAAGAGGTAGGGAGGAGATGGCACCCACCCCTCCCCTAGATCCATACAGAACGTAAGAGGTATACCGGAAAGGATTGGCAGCACAGGGTGGGCCCATAGATGAAAGGAGAAACTGAAAGCTTGAACTACTGTAGCCGCAGACTCTACAGGCATCTTGGGACAGAGGATTCTAACTGAAGCTATAGCTTGTGTTCATTTATTGAAGTACTGAGGACGTTTCCACCAAAAGATCTGTGCTTTCTCCAAATTCCCCTCCCTGTGCCTATCCAGTAATAGACACTATAATATACTCCATTCATTTCCTTTACCTGAAAGTTTCCTGTATCTTAATTTTGCCTCAAATAAAGAAAGGCTAGCTAAGGAGGAGCTGTAGGCACACAAAAATTTAAATTGGAGTGGAAAGCCAAACTTCTGTCTAAATGTTACAAATGTTCCTAACTGGGGGCTCTAGGCTACTGTGATGGTAACTTTTCATTTGATATTGTAAACCAACAGAAAATGGGATCACATTGACCTGAAGGGCATTATATTGCCTAGAGGCAAAAGTGAGCTGGCACCTCTAATAGGGTGTGACTAATTGAATTTACAGCCTCTGAGACTGAAAAGGAACAGGAGGCAGGAGTCAGGCAAGCCCTTGGTGAGATTCAGATCTACCCCTTTCTCTAAAAGGAGCAGAGAGAATTCAGTACCTTCTGAAGCAACTCCAGACAGGTGTTGGAAAGGCTTGTGGATCCATTGGCTTAAACTTCTTTAGCTTAAACTATAAGGATTTGACTAGAAGATTTCTATGGTCCTATCTACCTTTAAAGTTCTGTTTTTGTTTTTTTTTCACTGAACTATAACTCAAAACCAATATATTTTTAAAGCCTGTTGTTCAGTCTTTGTCATGTCCAACTCTTTGTGACCCTGTTGACCTCTGTCCATGAATTTTTCTTGGCAAAGATATTGGAATGGTTTGCTGTTTCCTTCTGCAGGGGAGAACCAATCCATAGGCAAACAGAGGTTAAGGGACTTGCCCGAAGTTACACAGCTAGGAATTTTCTGAGGCTAGATTTGAACTCAGGTCTTTGTGACTCTGAACCCACTACTCTATCCAATGTGCCACCTAGCTGCCTCCTATTTCTAAAGCTATTGAGCCAGAAACTCTGTTCACCATTCCTCAAACATATGCCAAAATTTCCACTTTCTGAGATGGCCCAGTGGATAGAGTGCTGGGCCTAGAGTCAGGAAGAGGAGTCTTCCTGACTTCAAATACAGCCTCAAACACTTATTAGCTGTGTGATCCTGGGCAAGTCACTTAACCCTGTTTGCCTCAGTTTCCTCATTTGTCAAATGAGCTGGCGAAGGAAATGGCAAATCTTTTCAGTGTCTTTGCCAAGAAAACCCCAGATGGGATCACTAAGAGTTGGACACAACTGAAACCACAACAACCCATACCATCAACATACTTGGAATGTGCTTCTGCCCACTGATGCCAATATCTGCATGTTGGAATCCAACACATCCTTTACGGCATAGTTCAAATGCCATCTTAGTGCAATGGAAAGAGCACTGACTTTGGAGTCAGAGAACCTAGGTTCAAATCTAGCCGCTGATACTTCCCCTCTATGTAATCTTGGGCAAGCCGCTTTCTTAGGCCTCAGTTTCCTCATCTGTAAAATGAACAGCTTGGACTATGGCTTCCAACTTTAGATCTATGACGTGACTGTGATGCCTGTGAAAGAGCCAACGGAGAAGAGACTAGGTTGGTTGTCCAATGGCCAGCCTAATATGTTTGAAGAGGACTTAACCACAAGATAGGCACAAGGTTATGAATTTTGTGCCACAGCAATCCATGAAGAGCCTTTACTGAGTTCTGGAGGGATTGTAATCTGTGTTGGCAGAGAGAGAACCTGTTCTATTGAAGTTACTATTGAACCAGAGCAAAGTCAGTTCATTCATTTGGAGTCCAAGGTAGTTATTTTAGCTAAACCCTCTTCATTAGATCTGCAGGCAGTCTGATGGAGAATGTGCCCACAGTGCTGCTAATTCAACCAAAGATAATTGTGGAAAGCTCCATAAGAGCAATGCACACTTTAGCTAAACCCTGAGGTTATCCTGGAGTTCTGAGGTTGAACTAGTAAATGGAATCAGATCATTATTTCTTAAAGTGATTGCATTGCATCATACTTAGCAAGTCAAAACTTCTCCAAGTGGTGCTGCACAGTGTTGGTGAGTTG
The DNA here is from genome assembly GCF_900497805.2 of Vombatus ursinus. Taxonomy (NCBI): domain Eukaryota; kingdom Metazoa; phylum Chordata; class Mammalia; order Diprotodontia; family Vombatidae; genus Vombatus; species Vombatus ursinus. Next base: position 8,552,156 of record NW_020954562.1, read on the forward strand.
GAGACCCGGGAGCTGAAAATAGTATTCAGTAATTATTCTATCATTCTTTTCTGTAAAGGAGGCTGAAAATTTCACATCTTGCCTGTTCAGTTTCTTCCATTTCCCTCCCTTTCTCTTCTTTTCCTCTTCCTAAAGTCAACCAGGAAGAGAAATGCATTTTGTTGAAAGGAAAATTTTTTTAGAAATTTATCATAAGTACATCAAGGTAGCAACACATGGACAGGCTGGTTACTGGAGATCAGCGTTGACTTCAAGGTGGGGCCTGATTTTATTGATAACTTTCATAATGAGAGAAGGATAACTAGATCAGGGTCAGCAAAAGAAGTTGGGCCTTTGCATTTCAGACCTTCCCCCAGGTAGCAAGTTTGAGACAATTTTCAGGTACATTTAGGTAGGGGACTTCTTGACTACATGACAGAGGCATGGGTGACACCTGCCCCCGACACTGATTAACAAACAGGCCTGGGAACTAATGGCTCACTGAGTCAGCATGACTTTCAGTAATTTAATCCAATTTAAGTTACACCTGTGTCTGGCCATAATAGTGCCACTCATGTTATGAAACAAGTTATAGGGGTAGCTAGGTGGCTCAGTGGATGGAGTGCTGGGACTGGAGTCAGGAAGACTCTTCTTCCTGAGTTCAAATCTGGCCTCAAACACTTCCTAGCTGTGTGATCCTGGGCAAGTCACTTAACCCTGTTTGCCTCAGTTTCCTCATCTGTGAAATGAGCTAGAGAAGAAAATGGCAAACTACTCCAGTGTCTTTGCCTCGAACACCCCAAATGGGGTCACAAAGAATTGGACACAACTAAAAAATAACTGAACAGCAACAACCTAACTGAGGTATACTATTATTAGAGAGAACCAATTTTTGGGAATTGGGTGAGTATTCTTGGGTAGAAATACGATTCAATTGAACAAAAGCTTATTAAGTACTGATTATGTGCTGGGTCGGGGATAAAAAGACAAAATGAAATATTCCCTGCTCCAAACAAACATGGTCTACTGGAGTATACAGAATGGATATAGATAAATATAAAGTAATATTAGGAGAGAGAAGGCACTAACAACTGGGTGCCTAATGAGAAAAGTCTTCTGTAAGGAAGGGAGCCTTGAAGGCAGGAAAGCTAGGAATTTTTAGAGGTGTCTAAAGAGTATTTCAAGTATATGGTGCAACGGCTGCAAAAGAGGAAAAGGTCTTAGAGGAAAGGAACTAATCCAAAGCGTTTATCCAAATCCAAAGCACCTGATATGTGCTGGGTATTAGACATACAAAAACAAAGGCCCTGCCCGCAAAGGGGCTTGCATTTTATACAAGTATTGTTTTGAGAAATTCAGTCAATTAGCAGTTATTCAGTATCCTAAGTACTGGGCTAAAATCTGGGGATACAAGGAAAGGCAAAAAAAAAAAATCCCTGTTAATGATTAAAATGGGCATTATAGGATGGGAGAGTAGGAAATGGTGCTTGAAGAAGGTGTTTTATTATTTTATTTTATTTTTTAAATAAACTGACTACCCTGATTCACTGGGGTTAGGAGATGAAGCGGTCTGTAGCCATAGGATAGGATTCCCATGTGATTGTACATCCCACCAGCGATATGCTTATAAATGTTTAACAACCAGCTCCTTGAAAGTTTGCATCACACTTTTAATTTTAATATGTATTACTAATATTTCTTCTATCACTTTCTTAAGTCTAGACCAAGGCTTGAGCTTGTTGTGGCCTCCAGGCCAAATCTAACCCTCTAACTATTTTTATATAGTCGGTGAGCAAAGACTAGTTTTTGCATTTTTTTCAATACAATAAATATTTACAAATGTAAAAAAAAACCCATTTATTTTTACCTTGCCAGACCTTTCAAAAGCAGACATTAGCCCTAGCCCTCAACATAGTTTGCAGACCTCTAGACTAGACAATCAATAAAACAATAAATCAAACTTTGATTTGTAGTGTTGGTGGATTTATGAGGTGTAAATAGTCACACTGAAAATTTAACAATTGGCTAGAGCCAACCCCTGTACCCCACCCTGGATCCCACCCTGCCAGGTCTTCTGAAGGCAGAGGGTAGCATTGAAAGATAGGAGTTTGGGTCTGGAGTTGGAGGCCTTATTCTTAAGTGAGGCTCTGATGGTAAGAGATTTGGTGCCCGAGGGATGGTCTTCTTAGAGGTGACGGCTGAGTGTATGAATCTTTTAATCATTTAATTCAAAAAAGGAATGATTCAAAATTGTGTATGTTTCTGCAGATTAAGGGCATGATCTGAGACTTTGGTTCTGGATGAGTTCAATCACAGAAGTGCGAAACCTGGTGTCTAGTTCTGGGCCTCTGCTAGGTCTGGCTCACCTTTGCTCTCCGTCTATCTCAGTAGAACATAATAAGCCAGGAAAGAGTAATAGGAGACCTGAGGCACGTATGTCAAGTTGGGTTGGGGGAAGTGGTGATAGTGACTAGGGCATCCACTCATGACTGACAACAGCACCCCAGTTCTTCCAGTAGTGACAAGCAGAAGCCCCCTTGTTTGCTTCTCTGGGCCTTAGGGCATTTGCCTCACTGGTGGGCACTTTAAACTACAGGGCCTGCTTGAAGAAAATATTTAAAATTATGGCTGAATCATATAGATCCTGTCTTGGCGTTCTATAAAGAGATGTTACCTGTTTTGTTGAACTTGTAGAATTTATGGCATCTCACAAAGGGGCCAGATTTCTGTCTGTTAACGCTGCTAGGAGTAGATGTGAATAACCTTTTCTTCCTCAGTGGATGCCCTATGCTAGAGCTCCAGGAATATTTTTTTCTTGGCTGTCTGGTTTGCGATTCTCTTGCTCTTTAGTATGTAGATGGAGCATAACATTTATACACAACATGAAAAGATGTGCCTTGAATACACAGCCTCTGATACCTAGTGATGCTTAAGATAAGTGTATCCACACAGGAATACAGCTAATATGAAAGACCAGCTATCAGAGAGAAGGAGGCAGACACAGGAGATGGGTATGCCTGTGTCCAAAGAAATGTTTTAGAGAGAGCACAGATCTGTGCCATCTTAAAAGATGGCATATGAATCATAGCGATTCCAAGAGAATAGGATGAGCTTCAGGTTTGGCTTTCAGTCTCAGGAGGCAGAAGAGAGGTCAAATCTTTTTATAAAAGGTTGTGTTGTGGCTTGATCATTTAATTCAAAAAAGGATATGATTCAAAATTATGTATGTTTCAAAAAAAAAAAACAAAAAAAAAAACCAAACCAACAAAGGCAGCTCTGGGAGAGTAGAACTGACCCCAAAGCATAATTTTGGCCACAAATACATAAAACATAACTTTGGAACTTAGATATCAACCCATATTAATGACGATGTCTTGGGCTATTTCTACCTGTGTTACAAAATTCAGTTTAGAACTGCGCGCTGCAGTCAGTATTGTGTTCTGAAATTCCCACATATTTAAAGAAGATTGAAAAAAGAATTTATGTGTAATTCTTGGCTTGACCATTGATAGATAATTCTTAGGTCTAAAATGGGTAATAGAAATTTATTTTGCTAAGAACTGGCCTTTAAAAAAAAAAAAAAGCAAAACAAACCAAACTGCTTATTGACATGCTTACTGTTACTGAAATGAAGAAATGCTTGCTTAAAATTATTTGCCGCCGGCTGCTTTACTTGGATTGGACTCCTTGACATTCTAGACAACATTCTCCATTTCCTTATGACCTTTGCCCCTTGGTCAGCTATGGTGAGGGACAGTTATCCCCAGGAGGAACCCCCCCACATATCCCATGTTCCCAGGATCCTATTGTCATTGCCTTTGTCAACCTCCATACCAGAGTTTGTTCTAAGAAAGAGACAAATGAATTAGGTTATGTCCATGTTTTTAATTTCTCTCAAGCTAGTGACACACAGGCATTGCATGGGAGTTACAGTCCAGAACTAGCTCACTTTGGGGGTTGGGGTACCAAGTTTATATACCTTTTAACAGGGGCTGATATCACCCCACCATCATTCTACCCACCGACAGAGGAACAATCCCTCTTCTATCATTCTACCCCCAGCCTTGGGCTATCTCCCCTAAGCTTGAGCAGAACACAGTGGAGCTTCTATACCTTTGATTAAATTAATTCTGGCTTTTGTTGGGGTTTGACCAGGATAAGACTCAATGTAATCTCATTATCAAAACTGAACTTTGACAGAATGGGGCTGGGAGGGGAAAGGGTGGGACTGGAGGAGAAGCACTGAGTGGGTCTACAAGATACTGATTACTAAGAAAAAATATTTTTCACACCTTTCTCCTGACCTCCTAGGATCAGGACTTCTCCAGGTGAGGTTTTGGCATGATAGGAAGGGACATTGACTATGCTACCGGGAAACCATCCTTGTGGAAGTAAATTGAGGGTTTATTTAAAAGCTAAATGAATCATTGCTTTCTATTAAAATTCCTGTTTACCTATCAGGGGAGGGGCAGAGCTATCAGATTTCTTTTTGTCGGGGGTGGGGTGAGGAGGAGGTGGTGAAGTTCATGTGTGAACAAAGTGAGGAGAAGGAATGAATTTCTGGACAAACTTAGCATCTGTAATTTGTTACTAGAATTTATCTTGATGCCATCTTAGCCATTTGAGTGACTGATAAAATTTCACGTTTGTTGTGGGAAGTGAAAGGAGTCACTGGTATCTAGTTTTTTTGTGTGTTTATTTTTTTGAGGGGAAAAAAAACCCCTTTCACCTAATTAGAGATTGAGAAGGGAAAGGAGATTGCTTCAGTCTAGTTCTGATTCTTTGAATATTATTTTTCAGTGTTTTAGCATTGACATGTATCCAGTGAAATGTGGAGGACCTTCAAACAAGTGACTTTTTGAGAGATCCGTCCATTTTGGGCTGAGCCTGGAGCTCTGAACTAGAGATGATCCAAAATGCCCTAAATCCTTGCAGTGAGGTGACAGATCTCTGAAATAGAACTCAGGTACCTTCTAATGAGGAGGTTAGACAGCATGGTCTGAGGTCTCTGGCAGCTCTGAATCTGTGATCCTGTGAACTCCAAGCAGGAATTCATTAGCTTTATACCTGATTATTCTGCTCCAACAGTCTGGCTTTGCAGTCTTGGAATTGCCCTTCAGGGTGGTGGATCATGAGGTGATTTGTCTCCATATGGTAATGCCACTGTTATCCTCTTCAATACTTTAGGAATATACACACACATACATATTGTATGTGTTATATATGCATGTATTGTGTGTCTGTTGTATTTCATACATGTTTATATACACATATACACATGTATTCTATAACATACATATTTCACCCTCTATATGTAGTGTGATGTTTAAAAAGTTTGAGAGAGATATTTTTGAGTAATTTAATGATTTTATTAATAAGGCTAGCATGTTATTAATAAAAGAAGTCAGTGATACTCTTGAATGCCAAATACCACCCCTCATGGCAGTAGGTTTACAGTTTATATGCCCTTCAAAGGGTGGGTGTTCCTGAGGGTGGTTAATCAACTCTGATTGGTTAACAATTAATGAGAGAATGAATATTATAATGAGAGGTGGGTTATATTCCAAAAAGGGTCTTGAGGTAAGTGACTTTGATCACCCAAGTCTTGGTCAAAGAGACATCAATTTCCATATCACCTGTCTAACAAGAGGGAAAGTCCACATTTCCCAAGATGTGTCTGAATAAACCCAATGAGAAAGAATCCACCCATTAGCCTAAACTTAGAATTTCTTTTAGATCATAGCCTAGGTAAGTCTTGGAGAAAGATTTCACACATTGGTTGATTTCTGGATGAGGAAGTAGATAAGGGGGAAAACCTTGGTCCTTCTTAAGTAATTAGTTATTAATACAAGAGAGAAATAATCATTTCTTTCAATATATACATATATAAATATATAAAACATGTTATAGCTGTACCTATGAATATATATGTATGTATTATATAACACACATATTTCCCCATATAGAACCGTATAAAACATATGTGTTGGGGCTCATGGGCACCCTAAAATGTTGGGGTGCACTCGAATGATAAGGAATAGATGCATGGGTTCCAGTGTCTTGAATGAAGTTGCTCAGACTGTCTCCAAGTTAAAGAAAGGCATTTATTGGGGTGATGTGCTCAATGGGCCCTGTTCCCTGTCTCCCTGGAGACAGAGCATTGAGCCAGGTTATGTGTCTGGTCTGTATATAGTCTAAGAAGATGGGGGTGGGGGGAGGAAGCTACTACAGTTTAAGGGGGAACAAGAGAGGGGAAGGAGAGCGCTGCTCTGGAATGACACATAGTCTATATAGATATGGAAGAGAACAGGAAAGGGGGGGAGCGCTGTTCTGGAATGTCACATAGTTGCGGGGTGCTTTGTGTCCATGGTGGGGGGCTTCAAGGCATACTCTTCTTGATCCCTTTTCTGACTGGTCACATCCTGCATCTTACCTCATATCTCACATCCTTCATCCTGCTTGCTCCATCTGCCTCAAACATTCCTTTCTACCTTATCATATGTGTTTTATATGTGTGTGTATATATGTATGTATGTGTATGAATATTCTTATACACATATACATATGTATTATGTAACATAGATTCCTCTCTGTGTATGTGTATATACATATAATATAGAATATATAAAATGTACATGTTATATATGTATATATGAGTATTTATATGCACCGATACATATATATGTGTAATACACACATCTATCTCTCTCCTTCCCTCCCTCTATATGCACACACACATGCACGCGCGCGTGCGCGCGCACACACACACACACACACACACACACACATTCTTCTGCCAATGTATGTCAGCGCCCTCTTTGTGATTATTCGCATTCTGTAGCTGTGTCTTGGGGACTGACGAGTTGACTAGCTTGCCTATGCTCATGTGAGCAGAGTGTGTCAAAGGAAGGACTTGACCCGAAAGCCAGTCTCTCTACTCACTGCAGCCCACTGCCTCTGAAAGATAACTAGTTTCATTGGATGGTTGGTTTTCAGGCTTACAACCCTCCTCAGTGCCTGTGAAGGGGGCCTGGGAGACTCAGTGTGACTTTGTAGCCATCCTGGTGATGAGCCTCCGTAGAGGCTCGGTCCTCTGACAGGCGACATAGTGTCACTTTCTCAAAGCTTTTCTCATTGGCAGGTTCAACCAGTGTTTGTGCGTTGTAAGCATGACCTTTGAAGACTCAATCACTCCAGTTCCTGAGTGCTATTTTAGTGGAGAATTGGCTTTCTAGGGAGAGAGAATCCAGTGGTAGTCCTTTTTGGTTATGATTTTTCTAATGTTTTCACTTTTGTGTTGTGGATTATTTAGTTTCTCCTGAAAATGTTACCCAAGACGTGCTGTCTCATTTGTAGAGGATCAAGAACAGATGAAACAAGGAGATATTTCGAATGTCAACAAATCATAGTCCCAGCAAGATTTTCCTTTTAGCACATCCTTTACCTGCCACATCTCCTCCTCCTGTTTCTTTCCCCAGCACTCTTCTCTTCACCTAATTACTTTCTTAATTGTTTCTTCTCAAACCTTCTTCAATTTGATCAGGGGCGGAAAGGAATAAATACAGCTGCGGACAGCAGCCGAGGCAGCAGAGAACCTTTGAGATTGTTAAGTAGGTTGCTATTTACCAGAGAGCTGAACTGATGCATACGCCAACAGATTCCCTGGAAATATGGTGTTGGGCTAGCAGTTGGAGTCCCAAATTAATTTTTCACCAGCAAATATTTGTCCACAGAAATTTAAACCATTCTTAATGAGTTGACACATAAGGGGGCAGTATGGTACTATTTGCAAATACCTTCTGTTGAAATAATATTTTATATTTATTTGGGCGTGATAGATTTTATGCAGCAAGTTTTCCGAGGCTGCCGGTTGTTATGTTTGTTATCTGCTGTCTGTGAACAATAGTCCTTGCTCGTTTATTACAGGGCAGCTTTCTTGATTGACTTGTATACATTTGTTCTAGTGCAAGAACCTTTCCATTCAAGGCCTTGAATGCAGAGTTCTGCATTTATGGCATGTTTGCCACCAGTTGGCCATCTTCTGCTACCACCTGAGGAATGTTTGCTCTTGAGGAAATGCAGTATCTGTTGTGTGGTCGTCTTAAATATGTGATTACACAGTGTTCTCCATTGAAGACTGAAATCTTTTCAAGGTTCAAGGCTGTTCTTTGCAAAGCTCTGTGGGCCAGAAGGCTTCCCAGCTCTAGTTTCTGGGAGCCACTGATGTTTCATTATCAATCATCTGTGTCTAGAACACTTCTCTTGAGAGTACAGCTTTGCTTTTTTTCTCCAAAGAATTGTCAAGCAAAGAAACATCATGTTTTAATTAATGTTGCTATGTTGAGGAAGGAATGAGATTAGAGATAAATCACGGCACTAAAATTGTAGAGTTCATAAACACGAGGGAAAATGCTGAAGGAGGAATTTACTTGATTCATCTTTGAGTTTTAAATGGATAAATTTTTTAGGGGGGAGAAAGGGGTTGTGTGGGGTGGGAACTGGGCTTGTGATTTCATTGGCAATTAGGGAACTTCTGGTGAGGAAACTCCCTACAATTTTATAATATTAGAGAATTATCTGGGGCACTGTGAGGTTCCGTGCAGCCTGTATGAATTGGAATTAAGGACCTAACTGTATGGCAAGTATCCTTTATGCTACTCTCTGCTGCCTCTCAAGTGGATTAATGAAGTGTGCACAATTTAAAATAATGTCTAATAAAAGTGAAGATGAACTTAAGTGGGGAAATTTCCTAAGAACAGGCTAATTTTAAAATGTGACTAATTTTGAGGAATAATCCTCTAACTAAAATCAAGATGGAGGCTCTGAAATCAACGTATATTGTAAATAAAATGTTGTAATATTAGTGTGCTTAAGTATAAGGAGTGCTGCACAGGGGAGTTCTCCAATTAACTCTACGATAGAATGTAAGCTCTTTGGGAGCAGACATTGTTTTATTCTTTGTATTTGAATCCATGGGTACCTCGCACTTAGTAGGTCCTTAATATGTACTTATTGATTGATTGATTGACCTTTTACCATAAAGAGTATGGGCATACTTGCAGAGTATGGCACCTTACTAAAAGGCAAACTCCTAATTGATTTCCAGTTGGCTGGTGCCCCTAAAATTGGTTAGCTAGGGCTCTCAGTAGGATGGATTTTTTTTGTGTGAGGACACAGCCTTTTGCAATGGCCTGTAAAAATGAACTTCCTAAACTGCTCACTCTCTCTTCCCCTTTTTCCTGTCCAGAGAAAGCAGAAGAGTTCATTGGCCTCCTCCCAGCTTTCTTTTATAGACAGACACAGAGAGATGGCTCCTCTGATGAAAGGCCTCTTCCTAAAAGTCCAATCAATTATTCTTTTGGGCAGACCCAGAGGACTTGTCCTCTCAACAAAGAGCCAGTGGTCATGTCCATATTTTATAGGGGAGGGAAGTATACTCATCAAATTAGTTGATAAACTCTTACAACTGAATTATTCAATTTATTTCTTTTTGGAAAAGGGAAATGGGACTTTCCCATAGATAGCAAAAATATGGTACACGTTTAGATTTGGGGTCAATTTCTTTGAAGAACAGTTAATGTGCACATATTGCTTTTGCTTGTTTAATTTTAATTGAATAGGATTTTTATTTTTGTTTCCTTCTTTAAGGAAGACCCAAGGCAAATTCCCAAAACTTGAAGGAGTGGATTGTTGTTGGCTTGGCCTCCCCTTGAATGAAATCCAAAACAAATGTTGTTTGATGATGGCTTACAGTTGAATTACATACAGGTTCGGGGTAAATAATCAGTGTCTTTTATGTTTTTGATCATAGATTTTCAGGACCATGCCTGATGCCACCCTCCCTGAGCCAGTCTCCATGTCAACGTCTCCTCCGAATGCTCCACCAAGGCAATCAAAGAGACAGGGGCAGCGTAATAAGAGACCTGTAGCTGTGTACAATCTTTGTCTTGAGCTGGAAGATGGTAAGATGGTCATCATATTGCTTGGTAACACTGCAGATTGTTTGGTCATTATGGCCATCCCTAGCGATTTTCCTTTCTGTGTATTTTTGTTTCTTTCTGTCTCTCCTCATCCCACTCTTGTCATATTAGGAAATTACTTAATAGAAAGGAGTGGGGAAAATTAGGGCCATCTTATCGCTCTCCTTTTCTTCCTTTCTTCCCTCCTTCTTCCATTCCTCCCTCCCTCCTTCCTTCCTTCCTAATTTCCTTCTTTCCTTTCTTTTTTTTTCCAGAGATTATTTAGATTTCTTTTTTTGGACGAGAGGCACGTGATCTCTATTGAGATTGCACAGCCAAGAGATAAATGGAGAAAGAAGTAGAATGAATGATCTGATTTTCACCTCCGGCTGGAAGGGGCCTCAGAGATCACATAGTTCATCTTATTTTGCAAATAAGGAAATAGGCACAGATAGGGAAAGCGATTTACCTAGGGTCACACAGTACTCAGTATCAGAGACAACTGGAATTCAAGCAGATCTTTAATATGAAGCCTAATGCTTCATTTCAGGCTTCAGTTCAATATTACAGTTATGTGGATGAAAGGAGTTGATCACCGTTATTTTGATACTTTGAATATTTGATTTCATCAGTGTGGGAACTCCTGTGTGTTTTCTGTCTGATGCCATTTTACCTGCATCTCTTTGTCTTCTTATAAATCGCTCAGCCCGCAGGAAAACACTGCTGCTGCTGCACTTTATTTGCATTAAGCATAATGGAGTAGAGCGTTATTGTTCTGGTCTTTTCTGAAGACGGAAGAAGCAGAATCACGGAGTTTGAGAGTTAGAAGGGATCTCACTGGCCCTGTAGTCTTGATTCATACCTTAAAGGAATTTCTCCTGTAATACACATGTTAAGTGTTCAGAGTTATCTGCTACGGCCTCATTGTGAAAGACTCTGTGGGTTGCCCCAACGTCCTTCTTTTGTTGTCCCTCCTTCTTGCCTCCTTGGATATCTCTAGTTAAGCCATATGGTCTTTTTTGGCCTCTTCTATGAAACATAGATCCAGGATGGACTCCTGACTGCCGTGGTCAGAAATTCATTGTTTCTGACTGTCAAAACTCGATGGTCAGTAGGATATTGTATGCATAGTACCCTGTACCTCTTATTCATTCCCAGAAAGGGCTGTGATGGTTTTGTGTGCAGGTCTGTTTTTAGCAGCCCTCTGAAGTGTTTTTCTTAGATGGGTAATTAGTCTTCAATTTCATTGATGTTCTACTTCCTACCTTTCTGATACTGTTTTTCATATTTTCAAGACTCTGAGCTCATGTGACTATGAAAATATTTGATTGCTGTTCAAGGGTAGGAAGGGCTGAGGATGAAAACCACTCTGTTATTATTGGACTTCACAGTAAAGCTCTATTTAATCACCTGTCTCCATTTTACTGAAGATGCAAAACTTGCCATCCCTGCAACAAACACGAGTTACAAAAGCCTTCGATATTACTGGGTGAGACAGCTGGCTCTGTGGCGTGTCTTCAAGAGAACTCAACACATCTTCTTTGCTTTCACATCCTGGGGAGATGAGATGCTGCTGTGTTTTCAGCAGTTAGCTTAAGCAAGGATAAATAGGATATTTTAAAGGGTGGGAGCATTACTGCCAAGTCTTGATTTTCCAGAAGAATAATACTTAACAGTTGTGTGTCACTGGATCCATAATCTTACCAATGTGTGTATTTCCTTCAATGGATGCAGATCACAATCTGTCCATGCCTTCTCATCCTATGTAACTCTGTCCTTGCATGGATGTTTCATAGATGGTCTGCCTGGAACGTTGGAAGCTTTTAAAAGTTAAAAAAAAAATTTTTTTTAAAAAAAGATAGCATTTGTTGTTGCTGTTCAGTTGTTTTAATCAAGTTCAACTCTTCATGATCCCATTTGAAGTTTTGTTGGCAAATATACTGGAGTGGTTTGCCATTTCCTTCTTCAGCTCGTTTTGCAGATGATGAAACTGAGGCAAGCAGGGTTAAGTGACTTGCACAGGGTCACACAGCTAGTTAGTGTCTGAGGCTGGATTTGAACTCAGGTCTTCCTGATTCCAGGCCTGGCACTTTATTCACTGTGCCACCTAGCTGCCTTAAAAAAAAAACAAACCAGCATTGCTATCCACATCCAGAGAAAGAACTTAGGAGTCTGAATGCAGATGGAAACATACTATTTGCTCTCTTTTTCCTTTTTTTTATTTTTTATTTTATTGCTTTGTACCCCTAGTTCCTCCCATTAGTTCTAATTGTTCTTTACATCATGACTAATGGGCAACTGTGCTTAATATGAATGTATAAGTAGAGCCTTTTTCAGATTGTGTGCCATCTTGGGCCGGGGGGAGGAGAAAGAGGGGGAGACAATTTAAAAGTCAATCTTATGGAAGTGAATGTTGAAAACTAAAAATAATTAAATTAAAATTTTCAATGCTAATTTTTAATAATTAACTGCTTGGTATTCTTCAGTTTTCATTTCTATCCAACACTGGTAAACATTTTAAAATATTAGCTTTTGAGGGAAAGAGTAATTTAAACTTATATTTATTGGGGGGAGGAATATTACAATCAGAAGTTGGGTCATAGGAGGGCTCAAAAGAAATTAATGATGGAGACGACATGCAAGTGATTCTGCCTTGAGTAGATATATTTTTATGAGAGTGGCACCAAACACAAGAATATCAGTAACAATGCAATGTTATCTACTCTTAAAGCCATATGTTTTAAGTATTTGGGACAGTATTGAGCAGGACCTAATCTGATACACACACATACATACACATATGAATGTGCACTGATGTACAGATTGACAGAGATATGAAAAAATGATCCAGCAGCGTGAAGCCAGTGCCATCTGGCAGACCAGGCCAATGTCTTCATTGTGGAAGTGGTCCGCATGTTTCCTGTGGCAATGTTTCAGATCTGTGTCCAACCACAAATATTCTTATTTTCAGGTGATATCACTTTTCTAACAATAAGGTAATTTTGTTTCAAAGAAAGAAAACTGTTGCCAAATATTTATCTACTTGAATCTCTCTTGGCATTTTTATTATTTAGTTGGTATTTGTTCTACTTTTTTTTTTTTTTGCTTTGTTAAGCTTTGTAATCATTTTATTGGCCCTCCTTGACAGACGGTATTATGAGAGGGGGTCATTTTGCCAGATGAAGAAATTGAGGCCAGACAGGCACAGTAACTTGCAAAATTATTGCTAGAGCCAGCCTAGCCTATGATCTCTCTTTCCATTGTTTTGGCAATGGAGCCATCTCTCTCTTTGACATGAAAGGATGTTAAAATAAAGTAATGAATTACAATATGAAATGAAGAGAAATCATTTTCAAACTCTTTCGTTTTAGATCACATAGGCTATTTCTATATTCACTGTGCCAGAGCTAGGTTTTGAGTCATTCAGGAGGACAATTGGTAATCTAGAGATCCTAGATGAGTGTTTATACTATTAATTGTCTTTTATGCCTCTTAATTACCAGAATTCCTTATCGAGTTGCTGCATGTTATGCATAGATATTTTCGTGGTTCTGTGGCCCAAGTATGAGGGATGAAGATTGAAATTTTTCTATAGATCTTTTTTAGGCTTCCTTTGTTGATATCTTCATGCAATTATTTCTTCACAAAAGACACATCCAGTGTACTGGAGGCCTTCTTTTATGGTTTTTTCTTATTTTAAAAATAATTTGAGGGTGCCAGTGTAAGTAGGGCAGCTAGGCGGTGCAGTGGATAGAGGACTGAGCCTGGAGTCAGGAAGACTCATCTTCTTGAGTTCAAATTTGACTTCAGATACTTACTAGCTGTGTGACCCTAGGCATGTCACTTTACCCTGTTTGCCTCAGTTTCCTCATCTGTAAAATGAGCTGGAGAAGGAAATTGCAAACCACTGCAGTACAGTATCATCTACAAATCAGACAATTTTGAGATCCTAGCTTTTGATTAAACATCCCTCTTTATTTTTTGGACTCTCTATAGGACATCTTCCGTGACGCTCGCCCATGTTAGAATAGCGTATATCTACCTGTTTGACTCCTTGATTGAGGTCTGTATTCAGTGACTGATTAAATAAAATTCTCTGTAGTCAGAAAGCCCCTTGAGGGCAGGGACTGTTTTGGTCTTTCTTTGTATTTCCAGCACTTAGTACAGTGCCTGACACATAGTAGGCACTTAAATCCTTGTTGACTTGACTATCAAATTTACATACATAGGAGATGCTTTTAGGAGGAGCCTATACCAAGCCAGATTGTTTTTAATAAATCAATAAGCAGTAGGTATAGTAAGGTCATAATTATGTTGTCTGTACCTCTGAGTCAGTTGTGTGACTGTTATATATTGTTTGCTGTAGAAAAAACTTCCTGTTTCAATTTTTTTATCAAGGTACATAGACCATTCTCAAGTTTTATGGAGGTAAGAAAATAATTATTCAGTTCAGTAGTTGTTAATGTTTCCTTAAGTCACTTAAAACAATTCTGTAAAGACATTTTCTGTCATTTGCCCCCATTCTTTTGGAATCTTCTGTCTGAGAAATTTTGTAAATGAGCTCCTGAGAACCTTTCAGTATGGCTTCTTTGTGATCTGTTTGCCTGCCATTGTTATTAACATTGAAGGGCAAGGTGGCCAAGTGTTCTAACAAATGCTGTTTTTGGTTGGCTTTCTACTTGCACAATGTAAACCAATTCCACCCCCTTCTTTATCTTCCTGTCTGAGGAGGACTTGGGAGCCATCTGGTCACTTAGTTACAACTTTGGGTTTCATTCGTAGTGAACATGTTAATCTGAGTGTGATTCAGTCCTTCTGGGCAGAGATGTCAACTTCTTGGCTGTTGGAGAAAGATCATCCGTGTTAAAAATGTCATGGGTGTTTGTAGATGGTTTAAGAACCATAGCATCCGTCTTAGCTCCTTGTTTTTTGCCTTTGTGCCACCATTACTGCAGGGGTGGAAAGGGACTACAGAGGACCAATGGACATTTTGTATTTTTGTCTATTTTATATTATCACAGCCAAAAAACTCTTTATGTAGTAGCCAATATAATAGTAACCTTCTCTGTTCTTACTAGTTTGATCGTGGGACAGCAGAGACATAGTTTGTCTTTTGGGGAGTCTGTATTTGAAGCCATTCTTGCTTGGTGAACTCTTATAACAGGGATTGTGTTCCATCTAAATAGCCTTTAAGAACCCAGAGTTGCCTTCACACCACAGTGAAATGTTGGAATGGAACTTTTGTGGAAGGGTAAATGATAAATCATTAAAAGAGGAAAAAATATATATAAATGAAAATTTCTTCTATTCCCCTCATTATCATCAGGAATAGATATTAAGAAGACCAGTTAGGAAAGAAAAAAAAGTAGCAAATGGAGATTTGAAATTTGATCAAGATTTGTTAAGAGGAGATATAGAAAACTAGCTTAAGGCTATCACTTAGGAGGACACAAAACTCTGCTTAGTAGTAATTAGTCATGAAAATATTTAAAAATTTATTTTTTGCCAACTAGGCCTTAAATGTATTTTCTAATAGTCTAATTGTCTACCAATCTAATCAACCCAAAGTTTTCCAACAGCTGTTTTACTATATTTTTTTTAGTATTTTTTTGAGGCTAGGAAAAAATCATTTGTGTTTACTAATTTGAGTTAATTAGACAATGTGTTATAATTGTCTTTATTAGATTGTGTCCATTGTGTACTTTGTGTCCACGAGACAAATTTACACTGGAATACCATCTCTTACTGAAAATGGTCCAAGCTGAGGATTAGGGAGCCTTCTTCAAGGCTTAGGTCTGTGAAATCCAGGAAATATATTATGTCACAAATATGTTTATAAATAAATAGTAGGTATATATCCTACTATGCTCTGAGGGCAAATAATGGGTGAGATTTTGAGATTTTTTTTCTGTCAAAAACTCAGTATTTATGAAGTGATTTGCTTGTGGAATGTATTTTGGTTCTGAAAAACATGAAAGTGAGCAGAATCTGATGATCCTATATGAAGAAGAGAACAGTAGGCCATTTAAAAAAGCACCTTGGATTTATTCATCTTGGATTGACAAAAGCTTAGAGAATCATTAGGAAATTTTAGGAATCACCCTTCAACTGTTTACCAGCCAAGGCAAGTAGCAGACTATGAGCACTACTTAGTGACTTGGAAGTCCTGAATCTGAAACAGTTTTTTTTTTTCTTTTTAAAAACAAAATGGCAATATCAAATACTAATTCAAACAACTTTACTTAATTAATGACTATATTTAATTTACTTAAGTTTAATACATAAATTATCATAATAGTTTTTTTTTTGTTTCTCTTTCTAAGTCCTCAACTGGATTTTTGGTCCACTCTGTTTCTCCTTTCCTCCAGTGAGTGTAGTTAAAATGTGTTCCATTCTTGTGGTTCTTTTTTCATAAAGATCTTCTTAGATCTTTTTATTCCTCCTATTTGTCCATTTTAATTCCTATATAGCGAGCCATGACATTAACACACCCTACTTAACCATTGCCATATTGTTAGGCATTTAGATTGTTTCCAGTTTTTTTTTTTTTTTGTTTCTGCAATTTGACTCACTGTTGTATTATGGTTGTTCCAAACCTTTTCATCTCTTTTCATACTTAAACTCAACATATCTCAAATTAAACTCATTATATTTCTCCCCACTCCTTCTGAAGTTACTGATGAAGGCACCATCATCCTCCCAGTTACCCATATTTACAACCAAGACATCTTCTTCTGTTCCTCACTCCCCTTCCCCCAAATATCGAATATTTTTCAAATCTTCCAATTTTGCCTTTACCACATGTCATATACACACATTTCTCTCCTTAGAGGCAGCTGGGTGGCACAGTGGCTAGAGGGCTGGGCCTGGAGTCAGGAAGACCTAAGTTGAAATTCCACCTCGCTTACTTTGTGACCTTGGATAAATTGCCTAACCTCTGTTTGCCTCAGTTTCTTCAACTGTAAAAATGGGGATATTAATTGCACCTACCTCGCAGGGTTGTTGTAAGAATTAAATAAAATAATATTTGCAAAATACTTAGTGCAGTGCCTGGCACATGTAAGTATTATTATATAGATGCTGTTTCTACTGCTACTACTACTACTCAGACAACTGCCACTAGTGAAGGAGCTCATCACCTCATGCTTAGAGGACTACAATTCCTACTATTCATTTCCCTGCTCCACGCCAGCTTCCACTTAGCTGCTAAACTGATCCTCCTAAAAACCAGGTCTGATCGGGTCATTCCCCTGCTCAGTAAACTCCTGTTATCTTCAGGGTAAATAGAAAAAACTTCTGGTTTTTAAAGCCCTTTACTTTCTGGCTCTTTCCTAGTTAGTTAAGTCAGTTAACATTTATTAAGGACCTACTATGTGCCATCCACTGTGCTAAGTGCTAGGGAAACAAATATAGAAAAAGAAAGACAATCGCTGCCCTCAAGGAACTTAAAATCAAATGTAGGAAGACAACACACTGAAGAAAGCAGAAAAGTGGAGAGAGGTAATCCCAGCATAGTGGGCATGATGGAGTAGTCCATCAGAGAAGTTCTCAAGTAGTGCATACAAGTGAGAAAGGAGACATTCTCGCTGGTCTCTCTCCTTAAGTGGAGGTTTGGAGTTCAAGTCCCCATCCTCCAATTAGGAGAGGCAGAGTGCTGATGAGGTGGTATACCAAGGCTGATGGGATCCAATCCTTCTATTCTTACACTTTACTTCTTTCCATATATTCTGTGATCCAATGACACTGGCTTTTTTGCTGTTCCTTTCAAACACCATTTCATCTCTTGACTACTTGTCTTTTAATTGGCTGTCCCCTATGTCTAGAAATCTTTCTCTCCTTATCTTCACTTCCTGGCTTCCCTGACTTTCTTCAAGACTCAGCTCAAATCCTACCTTCCATAAGAAGCATTTCCCATAGCCCTTTCCAGCCTTTCCTCTAAGATTGCCTCCAATTTCCATACTATATTCATATGTGTTGTTGACATGGTATCTCCTCCATTAGAATATAAGCCCCTGGAGGATAGGGATTGTGTCTTTGTATTCCCAGCACTTACCTTAGTTCTTGCCACATGGTAAGCACTTAATAAATGCTTGTTGACTTTATTTGCAATTATATATAATGCACTAGGGAAAGACATTTTTCTTTGCAGTTGTTTCTGATTAACATTGATAGATCGTGTTTCCAATAGTAGAAATATTAAGTCAAAGGGTACAATCCCTTTCATTAGTTTTACTTTGTATAGCCATATTGCTCTCCAGAGTCTAGAATTTATGACACTAACACTGAATATGTATACCTATTTTTCTCCAATCCTGCCATCGAGTTCCATTGATATTATTTTTGCCAATTTGATGGATCTGAGATGATATATTGAAGTTATCTTAATTTTCATCTCTGTGATTATAGTGATGAAGTGGAACATTATTTCAAGTGTATATTAATAAATTATTTTTTCTCTTTTGAAAATTCTATTCATGTCTTTCAACTATGAGTTGTAGATACTGAGGTTTTGATAATTCCTCAAGTATTTTAAATATCAAGTTTTTAATTTGTTCAACCTGCCATAAATACTTTGCTAAAGCAGTCTTTCTTTTTTTGTCTAAATATCTTTATTTGTGTGAAGTGAAAAAAATACATTTTGGTAGATCTATCTTATTCCTAGTAATTTTTTCTATTCTTGAATTTCAAAAAATTCATTACCCCATAACAGTCAAGAAATACTGCATTCCATTTTCTTCCATTTAATTGTAATTAACTTGAATATATGGCACAAGGTGTGGGTCCAATTTCCTTCACTGTCGAAATGGCATGCAGTCTAAATGCATTTGTTAAATAATGAATATTTTCCCTAATTTTTTTCCCAAACCTTGTCAAACCCTGATCTTTTGTATATATTTAGTTGGGTGTCTGGTATATCAATTTCTATTCATTGATCTATTTCTCCCGGTAACAGATGGTTTTATAGCACGTTTGAAAGCTGAGGAACTCATGACCCCCTTCATCAGTTTTCTTTTTAACCATACCCTTTAGCAGTTTTGCCAGCTTGTTTTTCCATATAAGCTTCAGTATGATTTTTGGCTTTCTATGAAGAACAACAGAAACAGTTTTAAATGGAAAAGAAAAAAAAGGGAGTAGTTATGATTTTTATTCTTGCATCTAGAACTTTTATTTTTGTTTTTGTTTTTTTTTTTTTGGCTAGGCAATGAGGTTAAGTGACTTGCCCAGGGTCACATAGCTAGTGTCAAGTGTCTGAGGCCAGATTTGAACTCAGGTCCTCCTGACTCCAGGGCTGGTGCTCTATCCACTGCACCACTGAGCAGCCCCAAGAACTTTTATGTTTAAAAAAAATGGTGTCCAGCAACTTGGTTGGATCAAAGTAACTGTTTCTGTCTTTGATGAAGGCTCTTAATGGATGTTTGAATATTAATTTATAGCACTTTCTGATAGAATATTGATTTTCTTTGTAAATGGAGATTAGGCAATTATTAAGAATTTAGGGAATATTGTGACTAGCCCAAAGATTATTATTGCTGGTTAATGTGAACTCACTTAGTTAGCATAATTGGGTGTATTTACCATAGTATAGCAGTTGTTAAATCTTTAGTGAAATCACTTATATTTTGTTCTTTTTTTTTTTTTTCATTCTCCTGCTCATGAAGCTTCAGTGGCTCCATGTTTTTTCTTGGATATAATACGTGCTCCTCTTTGGCATTTAAAGCCCTTTATAATCTGACTCCTAATTACTTTGCTAGATTGATTTCCTGTCATTGTTCCTCATGCTTTCTATATCCCAACCAAAGTGATCTGCTTGCTGTTCCTCATACGCAGCATTCCCTCTCCTGCCTCCGTGCATTTCTGTTGGCTGGGCCTGCTCCCTGTGGTGCTGTTCTTTCTCATCTCTACCTGGTTCCCTTCAAGACTGCTTAAATGGCCCCTCTTGGCCAACACCTCTTCCAACCCCACCATTTGTTAGTGTTCTGCTCCACTCCTTGAATTTTTTTTTAATAAATATAAATTTTGTATTATGATTTAAATAGAAACCTTGTTTACATGATGATATAAATATAAAACTTTATAAATATGAAGAGTAACTTTGCATAGCTTTTGTATTTGTTCATCTTGTCCAGTAGAATGTAAGCCCCTTGTAGGGACAGAGATTTCATTTTTTTTTTTTGTTGGAATCCTGCAGCATCTAGCATAATTTCTGGCTTAAATTAAATGCCTAAGGAATTCTGGCTGAATTGAATTGAATCCCCATTTCCATAGATACCATCTAGTTCAGTTTGATATAGTGTTTAATATTCTTCCAAATTCCAGAGCAGAGGAGAAACTGATTGTCTGTTATTGTAAAAGATTATTTATGGAGCCACCCAAATAGATGTTTAACAGTATGTGAGCCAGTAAAAGAGATAACAGGATTTCTTCACATCCCATTCTCATTATATTCTTTTGTTTTTAATGGGTAAGCATAACTAGAGGTGACATGACTAGAAGAAAATTTCATATGCATGTAATGTTTGTACATACCACAATTGTGTATCTCTAGAACCTCTTCTTTTAAGATATAAGCTTCTTTTAAGATATAAGTATTCATTGCAAGTCTCCCCAATATCTAGGGAATGCAAGTGGAGGTAGAATGAATTTTTTGCTTATGTTTCAGCCACATAAATCACAAATTTCTAAAGAATCTATGATTTTATCAGTGAGGGAAAACTTCTTCACCTGGGCAGATTGCAACCTGTCTGTGACTTAGTAGCTAAGTCCTAGGGCAGGGGTGGGGAACCTACAGCCTCAAAGCCACACGGTGGCCCTCTAGGTCCTCAAGTGTGGCCCTTTGACTGAATCCAGATTTCACAGAACAGATCCCCTTAATAAAAGGATTTGTTCTGTAAAACGTGGACTCAGTCAAAAGGCCGCACCCAAGGACCTAGAAGGCCACAGGTTCCCCTCCCCTGTCCTAGGGAGTTGACTGAAACTCAGTTAGCTTGTCCTAGGTCATATAGCTATTGAATGACAGAGATGGGAGTTGAACTCAGGTTTTATTGAATCCAGATCCAGAACTCACTCTATCTACTGTCCCATCCAAAGGTGGGGTAAGAGGGAAAACTTAGCTTCTGCATTTTGAAATAAATTCCTCCTCTCTGTAAACATTACCAAATTGCACAGACATAACAAGAAATTAGCAAGTGGGGTTTTGTTACCATCTGATATCGTGTAACATATTGCTTGAACACTCATTATAGAATTCAAGGTGCTTATCCTCATTTGTATTGATTACTAGAATCATGGAATTTTGGAGCTGAATGAACCTTAGAGATCATTTCATTTAAAACCCTCATTTTAGAGGTAAAAGGATTACCTTGGAATAAAGGCTACTCTCTAGTTAGCAGAGCAGATCAAGTTGTTCAGAATTGTATTAAACCACTGGACCAGCTAGGGAACCCTCTCTTTCAATTACAACTTCTACATCCTAAGGATACATTTTTTTTTTAAATAATACATCAAACGGTAAAAGAAGGGAGTGTGTAAGAAAGGACACCATGTCCGTTAGGTTAAGGCTTTGTAGAGGATCATAAGTGGAACATTTTGTCGTTGTTGAAACAAGGAAAAAGAACAAGGATAGACCCTTAAATATCACCTGAGGGTCATTTAGATTAAGATGGGACCAAGAGAAGGGATGGGATGGGCCCAAAGTAATTTCGATAACTAGCGTCATTTTGGGATTAGAACCAAGGTCTTTTATTCTAGGTCTAGGATCTGTTCACGCTGAATTCGGTTTGGGGCGTTGTCAGAGAATGTTAGAGTTGGAAGGGACCTCAGTGACCATCTAGTTCAACCCTCGTGTGAAAATAAGGGTTTTATTTATTAGCACCCTATAGTATAGCCAATAAGTGGTCATCCTACTTTTGCTTAAAGACCTCCAATGAAAGAGAATTACAAAGCCAACTCATTATGCATTGGGATAGTTCTATTGTTGGGTCTGTTTGCATCCATTCCCTCTGGCTGTCCCCCATGCCTAGAATGCCTTCCCTCCTCCATTCCTGACTAAAGGAAAGCCGATTTCCCTGGCTTCCTTTAAGTCCCAACTAAAATCCCACCTCCTACAGGAAACCTTCTCCACTCTTCTTAATTCTAATGCCTTCCCTATGTCAATTATCTCCTATTTATCTTGTATATTTGTTTGCGCATTATTTCCCCCATTAGATTGTAAGCTCCTTGAAAGCAGGGATTATCTTTTGTCTTGTTTTGTATCCCCAGCACTTAGCATTGTATCTGGCACATGGTAGTCATTTAATAAATATTTATTAAATTGAATTAGTTCTGCTCTTTGAGGCCAAGCAGAACAAATATAATCCACCTTCTAGTTGACGGCTGTTAAAATACTTGACAACAATTGTCAGATCTCCCCTAAGTGTGTTCTCTTCTCCAAACATTACCTGTTCTATAAACTAACCTCCTATGATTTATACCTTGAATGTGGATCATCTAAAAATGTTTGATGTGAAGTTTACAACTGCTTAAGTGAGTTTCTCATACAGTTCAGGAGGCAGCTGGTAGTTATATTAATGTAGTTTGCCGTCAGGTTTTGTCCTGGTTGTCATCTCACCTGGGATACCATGTTTTTTCTTCATTGAGCTAGATGCATAGGAGTAAACACAGGCTCTGCCTAGCAAATGGATACTTTTTAATATATGCTATGGCCAGAATAAGCCAGATGAGCCAGGAGAAGCTCATTCCTTCCTGAGCTCATGGACGTTGTATTTGGTGTGTGATTCTGCTCCAATGTAGATCATTTCTCTGTAATTCTAGAATTGCAAATGGTCCAGGCTCAGGTTACCTCTGTGGACTTAATTCCACTGGCTCAGTCAGCAAACATTTATTAAGGCACTACTATGTGCTATGTAAGAACAAAAATATATTTTTAAAGCATGGCCCTCAAAGAATGTCTTTTTTTTTTTTTTGAAATTATGATTAAGAAATTGGAATAATTAGCAAACAGTGGTAGCACTGTGACTGGCACATACTTTACATGTCTAATGTGGACTAATTTTCATCTAATTATATTAGTATTACTAGAAATGAGGAAAGGAATACATAAATAGAATTTATTTCACTGAGCTTAGGCAATAAGACTTTGTTATGAAGAATTTGGAGTTTTCTGCCAAATATGTTTGGAGGAGAAGGACTCATTGGACAAATAATTAGTGCGCTCCTGATACTTACTTGTACAACATTGGGCTGGGTGGCTGGAGGGTACGAAACACAGAAATAGATTCCATTCAGTTATTAGGTGCTGACTACATGCAAGGTGAAGCCATTCCTGCCTTCAGGGAGCTGACATTGCACTGAGGAGAGTTAGCTTGTAAAAGAAAACAGAAAGTAATTTGAGGAGAAAGAGAACAAAGACTCAGTGGTCACTAGGGAGATCTGGGAAGGCTTTTGAAAGGAGGTGGGGGCCTGAACTGAGACATGAAATAAGATGAAGACCTTGTGAGGCAGAAATGAAGAAGGAGTGCATTCTCGACTGGGCAAGTTCACAGTGGCAAGAGATGCAGTGTTGAATGTTAGCAACAATTAGTTGCCCAGTTTGGCTGGAACCTAGTGTAGTTGCAGGTAAGTAATGGGAGATATTTCTAGAAGATAGATTGTAGTCAGATTATAGAGGGCTTAGAATGCCAGGCTGAGGTGTTCATATTTATTCCTACAGGCAGTAGGGAGCCACTGAAAACTCTTGAGCTGTGGAGTGATATGATGAAAGACCTATATGCAAGAAATCTTTATCTGGCAAGAGTATCTAGGATTAATTTTGGACAGGAACCTGGATGTCCCAAAAGACAAGAAAAGTAACCTAGGTGTGATGTAATATCAGCTTGGTGTGGGGTGTGTCATCATTGAAAATAGAGAGGTAGAGATGAACATAACATATAGAAGGAGAAATTGAGAGTTTATGGATTAGAGAGAGTGAAAGCAGAACTGACCATTCAACAAAGACTGGTCAATGTAGGGGATTCAATTTTTCCAATAACCAAATAGATTTTTCCCCTAGTAAAGACCAGAATACCAAATGTTCTTTTAAGGGCAGTAAGTGAAATTGTGAAAATTTTTTATTCTTAATCTTGTTACTTTTGCCACGGGACCCTTTCTTGATTTTGCAATTATTTGGCAGCTTTAGGGAATAGTAATGATAGTTACAGCTCACATTTATCTAAAAATCCCATGAAGTAGGTATTACAAACACAATTATTCCCATTATATAGAGCAGGAAACCGAGGTTCAGAGAAATTAAGTGACCCAGGGTCTTTGTCTGCAGGTCTTGTGTTATTTGAACATTACCTGCTTCTCTGGTAGCCCTTAATGATGTGACAACCTTTCCCTGCACTTCCCCAACCCCTCCCAACACATACATGCGCACTTTTCTAATTTCAGCCTTCTTACTGCATTGGCTTTTCTAACAGTTTGGAAGGTAAGTTCAGGAATATATGAGTATCAACATTATACATGTTAGTGGAAATAGTGACTTACAGAACAAGGTGGAACTTATATACAAGAGCTCATCACTTCTGGTAAAAGAACACTACCCTTTTCAAAAAAGCCATTCAGAAGGAAACTTTTCCCCACTCCTATCCTAACATGTTCTTGCATGGACATATCTCAAACACAATTTGACATCCTAAAAGCCATTAATTCTGGTGGTGGAAATCACTGACATATGCCTCCTTTCATGCTAGTTATGGGTGTGTCCGCCTCCATCTGCAAAGGGAATTCTTTGGAAACTGATTCATGAAAGAGCCTGCTCTGGCCAGTGAGTGCTTGTGTTCCCTAAAACATTGTCTGGACATTATAACACATAGTAGAGTGGAGATACAGAATTGGGATTGACATTAGGGTTCCAGTAATTCTCCAAATAATGCATTAAAAATGTCATCTTAGAATCATCCTTTTAATTTGTCATAAAGTGCCATAGTAAACTGATGAGCTTTCATCTCTCTCTCCATCTCCTTACTCCCTGTCCCTGCCCCCTTCCTTTTATATTT
The DNA here is from genome assembly GCF_900497805.2 of Vombatus ursinus. Classification (NCBI taxonomy): domain Eukaryota; kingdom Metazoa; phylum Chordata; class Mammalia; order Diprotodontia; family Vombatidae; genus Vombatus; species Vombatus ursinus. The sequence goes on from NW_020954562.1 coordinate 8,577,129, forward strand.
ATTTATTTAGTAGTAGAAGGTTAGAGATGCAAAGTCTCGAGCCAGCTTGGATCACAGAGCTGATTGATATGTTTTCCTTGGAAATTGGCAAATGCTACAAATTAGAGTTTGATTTTTTCCTTGTTGATTATCTAGAATTAAGGAAGTAGAGAACTTACTGGGGTGTCTTGTGGGTGTTTCCTGTCCCTCTCCCATTCTCCCCGCCTCTCTTTCAGTCCCACAGCCATTGATCAGCATGCCTGTCTAGTGTAATATATTCGTTTCTTCAGCATTAAGGCATCTTATAATCTCTTCAGAAAAAAAAAAGATTTATTATTCTCTGAATGGATTCACCATTAGTAGAGTTGGCAGTAGTTAGAAGTTTGGTATAATGGAAAGAGCAATAGATTTGGAGTCAGAGGTCCTGGGCTCAAATCCTAGCTCTGTTGCTTACTTAAATATGCATGACCTTGGGCAAATCATCTCAATGAACCTCCATAAAATGAGGGGGTTAGAATTGATCTCCAAGGTCCAGCCAACCTACAAATCTGAGTTGTGATGGTGCAGTAGGAAGTGTGTTCGATGTGGCCTCAGAGGCCTGGGGTTGGGTACCTGACTCTGCTAATTACCGTCTTGTGACCTTGGGTGAGCCATCTAATTACTTTTTGCCTCAATTGCCTTCTCTGTAAAAGGAGGAAATTGGACCAAATGTCAGTGGTGTCAAACTCAAATAGAAGTGGGCCACTAAACTGTCCCTAAGGATCCCTGTTGCCGGCATATTGACTTACAAATGCGGTTTCCTGTGTTCTATTGTATTTTTTAAAATTGTTAAATATTTCCCAACATTTTAATCTGGTTCCCCTAGGCAGTGCTCTTTCAGGCCATGATGTTTGACATCATGGAGCAGATGAGCATGTATGTGCACCTTCTAGCACTAAATTTATGGTCCTTTGAAAACACATATCCAAAAATGAGGAGTCATAGAGGATTTTAAGGGCAGCTAGATGGTGCAGTGCATAGAATGCCAGGCCTAGACTCAGGAAGATGCATCTTCATGATTTCAAATCTAGCCTCAGACATTCACTCTCTTTGTGACCTAGGCAAGTCACTTAACTCCATTTGCCTCAGTTTCCTCATCTGTAAAATGATCTGGAGAAGGAAATGGCAAACCTTTCCACAATTTTTGCCAAGGAAACATTAAATAGGGTCATGAAGAGTCAAACATGACTGAAAACAACTGAACAACAAAAGAGGGTTTTAGTCTTGATCAGTGGAGACAGAATCCACCCTTGCTGAAATCCCAAATCCACCCAACTAGTGAAATCTAGCTCTTTCTCAGTCTGCTTTTGCAGTAGTGAGACAAGTGGATTCTAAGCTGTAGCTAGAAATTCTGCTGCTAACATGGCATCCTGGTGTTCCCATAACTCCTTTGCCTTAGAATCTCACCAGAGGCCTTCTGGGAGTCTTTGTCTCTGTGAGCCACCAATCTCAAGTCACATGGGGTACAGCAACACTGTGCGTGTTCTTTACTGAACCTCTCCATGTGGGATGAGCTTTTTTTGTTTTCCTTTTTCAAAAGAAAAAAAAATCTCATTGAACTCTTTTCAAAACCATAAATATCAGCTACTTCCATGATGAAAAGAAGTTCATGGAATGTAATTAAAATTTAGTAGCAGGAAGAAAAAAATCTTGGAAGATTTGATTCCTGTGGCATGTGTATGTTTTCTTCCGTTCCCATAGCATTTATTTTAATTTGTAGTTCAGAATTCAAGCAGCTGTCATTCTCTCTACAGCCCTCTTTGAAACTTTGACTGTGTAGGAGGTAAGCTGGGCTGTCTAAGAAACATTTCACCAAACCAGCCGAAAGGGGGATTTATCCTAAATTCAGTGAAGTGTTTAAGGCTGTCAGGAGCAAATAGTTTGGATGGTGGCTTTTGGAAGGTAAATTGACAAGTGGCAATATTTAAGAAGGGATGTGATGCCTTGATAAAACTAATCACAAACTCTGCCCTCTGTGATATAGAGAAAACCTTCCTTGATCGTTACGAAAATGATTGTGTCCTTGACATAATGAAATTGCTTTTCATTGGTCTCTCATTCCTGATTAACTCCTTAATAGCAGATGAATTAGAGAGTAATAGATTTAGCGCTGGCAAGGAATTTAGATCTCCTCTACTAACCCACATTTATACAGATAAAAGAAAGTGAGGTCCAGAGCAGTGAAATCATTTGGCCAAGGTTACAGAGTTTGAAAATGACAGAAGCAAGATGTTGAACCTAAGTCTTCAAATTCACAATCCACTGGTGATTCAAAAACTATACAAGATTGATTCAGCATTAGAGATTATCCTTTCTGCATGGTCCTTTTTAGCTGGATCTCTCCCTGTAATGCCCATACTAAGGACAGCTGTTACATTGCTGTTGTGGGTATGCAGGGCCAGTAGGAAGAGAGCCGGTAGTTCTCATCTTTGGTTGAAACAGCTATTGTTTTGGAAAAAGCCATATAATAAGTCTCATTTCTTCACAAGAAACATCTTAAGTAAAAGATGGAGAAACGTGTGGCTAGATAGCCTGGGAAAAGATCTGAGAGTTTTAGTGGCCCACAAGCTTAGCGTGAGTTTGCAATATGATAAAGTGACCAAGAAAGAGAATGCATATTTTGACTGTACAGAGAGTTGTCATGTCCAGGAAGGAGGGGATAGTCCTGCTATATTGTGTCAAACAGCATGTGAAATATTACATAGTTTCCCCAGCACTGTACCCAGAGAAGGGAAGGGTCATATTGTGTCTTCTGGACAAAGATTGGTCAGTGCATTCAGTCCGAGTTGAGTTTATGGTCATAGTCATTTTATATTTCGGATTTTTGACTCATGTCTTCATCCTGGATTAATTTTTCGACAAATGCCCTTGTTTCTATAAATTCCTCATATTGGTTATTTCTTAGATTGTGATAAGAATGCAGGTATCTGATATATTCTTATCCATTCAGTTAAGGTTATATATCACAATTTACTCATCTATCTCCTGAATGATAGACCTCCATGTGGTTTCCAGGTTTTGATACCACTGAGACTTATATTTTCTTTTTTTAAAACATTTTTTATTTTATTTATTTTTAGTTTTCAACATTCACTCGATAAGCTTTTGAGTTTTTAATTTTCTCCCCTTCTGTCCCCTTTCCCTTCCCCGAGAGAGTGTGAAATCTGCTACAGCCTCCACATATACATTCATATTAAATATTTTCACATTAGTCATGTTGTAAAGAAGTATTAGAATCAATGAGAGGAACCACGATAAAGAAGAAACAAAACAAAACAACAGCAACAACAAAAGAGAGCAAATAGTGTGCTTCCATCTGCATTCAGACTCCATGGTTCTTTCTCTGCATGTGAATAGCATTTTCCATCGTGAGTCTTTTGCAGTTGTCTTAGATCCTTGCATTGCTGAGAAGAGCCACGTCTGTGAAAGTTAATCATTGCACAGTGTGGCTGTTACTGTACACAACGTTCTCCTGGTTCTGCTCACTTCACTCAGCGTCAGTCCATACAGGTCTTTCCAGGTTTTTCTGAAGTCAGCCTGTTCATCATTTCTTATAGCATAATAGTATTCCATTACACTCACATACCACAACTTGTTCAGGCATTCCCCAATGGATGGGCACCCCCTCAATTTCCAGTTCTTGGCCACCACAAAAAGAGCTATCAATATTTTTGTACATGTGGGTCTTTTTCCCATGTCTATGATCTCTTTGGGATACAGACCTAGAAGTGGTATTGCTGGGTCAAAGGGTATGCACATTTTGATAGCCCTTTGGGCATAGTTCCAAATTGCTCTCCAGAATGGTTGGATCAGTTCACAACTCCACCAACAATGCATTAGTGTTCCAATTTTCCCATATCTTCTCCAAACATTTATCGTTTTCCTGTTTTGTCATGTTAGCCAATCTGATAGGTGTGTTGTGGTACTTCAGAGTTGTGTTGATTTGCATTTCTCTAATCAATAGTGATTTAGAGCATTTTTTCATATGACTTTTATTTCTTCCTCTGAAAACTGCCTGTTCATATCCTTTGACCATTTATCATTTGGTGAGTGACTTGTATTATAAGCTTGACTCAGTTCTCTATGTGTTTTAGAAATGAGGCCTTTCTCAGAGACACTGGCTGTAAAAATTGTTTCCCAGCTTTCTTCTTGCCTTCTAATCTTGGTTGCATTGGCTTTGTGCAAAATTTTTCAATTTAATGTAATCAGAATCATCCATTTTGCATTTCATAATGTTTTCTATATCTTGTTTGGTCATAAATTCTTCCCTTCTCTATAAATCTGACAGGTAAACTGTTCCATGCTCTCCTAGTTTGCTTATACTATCAGCCTTTATATCTAAATTGTGTACCCATTTTGACTTTATCTTGGTGTAGGGGATAAGATGTTGAACTATGCCTAGTTTCTGCCATACTGTTTTCCAGTTTTTCCAACACTTTTTGTTAATTAGTGATTTCTTATCCCAGAAGCCGGGGTCTTTGGATTTATCAAACAGTAGATTACTATAGTTATTGACTATTGTATCTTGCATGCCTAACCTATTCTACTGATCCACCACTCTATATCTTAGCTAGTACATAGTAGTTTTGATGATTGATGTTTTATAATACAAATTAAGATCTGGTATGGCTAGGCCACCTTCCCTTGCATTTCTTTTCATTAATTCCCTTGTTTTTCCCAGATGAATTTTGTTATTATTTTTTCTAGCTCTCTAAAATAATTTTTGGTAGTTTGATTGGTATGGCACTGAATAAGTAAATTAGCTTAGGTAGAATTGTAACTTTTATTATATTAGCTCGGCCTACTCATGAGCAACTGATATTTTTCCAGTTATTTAGATTTGACTTTATTTGTGTGAAAATATTTTGTAATTGTGTTCACATAGTTCCTGGGTTTGTTTTGGCAGGTTGACTCTCAAATATTTTATAATGTCTACAGTAATTTTAAATGGAATTTATCTCTTGCTGTTGGGCTTTGTTAGTAACATATAGAAATGCTGATGATTTATGTGGGTTTATTTTATATGCTGCAATTTTGCTAAGGTTGTTTATTATTTCAAGTAATTTTTTACTTGATTCTGTAAGTATGCCACCAGGTCATCTGCAAAGAGTGATGGTTTTGTTTCTTCTTTGCCTATTCTGATTCCTCCAATTTCTTTTTCTTCTCTTATTGTTAAAACTAACATTTCTAGTACAACATTGAGTAACAGTGGTGATAATGGACATCCTTGTTTCACCCCCAATCTTGTTGGAAATCCTTCTAGCTTATCTGCATTACATATAATGTTTTCTGATGGTTTTAGATAGATGCTACTTATCTTTTTAAGGAAGACTCCATTTATTCCTATGCTCTCTAGTGTTTTTAATAGGAATGGCTGTTGTATTTTGTCAAAAGCTTTTTCTGCATCTATTGAGATAATTATATAATTTCTGTTGTTGTTAATATGGTCAATTATGCTGATAATTTTCCTAATATTGAACTAGCCCTGCATTCCTGGTGTGAATCTTACCTGGTCATAGTATATTTTCCTTGAGATAAGTTCCTGTAATCTCTTTGCTAATATTTTATTTACAAATTACTGTATCTATAGTCATTAGGGAAATTGGTTTATAATTTTCTTTCTCTGTTTTGACTCTTCCCGGTTTAGGTTTTAGCACCGTATTTGTATCGTGAAAAGAATTTGGTAGGACTCCTTCTTTGCCTATTTTCCCAGACAGTTTATATAGTATTGGAATTAATTTTTTTTAAATGTTTGATAGAATTCATTTGTAAATCTGTCTGGTCCTGGAGATTTTTTCCTAGGGAGTTCTTCATTGATGGCTTGTTCAATTTCTTTTTCTGAAATGGGGTTATTTAAGTATTATATTTCCTCTTCTGTTAATCTGGTTAATTTATATTTTTGTAAATATTCATCCATTTCACTTAGATTGTCAGATTTATTGGCATACAGTTGGGCAAAATACCTCCTAATTATTGTTTTAATTCCTCTTCATTTGATGGAGAATTCTCTCTTTTCATTTTTGATACTAGTAATTTGATTTTCTTCTTTCATTTGATCGAATTAACCAAAGGTGTATCTATTTTTTTCCATAAAACCAGCTTAGTTTTATTTATTAGTTCAATAGTTTTCTTAATTTCAATTTTATTGATCTCTTCTTTGGTTTTCAGAATTTCTAATTGGGTTGGTATTTAATTGAGGATTTTTAATTTGTTCTTTTTCTAGCTTTTTGAGTTGCATGTCCAATTCATTGATCTCCTCGTTCTCTATTTTATTCATGTAAGCATTGAGAGATATAAAACTTCCCCTAAGAACTGCTTTTGCTGCGTCCCACAAGTTTTGGTATGTTGTCTCATTATTGTCATTATTTTGAATGAAGTTATTGATTATTTCTATGGTTTGTTGTTTGACCCACTCATTCTTTAGGATTAGATTATTTAGTTTCCAATTAATTTTTAGTCTGTCTTTCCTTGGCCCTTTATTACATGTAATTTTTATTGCATGTTATTTTATTGCACAAGATCTGAAAAGGATACATTTAATATTTCTGCCTTTCTGCATTGAATTGTGAAGTTTTTATGCCCTAACGTATGGTCAGTTTTTGTATGGGTATCATTTTTTGTGTGGGTACCGCCAAGAAAAAGATATATTCCTTTCTATCACCACTCAGTTTTCTCCAGAGGTCTACCATATCTAACTTTTCTAAAATTCTGTTGATCTCCTTAACTTCTTTCTTGTTTATTTTATGGTTAGATTTATTTAGTTCTGAGAAGGGGAGGTTGAGGTCCCCCACTAGAATAGTTTTGTTGTCTGTTTCTTCCTGTAATTTGTTTAACTTCTCCTCTAAGAATTTGGACGCTATACCACTTGGTGCATATATGTTTAGTAATGATATTACTTCATTGTCTATGGTACCTTTTAGCAGGATGTAGTTTCCTTCCTTATATCTTTTAATTAAATCTATTTTTGCTTTTACTTTGTCTTGAGATTGGGATTGCTACCCCTGCTTTTTTTTACTTCATCTGAACCATAATATATTCTGCTCCAGCCTTTTACCTTTCCTTTGTGTGTATCCCTCTGCTTCAAATGTGTTTCTTGTAAACAAAATATTGTAAGATTATGGCTTTTAATCCACTCTGCTATCCACTTCAGTTTTATGGAAGAGTTCATCCCATTCACATTCATAGTTATGATTACCATCTGTGTCTTTCTCTCCATCCTATTTTCCCCCCTGTTTATTCTCTTTTCTTTTCTCCCTTTCTCTCATCATTAGAGTTTTGCTTTTGACCACCTCAGTCTGACCTCCCTTCTATCAGCCCCCTCCCTTTTCTTCTGCCTTTCCCTTACTACTTCCCTCCCTTTTGTCCATCCCCTCCCTTTTCTTTCCCCCTTTCCCCTCCTACTTCCTATAGGGTAAGTTAGATTTCTGTACCTAACTCATTATGTTATTCCATCTTTGAGCCAAATCTGATGAGAGTAGGGTTCAGACAATGCTCATCTCCATCCCTTCTTTCCTCTACTATAATAGGTCTTTATGCCTCTTCGTGTAATGTAATTTACCCTTTTCTGCCTCCTCTTTTCCCATTATAATCCCTTTCCACCACTTAATTGGATTTTTATCATCGTTTCAAAGTCAACTTATACCCACACCCCTTGTCTGTGTATACCCCTTTTAAATGTCATAGTAAAGATACAGTTTTCAAGAGTTACAATATCATCTTCCCTTGTAGGGATGTAAACAGTTTGCCGTTATTGAGTAACATGTTTTTCTTTTTACTTTCCTGTTTACCTTTTTATGTCTCTCTTGAGTCTTGTATTTGAAGAACAAATTTTCTGTTGAGCTCTGGTCTTTTCATCAGGAAGGTTTAGAAGTCCCCTATTTCATTGAATGTCCACCTTCTCCCCTGAAAGATTATGTTCAATTTCACTAGGTAGTTGATCCTCGGTTATAGTCCAAGCTCTTTTGCCTTACGGAATATCGTATTCCGTGCCCTACAATCTTTTACTGTAGAAGCTGCAAGGTCCTGTGTAATCCTGACTGTAGTTCCATGATATTTAAATTGTTTCTTTCTGGCTGCTTGCATTATTTTCTCATTGACCAGAAAATTTTGAAATTTGGCTACAATATTCCTTGGCATTTTCAATTTTGGCTATCTTTCAGGAGGTGATCAGTGGATTCTTTTGATGATTATTTTTACCCTTTAGTTCTGGGACCTCAGGGCAGTTTTCCTTGATGATTTCTTGGAAGATCCTGTCCAGGCTCTTTTTTATATCATGGTTTTCATGTAGACCAATAATTTTTAAATTATCTCTCCTGGATCTAATTTTTGGGTCTGTTTTTTTTCCAGTGAGGTATTTTATGTTTTCCTTTATTTTTTCATTTTTTTGATTTTGTTTGTCTGATTCTTACTGTCTAATAGAGTTACTGGCTTCCACTTGCCCAATTCTAATTTTAACAAATTGTTTTCTTCAATTAGATTTTGTACCTCCTTTTTAATTTGGCCCATTTTACTTTTTAAGGAGTTCTCTTCAGTGAGTTTTTAATGCCTCCTTTTTCATTTGTCCAATTCTGCTTTTTAAAGAGTTGATTTCTGCAGTGTACATTTTTTCCATTTGGTCAATTGTATTTTTTAAGGACTTGTTTTCTACAGTCAATTTTTGTCTTTTCTTTTCCAGGCTATTGACTCTTTATTGTATACCTCTTTTTTCTTTTCCCAATTTTTCTTCTACTTCTCTTATTTGAGTTTTAAAATCCTTCTTGAGCTCTTCCAAGAACGCTTTTTGGGCTTTCGGCCAGTTCACATTCCCCTTTGAAGTTTTGGAGGTGGGTATATTGACAATGTTGTCCTCTTCTGAATTTGTGTTTTGATCTTCCCTGTCCCCATAGTAAGAATCTACTGTCATTGTCTGTTTCTGCTTTTTGCTCATGGTGTTTGCCTATTTCCTGACTTTTTAAGGGGCACTGACCCTAGATTCTTGTGCTGGGGATCAGAGACCTGGTCATTGGCTTTTTGTGCTGGGGCCTCAGGTGCTGGCAGCTGGAGGCTGTAGGGGTCTGGCTGCTTACCTGGTACTGAGCTGGGGTCAGTAACACTGAAGCTCTTGGGGTGTGGGTGGGGGATCTGGCCCTTGGAGGATGCCTGCTCATCTGGGCTGCTTTGACACATTGGAAGGTTTGGCTGCTAGAGGATGTCTGCCTGCCTGGAGGTGTGCCTCCTGGAGTTGTGCTGAAGGACTGGGAGGTTTGGCTACTGGCAGATGCCTGCTGGCACACGTGATAGTTTTCCAAGCAGGAGTCTACCAGTTCCCTTGTCTGTGCCAACACACTCAGGGTGGGGGGGTCCTGGGGTTGGCACTTGCCTGCTGCACCACTCTGGGGCTCAGGATCTTCCCCTGGTTTGCTGAGGTGGGGCTTACCACTGACTTACTGTGATGCCTCTCATCCTGTACTATTCCCCTTCCACCAGAATGAGAGGGACCTTTCCTGTTAGTCCCCCAAACTTCCTGGGCTACAAGTCTGCTGTACCCTGTCTTTCTGCTGGCTCAGCTGTTCCAGGGTTTTTCCTGCAGTGATATTTTCTGGGTTTTAGAGGTCAGTAAGGGAGGGTGGGAGCAACTTACTTCTTACTCTGCCATCTTGGCTACCAGAAGTCTGACTCACTTCTTCAAGACATATTTCAATAAGCATTTATTAAGTTCCTGCTACATGCTAGTCACAGTGCTAAGCTCTGGGCATACAGTTAATAAAAAGAAAGACAGTCCTTGCCTTCATGGAGCTTATAATCTAAAGAAGGAAATAATACACTAAGGACATAGGAAAGCTGGGGTGGAGGAGATGGGACACCAGGGGCTACCTGGCATAGGGACATCTTGTTCTGTGGAGTTGAAACCAGGCGGAACAGCAAATGCAAAGTAGAGTGACTTGAGCATCTAGTCATGCCCTCTATAAAGAAAGGCACTGGGAGGAGTTTGGTAGTCCACCTACTAGCCAGAGGGGAGAGTGGTGTCAATCAAGGCTAGAGTTAGCTATGTACTGGTGAATTTAGAACTGATGAGCTTTTCCTAGGAGGGGCATTTTGTTCTGTGGAACTGAAACTAAGTGGCATAGTAGATGCAAAGAGGAGAGGTAAAACTCAGTTCCTTTTTTTTTTTTTTCACATTTTGGGGGGGGTTGGGGAAGATTGAGTTAAACTAGTTTTTGATGAGTTAATGTGCAAGTGAATCAAACAGGGATAGATCCAATTTCTTTTGACTTATTATTATTATAATCAAGGAGAGAACCTGGAAATTACTCTCTCCATAACTGGGATGTTTGGAAAATAGGAGACTTTTCTGGAAGTCAAAGTAAAGCTGCAGTGACCCTTTCTTAATAAACAGTGGCTGACCTTTTGTGATGTACTTTAGCATCTGATTCACTTCTGTGCACAATTTTGCATTTTTTATGGTTGCTTCATCTTTTTTTTAATTACAAAAGCCAGTTAAATATTTGCAGAATTTATCTCACCCTCTTTTGCAAATCCTTTGCATCCATGAATAGTAACATGCTTCATTTTTATGACATTTATACTTTTCAAAGTGTGTTTGTATCAATTACTCTCATTTTCTGTTTGTTACAGATTGTGTGCATACATTTTAACATTCTCCCCACCCTTCTACTCAAAAATTACTTTATGTTTACTTTGTATTTATTTTGTATTTACTCATCTGTTATACATGTTGTTTTCCTCAGGTAGAATGTAAGCTCGTTGAGAGCAGAAGCTGTTTTTATCTTAGTGTCCACAATGCCAGTAGCAAAGATAAGGCTTAGTAATACTTGCTGAATATGTTTAATTCTTAAAGCTTAATCCTTACTTTTTTTTTTTTTTTTTTTAGTGCATCAGTGTGGGCAGCTAGGTGGTGCAGTGGCTAGTGCCAGAGCCTGGAGGCAGGAAGACTCATGTTCCTGAGTTCAGATCTGGCCTCAGACACTTACTAGATATCAAGTCACTTAATCCTCTTTGTCTCAGTTTTCTCATCTGTAAAATGAGCTGGAGAAGGAAATGACAAGCCATTCTAGTATCTTTGCCAATAAAACCCCAAATAGGGTCATAAAGAGTTGGATGTCACTGAAAAAAACTGAACAACAACAGTGAATTAAACAAGCATTTGTTAAGCATTTATGTAAGGCACTGGGCTATACAAAGACAGCAACAGAAGTCTCTGCCCTCTCAGAGCTTATGCATCTTACCTGGGGTCAAGAAGATGGGGTGGTGTGTGCATGTGTGAAACAACATCTGCACAGATAAATAAATACAATGTGATCATCATGGAGAGACCACTAGGAACTGGGGAGGATCAGGAAATGCAGGAAAGAGGCTGTGATCCGAATGAGGTTTGTCATCAACAACTCTGTTGAGCTTGATGCAATCAGAATGTGGCTCTCTGAAGGACAAATGTAGAAGTGACACTCTTTCACCTTGTTTATTTGTGCGGTTGCATAATGTGAATTTGAGGGGCAGAAGAACCCTGAAGAAGTTTCTCACTGCATTCCATTGCTGCCCTTTCATTCTTGTTTATTGGCATTTCATTTAGATTGATTGACAGATCCTAATGTCAGTGATGATCAGACATGATAATTAGGAACATTTCCCTCTATAGTTGTACTAAATTAAACGAACATTTTCACTCTTTGATCTATGGAACTTTTTGAATATACAGTATCTCTTTTTCTTGACTTTTCTGATCTGGGAATATTTGAAACTTCAGTGATCTCCCTTTCCCACCTTTAATTCATTAATGCGAGTTCCTTTTAATAAACATAGCACGTAGTTTATGTTTAGCTTTTTTCTTTCAAAAATATTCCAGTGGATCTTCTATCTTATCCCTATGGGTACTCCTTCCAGTGAGACAAATCACAATTCATCCGTTCCTGCCCATTTTAAGTGATTCTTGTTTGTGTCTTCCCAAAAATGTTTGGGGGTCTTCCTTGCTATTTCTTGACATTTCCAGAATAGCAGCAAAACTTTTGGGCTGTTCTTTATATCCCATCTGAAGATCATGGGAGCATAATTTAGAACTGAAAGTGACCTCAAAGGTCTTTTAGTCTAGGCTCTTCATTTTTAGATGAAGGAACTGAAGCCTTTGGAGATTAAAAAAACTATCCCAAGACGGCACTGCTAATAAGTAGTAGATCTGGGATTTGAACAGATTCTTTAACTACAAGTTCAACATATTCTTCTACTTTGCCATCCTGCCTCTTCTTTTTTGACTCCTATATTTTTTCTAATTAATTTTATTATTTTTATGCTAAAAACATTTATTTTGTCTCCTTGATACTTCTTACCACTTCAACTGAACAATGAAAGGTAAAGAAAAGAAAAAGGCAACCGTCAACAAATGTTCATAGATAAACCAAATTCCCACTGGGGCCATGTCCTAAAATGTACATTTCATTCAGTGTTTTAAATCCATCACCTTTCTGTCAAGCTTGGTCTTTGGACCCCACCAATCATGGTTTGTCATTACATCAATATGAGTTCTAAGTCTTTCAAAGTTGTGTTTCTCTACAATGTTTTTGTCATTGTATATATGATCCCCCTGATTCTTCTCCCTTCACTTTGCCTCTGTTCATATGTATCCTCACAGTTTGCTCTGAAAGTGTTCATCTGGTCATTTCTAGTTGTTTTTTTTTTTTTTTATTTTGGGTTTTTTTTTTTTTTGGAGAGGCAATTGGGGCTAAGTGACTTGCCCAATATTTGGTCATTTTTTTATGGCATAACAACATTCTATTTCAATCTTATACCACAATTTCTTCAACCATTTCCCAAGAGGTGGGCACCCTCTTAATTTTTAGTGTTTTACAAGTATGCAAAGAGCTGCTACACATATATTCATACATTTCATTGGTATTTTTATGTACTGGTTTTCTTTCGAGGGTGTTGCAGCTGCCTGTTCATCCCTACTATTTGCCATTTCATTGCTTTTTGGGTGATCGTTGATCTTGATTCTATGACTCACAGCAATAGAATATCTGAAGAATATTGGTATCAAAAACTGATGGGTCTTTGTTTCAGAGAAAATCTTGAGGTGATTGAAAGAACATTTTAAGGTTTATAACTACAACATAACATTTCCAGGATGATTTTTAAGTGACACTCATCTCTTGTGGCAATAGCATTTGGTGATTTTTAATATAAGTGTCACAGTTTTGAAATACAAAGTAAAAAACTGAGCCTTGGCTTCCATGCACTTAGATCAGAACGGGGAAAGGATGGCGGGGCAATGAATATGTAAAATAGAGAACAATTAATTTCCAAATTGAGTATTACTGATATCGACAAGCTTCTATTAAGCCCCTACTCTGTGCCAGGTACTCTGTTAGATTTTGCAGAAAAAAAAGTGAAGCAATCCACACTGTCAAGGAGTTTGCATTTCTAAAGGAGGAGTTATTCTTGTTAGCTTCTTTCAGTCATGTCTGACTCTTCGTGACCCTATTTGGAGTTTCCTTGGCAAAGATGCTGGAGTGGTTTGCCATTTCCCTAGAATCAAGATCAAGGATCACCCAAAAGGCAATGAAAGGGCAAATAGTAGGGATGAACAGGCAGCTGCAACACCCTCCCATTTTACAGATGAGGAAACTGAGGCAAGCAGGATCACACAGCTAGTTAGAGTCTGAGGTTGGATTTGAACTTGGGTCTTCCTGCCTCCAGGCCTAGCACTATCCATTGTGCCACCGGGCTGTCCCTAAGGGAGGAGACAAATCCAGTCAGTCAATCAATCTGTCTATCTATCTGTCTATCTACATCCCTACCTGTACGTACCTATCTGTCTAGCTATCTTTCTCTCTATCTAAATGTATGTATATATATATATATAAATATATATATACATACAATATAAATATAAAGTGAATATAAATATATACAAAATAGTTACATACAGGGTAGTTGGGAAGGGAGGGCAATAGCTGGGGGTGGGAGGAAGGGGATTAGGAATAGCTTCATACAGAAGATAGTCCCTGAGAAGCGTCTTAGAAGAAGAGAGGTCCTCTTTATGGGATGGAGGGAAGAAGGAAGTGTACTCCAGTGTGGGAGATGGATGCTGCAAAAGCATGGAAAGGCCTGTGTGAGGCACAGAGCAGGCCTGAATAGGTGGATTGCAGCGTGTGGGACTAGGAATCTGGAAAAATAAATTGGAGTCAGCTGTGAATGGTTTTTTAAAGCCAAACAGAGGAACTTACATAGGAGCTTAGAGACCATAGGGAGCCATCAGAAGTGACTGAGTAGGAGAGTCCCATGAAAAGCTGTGTGTGTGAAGAAAATTACTTTGGCAGCTCTTTGTAGAATAGACTGGAGTGGAGAGAGATGAGTTGGGGAGATGACAGGTGAGATAGTTGTGATGGACTGGGACGGTCAGTGTGAGGCTTCACTGGTGAAATTTGAGCTGTTATGTTAAGGGCCAGGGGTGCTTTAGAGAAGCAGCAAGGCGTAGAGCAGCCATTTAGGGGCTGAGGGGGTAAGAGGGGTTGAGGAGAGATAGAAAAGTCTGAGGGTTAACGTGAGCATGGTGCATAGGTGGGACCCTAGACTGATTGCAGTGGAAGGTGTCCTTTTTCCTCCTTTTTGTCATTTATCTTTTAAAAGAATGGGAGAAAATGTGAAGATCCATTTCCTCAGCATCATTTGCTTAGGTGAGAGTCATAGTGGGAAAGGCCTTGACCAGCCAAGGAGAGTAGATGATTGGGATATGCATGTAGTATAGCAGAAATAGCACTGTGCTTCTCTGACCCTTCCTACCTGTTTGACTCTGGACAATTCATTTCTCTGAACTTATTTCCTCAACTGTAAAAAGGGGATAATACTTGCACTCCCTCCCTCACAGGGTTTGTGAGAGCCAAGCCCAAGATTGGCATTGGGAGGTGGGGATGTGACTCATCTTGTTTGTTTCTGAATAATTGATCCCATATCCTTTGGGATCAAGCCACAGTCCCCTGCAGGTCATCTGTGACCCCTTCTTTGGAGACCCCTGTTATAGAAACTAAAACCCTAGGTTTGGAGTCAGGGAAACCTGATTTCAGATCCTGCTTCTGACCCTTATTGCCTTTGTGACCCAGTGGGCATCTTTTGATCTCTCTGTTCCCCCATGCACTTCCTTAGGACTTGACTTAGGACATTATCAGAGGTGGATAATGGTGAAAAGAGTTTCTACCTTCTTTTTCATTGGAGTGAGTTCTCACTGGGACTTCCTCATGCTAAGGAAACCCTTCTAGCATGCCTCCTCAGAGACCATAGGCTTCTTAGGATTTCCAGATATTCTGATCATCAGTTTTTAGACCCTTTGTCTGATCTCTGCTAAAATCTTTAGGCAAAAATTTCCGCTACAGTTGACCCCAGGGCCACATTCTGGATTATGAAATTAGAAAAGTTTGAAATATGCTTATGTATTGATTGTCTAGGTTTTCCCAGACAAGATAGTTTATTTGTACTTAGTTTCCATGTTTAAATTGTTGTCATTTCTAATCTTTTGAGTCATCATTATAACATCTTTACCATTTTGCCTTCATTGCTTTCCTTGTTCACTGATGTCCATCCATCACAGTAGAAGGATGTTGAGCAGAAAAGTTGGGGGGGGTGGGTGGCTGGAGGATTTAGTAGTGGCCTTCATGGTTTTAGTTGAATGGTAGTTGTCGTGACCATTTTACCAATCCCTCTAACATTTCGTCAAAGCATCCTCCTTTACAAATGGCTCATTAAATTAAATAGTACACTTAATTTTCTTGAAATTGTGATGAATAGTCCCAGTCTCCACAGAGCAGTTTGGAAAACAGAATTCCTAATTATGTTTTCTCTCTAAGTGACATTATTTCAGAAGGGTATGGAAGACCCCCAGTTTGGTTCAGCCTTTGAGTTTCTATTTGAAAACCTAAACCCCAGTCTCCTAATATATTGACCCTTGACTCTGATAATGGTATAATGTTCCCTTTGGCAGTGTAGGGCAATTTGCTCTGACTTTTGTTAATGTTGCAATCAATATGGCCCCTTTCACACCATTCATGAGTTGCCAGAGATGGCTCTTGCCCTTTGGTAGTCAAGGCCATTTTTGTAGCTGTAAGATGTTGTCCATTGGCTGCCACTGATGTGATAATATGGTCTCCCCATCATATTGCATGATTCTCTTTAACTTAAATGACATTGTAACCCAACAGATTAATCTGCTGTATCTTTCTCTTACAGTCTACTTTAGCTCTTCCTTGTGTTTGCCAAGGGATGGTCACCATATTTAATCTTTGCCCATCAAAGGTCGCAAAGCTGTGTTAGGGATCATAGATTTACAATCACCACTCCTTTTCCTTTGAAAGGAGGGAATTAAGGCTTGCACCAGTTAAGTGACTTGTCCAAGGTCCAATAGGTAGTAAATACAACAGTTCAATAAGCTGCTTTTTTGTTTTCTTCTGAAACATTGTTACTGTCTCTTCATTTCCTTAATTTCCCAAATTGTAATGTATGATTCATCAAGGACCTTCTTTTTCTTATTCAAATTGCTCTGGGATATGCTCTCCTTCAGTTGGGTGTTTGTCTCAATGAGGAGATGAGGGGTTATGCTTTGAACAGTTAACATGTAAAAATAATTTTTTTAAAAAGAAAAGACTCATGAAATTCAAGTTGCCATCTGTTAGGCCAGATTTCAGATAAAAGAAATTTCGTTTCCAGGTGAAATAGTTTTTTCTTGCATGTGATTGTCTTTAATCTGTTAGTCATTTACCTTCATTATGTCTCTCCTGTTTTGAGAGAGTGAGATGAAATGAAATGAGGTGGGCTTTCTCCCCATACTCCAGCCTCACCCTCCTATCACTGCTAGTAGGGCTGTGAAATGGGGTAAGTGGGACGTTGGGACCTTTTCCTTGCACTTGGTAATTATAATCTGCTTCCCAGTGCACCTCCCACTGCTGAGAAACATAATTAGCTTTCTCTCCTTAATAGGCAGTGACAGTTCTAATTTCTTTCCTCCTTTTTTCCTTCTAATATAAGCCAAAGAGAGTTTTTCTTTGATTGAAGAATTGAGTCCATTATCAAATAGTAAGTTTTCTGCATGAACTCCCTGTCTTCTATTGACTGCCCTGTGGGTGACAAAAGGAATTTCCTTTGCTTTGTAGGATTGAATTGGGAAAAAAAAACTGAAACAATTATGCTCAACACATTTTCCTGAGAAAAGTTATGTTATATTCTCTTTAATTCATTTTTATTCAGTGAGCACTTATTTGTTGGAGTCAGGAAGACTGATCTTCCTGAGTTAAAATCTGGCCTCAGATACTCACTAGCTGTGTGATCCTTGGCAAGTCACTTAACCCTGTTTGCCTCAGTTTCCTCATCTGTCAAATGAGCTGGAGAAGGAAATGGCAAACCACTCCAGTATCTTTGTCAAGAAAACCCCAAATGGGGTCATGAAGAGTCAGACATGAGTGAAAAGACCGAACAACAACAACACATACAGGTCCTAGGCGCTAGGGCCTAGGAGCACAGAGACAAAAAGAGTCCTTGCCTTCAAAGAACCTTTATGCAGTGGTGGGAAATAACCTGAATACAGATGAGTAAGTAGGATGTATATACTGAATGGAGAAAAAGGTTATTCCAGGGGAGGGATGCTAACAGTGGGGGGGATGGGGGTTAGAAAGGCCGTTTGTAGAAGGGAGCACATGAGCTGAGCCTTGAAGGAAACACAGGATTCTAAAAGTCTGGGGTGGGGCAGGACATTCTAGGCATGGGGGACAGCCAGCACAAGGGTGTGAGATAGAGACGGAATGCGGTGTGATGACGATGAAAAAGATCAGCATGGGGAGAAAAGCAGTAGAGAGGATGGCTGTGGGGAAGGAGATGAGCCCCAGATGACCAAGAGCTTGAAGAATTGTGAAGATTTTTGAGAGAGAGCTCTGTGAGGAGGATGGATTAGGGAAGGAGAGGTATTAGAAAGAGGGAGATTAATTAGGAAGCTGACTAGAGAGACCCACAGGGGTGCCCACCTACTTCTTCAGGGCGTGATGAGTGCTTGAACTAGGTTGTGCCATTGTGAATGGAGGAAAATGGGTAGAAGTGGAATACATTGTAGAGACAGTCAACATGAGTTGGCAACTGACTGCATTTGTGGAGCAAAGGAGTATGCATCTGATGAATGCCGGGCACTGTCAGACTGTTGACCTCATTTGGGGTTTTCTTGGAAGAGATACTGGAGTGGTTTTTGCCATTTCTTTCTCCAGCTCATTTAACAGATGAGGAAGTGGAGGCAAACAGGGTTAAGTGACCCAGCTACTGAATGTCTGAGGCCAGATTTGAACTCAGGAAGATGAGTCTTTCAGATTCCAAGCCCAGTGCTCTGTCCACTGTGTCAGCTCGCTGCCCAGGCACTATACCAAGTGCTTTACAAATATAAATTTCTCCTTTGATCTTCACGCAACCTTGTGAGGTTGGTATTATTTTTATCCCTATTTTACACTTGAGGAAAGTGAGGCAGACAGCAGTTAACTTGCTCAGGATCACACAGCTAGTAAGTGTCTGGGGGCTGCATTTGCTCTCAGGTCCACCACAGCATGGAGCTTTGACTTTTCCATTTCTTTTGATCTTTGTAACCTCTGTGCCTGCCATGATAGGTACTTAATCAGTGTTTGTTGATCATTTAATTAATAGGGTGGGTATTCAACAAACACTAACCTGGAATCTTGGGTAGGATCAAAGCCTGCTATGTAGGAGGTACTTAATCAATGTTTGTTGATCATTTATTTAAATAATAGGATGGGTATTTAACAAAAACTAACCTGGAATCTTAGGTAGGATCAAAGGCCACTACATAGGAGGTATTTGTTGATCATTCATTTAATTAATAGGGTGGGTATACCTGGAATCTTAGGTGGGATCAAAGCCTGGCACATAGTAGGCACTTACTAAATTTTTGTTGAATTGAATTCTCAATCCTGTGAAATGTGTTCGAAATATTACTATCCCCATTTTACAGAAGGCAAAACTAAGTCTAAAAGAGATTAAGTAACTTGTCCAAAGTCATGCTGACAGGCTGTAGTTGTGGAACTTCTTTCCTAGTCTTCTGACTCCAGAAGAATCTTCCCGTTCTTCTCTCTGACACACTTCGGGATAAGACTTAGGTTCCGTTTGTCCCTTTCACAGGTAGTTTCCTTCTGTCCAGTGGATGCTATTTAGATGTAGTCCTGAATAGAGTCACAAAGTTCTGTTTGATGCCCTAAATTCAGTGCCATCTTTATCATCAACATCCTAAGATGTTGGAACTCAAAGACATCTTAATGATGATGGTTGAATGGAAAGAGTAACAGTCCTGGGAGTCACAGGACCTGGGTTTGAATCCCAGCTTTCCTATCATTTGGGCAGTTCATTCTTATTAACAGCTGTGTGATTCTGGGCAAGTCAGTAAACCTCTTTTGGCCTCCGTTTCCTATAAGGGGATGGGTATTAATGATCTTTAAGATTCTTTCCAACTCTAGCAAGAGGAGACAATATACACACATAGAGGAATTTGTAAAATAGATGCTACAAGAGAATTGTTTGAGGGGAAGAGGGAGAATGAAATGAAACAATTTTGTGAAATAGAGGAAGTCAGGGAGCTGTGTGACTTTGGGCAGGTCACTTCATGTACTTTAGCCTCAGTTTCCTCATATGTAAAAGAGGTCTAAATCTATGATTCTGTGATGTACCAACCACTGAGTAAGGCTGTGATACTGAACGTTCAGACAGAATGGAGCAGGCTTTACCCTGAGGAGTCAGGCCTTGGGCTGGGCCTGGAGAGGGACCATTTATAAAACACCTTGGTGAGCTAGGGCTGGTGTTTTTCAGGAATGAACTTCCATCCTTGAATCCTGTCCATGTTGGGCCAGGCCCCACAACAGCCTTTTTGTTTCCAGAAGCTGAATCTGGCTTGTAGATGCCCTCCTATTGAAGCCAGCAGAAAAACATCATCAATGCTGTCATTGATTATTAGTGTAGAATATCAATAGAACTGATGATTGGTGTCCTAAAATCATAGATATAGAGCTGGGAGGAACTTTAAAGCTTCATCTTATATGTGAGGAAACTGAGGCTAAGGTACATGAACCAGCATACCCAAAGTCACATAGCCAGTGCCTTGATCTCCCCTATTTTACAAAATTGTGTTGCTTTTTTTAAGTCAAGAAATCCTGGAGTGCTCTAAATGAAAAATTAAAAAAAAATTAGTTTTTGTTTGTTTTTAAAAAATTTACTTCGATCTTTTTTAAAGGACTAAATACCAGAAATGGAAATTAAATCGTTACTGTCACTTCGGGGGTGTGTGTGTGTGTGTGTATTTATATATGTGTATGTATGTATGTATGTATAGAGATATAGATATACGCATGCATACATATATACATACATGAACACACACACACACCCCTATGGGTTTTGATGTGGTCCTGGATTCTGTGCTTGTGTTCAGTCTGTATTAATTCCTACACGGCAGGAAGGAAGCAACATTGTCTTCACTTAGGAAGTGTGTTGGGGACCATCTTTCTGCTTGGTCTGTCTGCATAAATATATGCGCTTCTACAGATGGCATTTTCACTTGGTGGCTTCTGATGGCTGAGGTTTGGCAGGCATCCTCCTAATAGGACATGATTTAAGATGCTGAATGGCAATTTGTGCTGTGTCAGTGTGCTGGGAAAGAGCTCTGTGGAGTGGGAGTGAGAGTGGGGGTGGAATGGGGGTGGGACGTGTGGAGTGGAGGTTAGCATATCTCCTTTTTAAAGCGTCCGGGGCTCTCTGCTCTCCACGAGTTCCTGTTTGCCTCCGACGGGCTTCTCCTTTGCTGTAATGAGACAGTGCCTTAGTGGGTCCTGCCCCTTGTGTTCACTGCTTGTGCTGGGTCGTGCTCTGCAGACAGGGAAGGCAGCATCTGAAGATTAATGGAGACCGGCTCCCATCCCACTGAAACCCAGGAGCTGCTGTTGGAAGGAGCAGCATCTGGCTAGATTCTGTCTGACTCATACTTGAGGTTAGCACTGCTCTGCCTCAAAAACCCGTTAGGTTTTGCTGCATCTGGCCAAGCCATCCCGAGCGGCCTCAGATGAACAGCTGTACTGCAGGTGAATGTGGAGATTATGTGCTCCTGTTCTGTTCTGTGTCCTGAGGAAATCCAACTGCCCTGATTCCTGGGGGAGGGGGAAGAGAGGTCTGAGAAAGCGGTGTTTGCTCCCTGCGCCTCTTTGGTGAGGGAGGGAATTAATAAAAAAAAAAGACCACTGGTTAAGGCTGAGCTGTCACAAAGCAGAGAAAGATACAGTCCTTTTGTTCCTGGGTGGGTGGACCAAGTTCAAAAAAGAAAATAAATCAGAAGGAATCCTAACAGTGGTCAATCAGTGGGTTCTGGTTGATTTGCCTGGAAATTGGCTCTTTTGTTGGGGAGTTGAATTACACGAATTAGCTAAAGCTTCTTGTGGTGAAGGGCTGTGGAAAAAGTGACTCTTGCTGGGGGAACTACTCCCTTGTTTCTGCCTATGGTGGTGATGTCCTAAGATGAATTTCAGGGCTTTCCATGGGTGACTTCCATGGATCAGGCCCTTTCCATTCATTGAGTCTATCTTTCTTCTGAACCCTAACTCATTAAAAAAAATACCTCAATCCATATTCATGGTATTCCTGCTTAAAATTTTCCTTCTTTTTCCTAAAATCACCATCACCCTTCAGAGCAGAGCTTATCTCCCACTCAGGGCTCCTCCTAAGCCCTGTTCCCTCTCCTGAGTCTTTAGTGCTCTCTTGTCTTGAGATCAACTGGCATTTATTGTGTATAATTCCCATTGAATGTAAACTCCTTGAGGGGAGGGACTGTTTTAATTTGTCTTTGTATCGTTGTCACCCAGCTCTCTGCCTTACAAATTGTGGATGCTTAATAAAATGATTATTGGATCCCATTGGGAGCGTTCACTTTGACCCCCCTGCCTCACCATCTCCATGGAGACTCTTTTTTTCTTTCTCCCCCTCTTTTTTTGGACCAGACTTGTAATTCCATCTGATATGGAGAACTTTCATCAACACAGATTTGCCCATCCTGTACAATGGCAACAACGTAATAATAATAATAATAATAATAATGATAATGATAATAATAATAATAATAATGTTAAAGAATAACTGGAATTTGTATAATGCCTACTATGTGTCAGGCATTATGCTTTACAAAAATGATCTCATTTGATCCTCACAACAACCCTGGGAAGTATCCCCATTTTATAGTTAAAGAAACTGAGACAGGTCAAATAGCTAGTAAGTGTTTGAGACAGAATCTGAACCCAGGACCAGCATTCTCTCCATTTTGACACTCGTGAAGGTGGTCCCTTAGTGAGTGTCCTGGAACAGTGAAAGGGTAGGTGACCTGCCCAAGATCACACAGCCAGTATGTGTCTGAGGCAGAATTGGAATCAGGTTCTTACGTGACTAAGGCTAGATTTCTATCAACCAATGCTGCTTGGCCCCCCAGAACATCTTTTTCCCCCCAATCATAAGCTAACATGAACCAGTTTATCAGAGCTAAATGCTAAATTTTCAGTGTGAGCATTTGCATCTTAGCAAATGCTAAAATAAAAACAAGGGCTTGCTTTATTGTCTTGTTCATTGTATAGACTTTAAAAAAAAAGACAGAGAAAGATTGAACTTAAAAGTGAATTGCAAGGACATACTTTTTTTGGGGGGGGTGGAGGAGTCAGTTGTTAAATGTTTAGCACGACACCTCTGCCTGAATACTACTAGTCATCATTCAAGATTTTCTATTCTAGTTGTAGATCTATTATTAATTCTGCCATGTTTGTCCATGAAATGGCCCTGTCATTGATGGTTCGGTGGTTAGGCAGGGGGGATCTGACAGGGATTAGGAAAGTACAGAATTTTAGGCTGTATTTTGGAACCAGGACAGGAGGCTGAGTGAGAATCCTTTGTAGCCCTTTGGCGACTGGAGCATCTTAAGATATAACTTCCAGTATTTTTATTCCTCACCTCATCAGTGAAGTTTTAATTCCGTGTTTGGTTTTTTGTGGTCATGGGCCTTGTAATTCTTGGATTTCATGTGTGCTCTATAACCATGACCCATGTCTAGGCAGATGTGTTTCTCCCCACCAGTTTGTTGGTTACCAGGTGAGATATTTCGATTGTGAACCAGGCTTAAAACTGATTCCAAACTGTTATCAAAGTTCCTGTGCTGAAAAAAAAAAACATGTCCATAGTGCTAGGTCCTTGTGTTCTGTGAATAAACAATAAGGGAGGAAAAATGTGGATTTGGATCAGGGTTCAGAGTACTATGAGTCTGTTCTAAAGGCTGTGGTGGTTGTAAGAATGCCTCGGAATCAATCCCCAAATTTCCTGCCTAAGTTCTCTTTCCCTTTTCCTTTCCCCATCTTAGCAGAACACTAACTCTCAATATCCTCCTCCTCATCACTCCTGCTGGAAGGATCCCAGAAATTCTTTTCTATCATGACCATTAGGCCCATTCCTACTTCCTGATGGGTTTCCAGGAGCATTCTAAAGACTCTTGGGCCTTGCCATTGTCCTTGTAGCTGCCTTTTAGAACTTCCAGGCCTTTCTGTCTGCCCTGCAACTGACCTCTTCCACATATGTCATCACTCAGTCAGTAAACATTGATTAAACACCTACTGTGTGCCAGGCAGTGTGTTAAGCACTGAAGATACAAAGAAAGGCAAAAGACAGTCCTTGAGGAGCTCACGGGTTAACGGATTATCTTTTCCACTTGCTCCTTGAGAGCAGAAGCTGTCTTCTAAGTGTAGAGTAAGCTGTATCCCTGATATTTAGCACTGTGCTTGGTGCATAGTAAGTGCTCAATAAATGCGTTTTCATTTGATAGACTTAGCCCTTCTCAGCAATGCAAGGATCTAAGACATCTCCAAAAAGAAAGAGTTATGGAGTTTGAAAGCAGATTGAAGCATACTATTTGCTATTATTTTTCTTTTGTTTTGTTTCCTCTTTCTTGTGGTTCCTCCTATTGGTTCTAATTCTTCCTTACAACATGACTAATGTGAAAATATATTTAATAGGAATGTGTATGTAGAGCCTATATCAGATTGCGAGCCATCTTAGGGAGGGAGAGAAAATTTTAAAGCTCAAAAGCTTATGGAAGTGATTATAGATAAATCAGAATAAATTAGTAAAAATTAAAAAAATGCATTTTCATTTATTTAGAGAGCAGATAAAAAAACTGATTGATTTGTTTTCCATCCTTTGAGTTCATTCAAGCCCACAACGTGTATAAATAATCATAAATATTTTTAATAAAATGATCCTCCTTGAGCCTATGTGTCTTGAAAATATTATTCAGTTTGGGCTTAGCTTTCCTTCCTAGTCATTGTAGTAGCCTAGCCTTTTGTAACATCCTTCCTCAGGGTTCACAGGGGATATAAGAGATTTATCTGTATTTTGGAACTTTTAATGATTGAGAGATGGAGTGAGGATCTAAGATGAAAAGTATGAACTTGAAGGGCCTTATGGTTTCTTAATGTGATTGTGTGCAAACGTCTGATCTGGGAGTAGCTTGGACAGCTATCAAATAACAAGGAAATGAAGGCCCGGCCACAGGAATGCTTCTCTGTCCTCTACTGCCCATGAGGTTTTCATTGGCACATAGCTGTTGCCTTCTTATGGATTGGGGCATCATTGTGGCCATGGTAAAGACCACACAGTTTTCATCCGATTGGATTTTAATTAGTGTTTTATCTTATGAGAGAATACTTCTTCCTTTGCACATTTCAGATGGTTTTATTTTAGGAGTCTTTGGTTTCAAAAACAACCACCATCACTTAAGACAGGAGACCCAAATAGTCACAGCCTGAATTATAAATGCAATTTTAAGATGAAGTTTGATTGACTAATCAAGTAATTCTGTCTGATTGTTAGTGGTGTGCCTTTTTTTTTAAAAATAGCATTTCTTTAAATCCTCATCTCCCTTTTATTTCTTTCAGCTGACAATCCTAGCCCTCCCAAAGAGGACACCCCAACGGGCAGCTTGGACTCACTTTCTTCACACTCTCCTACACCTGCCATTTTGAGTAGTTCCCCTGGACCGGAAAAAAACCACCTCCTTACAGATGGAGGAGACTTGGTGGACTGGGCATCTAACCAGTAAGTAATCATTTCTCCATTTGGTGATATGAAAGTGAAGGAAGGAAGGAAAACCAAGTCTAAATTTGTTCTTTAAATGGGATCAAAGAATGACGAAAAAGTTCTATAAGCACAAACATATTTGTTCAAGTTCTTTTGTGGTTGCAACAAAGAGATAAAACCTGAAGGGATACCTATGAGTTGGGGAATGGCTAACCAAGTTATGACATATGAGCGCATTGCAGTATGGTTGTACTGTAAGAAATGATAAAGGGGGTAGTTGCAGATAAACTTGGGAAGACTTGTATGAATTGGAGCAGAGTGAAGTGAGTATATCCCGGAGAACAGTTTATAATATGATGACAACATTTTAAAAATGAATAGTTTCAAAAGACCTAAGAACTCTGATTAGTGAGATGATCAACCATGATTCTAGAGGATCTAGAAAAATGCTACCAACTGCTTGACAAAGGGATAACAGACCCAAGATCCCAAGTGAGACTCATTTTTGGACACTATCAATATGGGAATTTATTTTGCGTGACTATGCCTATTTGTTGCAAGGGTTTTGTTTTTTCTTTTTTCTTTTTTTCTTTCAGTGGATGGGAGAGAAAATAAATGCTTGTTAATTGAAAAATATCATTAAAAACAGTCGAAATTTGGGGGTTATCAGACAGAAGATGACTTCATTAGGTTTGTTTTTAACTTTCCTTGGTACCAGTTGTACTCTCCAACAAGGGAGAGAAATCAAAAAAGGATTTTCTTGGATGGTTTTCCCAGTATCCTTGGGGAGGAAAAAGATCCAAGTCCGTGTGAGGTTAGAGTGTGCATGCATGGGAGATTCAGGTCATAAGAGGAAAACTTTTGTCCCGGTATGCTTGAGATATTCTCTCATCAGATATACAAACTAATTGTGAAAGAAAGATGTATGTTTATGACTGAGCTGATGCTAAGACACTCATCTTAGAGAGGGTTTGTACCTGAGGGTCACCAACTCCTGCTTATCAAGTTCAGGGAATCCATGGATTTGGATATGAAAAAAAAATACATCTTCATTTTTCACTAACCTCCAACTGAAATTTATCATTTCTTCAGTTATTTGAAAGGATTATTCTTAGAAGGGGTCCTTAGACTTCACCAAGACTGCCAAAGTGCCTCATAACACAAAAAAATGTTAATAGCATGTGCTTTTCATTATTGGTATTTTTAGTGATTGCTGGCTTCTCCCTCATTTATTCTCTTGTTATACCAGATAACTGAGAATTGGCTGTTGAAATGTCTGATCTAATTTTCTATGGCTTGGCTCACTTTTTAGGCCAGACATACAGATGAGCTTAGTTAAGTGATGGGTATACTGTGGGGGGTGTCTGATCACTTAGAGCAACTGTATTTGCCTAGTGGTCACTGACCTAAGAGAGAAAAATCCTTTTGTTTTTAAACAGTTCTTACTAGACCAGAGGGGATCTTGGAAGGTCAGCACTAAAGGCCTCATAGGGTTTTCCCTAGCCTGTTGGAATTAGTCTTACCTTAGCTATGGAAAATGAAAATGTATTTTATGCTTCTCAAACTTGACTTTTTTTCTCCGATGCTTGCTACATTCACATATAATCATTATAGTATGGATTAAGTATGTGAGAAACTGGTGAAAATTTGTTGAGGGGATTCATCTACCCGTTCTGCAAGCAGGCACCCTTACCTTCTAGTTAACAGTAGGAGGGTTGATATTTAAGAAAATATCCAAAGATCATGTGGTGTCAATTGATGCAGTGCATTTTTAAAAATTAGTTTACTTTTATTTATCAACAATCACTTCCATATGCTTTTGAGTTTTAAATTTTTCTCCCCCTTCATCTTCCCCTCCCCCCCAAAACAGTGCACAATCTGATATAGGCTATCCATATATATTCCTATTAAACACTTTCACATTAGTGATGTTGTAAGTAAGAATTAGAACCAATAGGAAGAATCACTAGAAGGAGGAAATAAAACACAACAGAAGAGAAAAAAAATAGCAAATAGCATGCTTCGATCTGCATTCAAACTCATATTCTTTCTTTGGATGTGGATAGCATTTTCCATCATGAGGCCTTTGGAGATGTCTTAGATGATGCAGTGCATTTTTAAGAAATCTGTGTAAACCTTTAGTCTTACCATCGCCTGCAAATGTTGTATTCCTGTGATCAAATTCCAGATTTTATCCAATCATAGCCTCCCATCATCCATCTTTCCTCATGCCTCACTTTTCTTTATTGCCCCATCATCCTTTCTTCTAGCATGACTCCATTGCCCCCACCTCTCAGTGTCTTTCCAGGCCATCTTTCCAGCTGTAACTTTGCTATCTTCCCTTCTCCCTCCTTGGCTTTTTACTGTTCTCTACTCTTGAGTCTCCTGCCTTCCTGTCCAGTAGTTTGGTCTTGCCTCACCAAACCCCACACTCATGTAACTCCTACCTTCTACCTCCTCCTTATATGTGGCTGAACAGTGCTATAGGAAGTCCTCCAGCCAGATTGACTGAGTCCGATACAGATTTATCTACTCTCGACTGGCTCATCCTGCGGCAAGTCAATTCTTTTACTCTTTATCGCATTCCCCACAACAGATATTTTTAAGCCTTTTGTTTTTTCATCATTTTATATTCCCTTTTCTTTTCTCTCTTACTGCCTTCTCGGGCCTCACCATATACTTTACTGAAAAAAGAGAGATCGTACCCCTGTCAAGCCCCTATCCTACATCTCAGACTGCCTTCTTCCCCACTGCCTACAAACAGGTTTACAAACAGGCTTAAAAAATGCTTCGCTTGACCCTGTCTTCCTCTCCAGATAGCATTCTCTATCTCTCTTCCTTTTCACCGTGGCTACACATGTTCTCTCTGCTTTCCTCTCTTCCCCCAGTCTGGATTCTGACCTCATTACTCAGTTGAAATTGCTCCCTCCCTCCAAAGCTAGCAGTCTCTTCCTTCTGATGGCTTTTCCTCAATCTTCATACTTCCTGACATCTCTGCAGCATTTGTTACTGTTGCCCATCTTCTCCTCCTGTATACCATTTCATCTCTGTTTTTCTGAGATTGAACCCTCTTTGCTCTGCCTTCTCTGTTTCTTGGAATGAGTGTTCCTCAAGGCTAAGGCCCAGGCCCTCTTATTGTCTTTCTCTGCCTGCTTTCCAGGATTTTATCTTAATTGAATCTCCAGGTTCAGTTATCAACAATATACCAGTGGTTCCAAGACTCTTTCCTGAGTTGAGATCTCCAGCCCTGTCATTACTAACTACCTGGTAGCCCATTTGGAAGTAGAATTCCCATTGGCATCTCAGACTCAACTTGTCCAAAAGGGAATTAATTGTTCTCCCCTATAAAACTGCCTTTTTTTTTATGGTCTAAACTTCTCTATTTTTGTCAGATTCCACCAACATTCTAGTTACTGAGATTCGTTACCTCTAAGTCATGTAAAGCTCTTCATTCACCCTCATTTCCTACCAGGTGCGGTTGGTTGCCAAGTCTTTTTGAGTCTATATCCATATATTCCATCTGCCCTCTTCTCTCTTCCCTCAGGACACTGTCACCTCTCACTGAGACTACCGTAGTATCCTCCGTAATTGGTCTTCCTGCTATGAATCTCCCCATACCTGATCCTTCTTCCACATGCTCTTCCAAGATCACGCCTCTGTTCAGGAATCTCATGTGACCCTGGGCAAGTCACTTAATCGCTATCTATCTCAGTTTCTTCATCTGTAAAATGGGAAAAATAATGGCATCTACTTCCCAGGGTTGTTGAAGAACAGCAATCTAATGAGATAATAATTATAAAGGGCTTATTAGCACAGTATCTGGCACATAGTTAGCATTAGATAAATGTTAGATATTATTATTGTTGTTGTTGTTATTGATTAATTAAATGTATACTATTTGCAAGACTCCTGTGACAGGCAATGTGGTGTAGTGGATAGAAGGTTGACCTTCAAGTCAGGAAGATCTGGATTCGTGGCCTGCCCCAGAAGCAGACTAGTGTGGTAAATGGCAAGTCACTGAAGTTTTTAGTGCCCCAGGTGCCTTTCTAAGAATATAAATTTCAGATAAGTGGTAAACTACATTGGCAGAAATTTCCATAACAGGTGTTCCCTGAACCAGTGAAATCATGAGTCTAGATGTTACTCCGATATCTCCCTCTAGGTGGTGAAATAAATAGAGTGCTGGGTCTGGAGTCAGGAAGACTCCCCTTCCTGAGTTCAAATCTGGCATCACCTCCTGGCTGTGTGACCCTGGGCAAGTCACTTAACCCTGTTTGGTTCAGTTTCCTCATCTGTAAAATGAGCTGGAGAAGGAAATGACAACTCTAGTGTCTTTGCCCAGAAAACTCCAAATGAGATTATGAAGAGTTGGACACGACTGAAAAAGACTGATCAACAATAACAACATATTTGTACACTCACATACACACACACACACACACACACACACACACACACAGTTATACTCATATACTCACATATTCATATATATGTGTGTACATGTATTGATAGATAAATGACATATAAATTTGTTTATATAAATAACATTTATGTAAATTTGTTATATATAGAAAAATGTTTACATAGCATTTATCTATAAATATATATTATTTATATGGGTAATGGGTAATATAGAGTGGATAACATGTTTGAATCTTCACATACTTTTAAAAATACTATTTCATTTTTATTTTTTATTTTCAGTTCCAAATATACATATATATTTGGAACTGAAATACACCCTCATTTTTATAGGCACTTATGTATGTATATGGTGCATCTGGGTGGTGCAGTGGATAGAGTGCCAGGCCTGGAGTCAAGAAGACCTGAGTTCACATCCAGCCTTGCCTCAGTTTCCTGTTCTATAAAATGAGGTGGAGAAGGAAATGCCAAACCACAGCAGTGTCCTTGCCAACAAAACCCCACATAGGGTCACAAAGAATCAGACATAATTGAAAGGACTGAAGAAGGGCAACGAAATCTATATATATATATGCCTATACACTTATGCTTATAGACACACACACACACACACTCTCTCACACACACACACACACACACACACACACACACACACACACTCACTCACTCTCAAGTGCTGGCCAAACAGAGACAGAACAAGAAACAATTTTAACCCCTCAGGGAACTTGTATTTATTGACCTGAAAAATTTAACAGGAATGATTGTGGATCTTGTCACATCTTCTCTATCTCTTGATACAATTATATGATTTTGTTGTTTTGTTATAGTGTGGCCAGTTACGTTTATAATTTTTCTGATCTTGAACCAGCCCTTCACTGCTGGTATGAATTCAACTTAGTTATAGTTGAAGATTAAAGATTAGATTAAAAAAGATTTTTAAAACATATAACTCTTAAGATTAATTTGGATCTAAAGTATGTAATTAAACCATTTTGATAATTTTTACTCAAGATTGTTCCTAGATTTAGAGCTGGAAAGGGATTTGAAAGGTCATCTAGCCAACCTCTTTACTTTCCTGAGAAGGAAATGAAGGCACTGAGAAATTTCGTCCCTCATTGGAGGACGTTTGGGTAGGAATTGGCCGAGTCAGCATATGAACACCCACCCTATTCCATATCCTTTCCATGAGGTCCTATTGCCTCTTGAATTCTTCAGTGGATCCAGGATCTCATTATGGTGTGTTTTCTCTTCAGTGATGCAAGTAGCCATTTATCTGTGCCTTGAAATCCTATGAGACTCTTCTCCATGTGCTCCCCAGGGTTCTTTGCAGGAGATTCTACCCAATGTGCTGGGGGCCTTCTTTGCATTCTCCCCATCTTGTCTGTGTATCAGTGGGACCCCAATTCTCTTCATCATTTATCCCCGACTCTTGTTATATACATTTAGGTGCATTATACATGTGGAGTGTCATAACCTAAATATATACTATTTATATAAATATAAATTACATATATAAATATAAATTATTTAAAAATCACATAAATATGACATATGTAAATTACGCACGATTCTTTTAAAACTTCATTACTATTCTTTTTTTTTTAATCTTTCACAGACATTGTCAGTTAGTTATAGAGTTAGGCAGTTAGGTGTGGTATAGTGGATAACACATTTTATTTGAAGTCAGGAAGACTTGAGTTTGAATCTTATCTCAGATACTTCGAAAAATTTTTTTAAAATGAAATTTTCAGTGCCTCTCTTTCTCCTCCTCCTCTTCCTCCTTCTTCTCTTCCCCCTTCTGCTCATTCTCTTCCTCCTTCTCTTCCTTCTCCTCCTCCTCTTTCTCCTTCTCTTCCTCCTTCTCCCCCCCCTTCCCTCTCTCCTGACATATGAAGTCATGCAAAACATTTCCACATTAGCCATATTGTGAAAAGAAAAGCAGCAAAAAAAAAGATAGAGAATCATCTTCCTCAGGCACTGAATAGCTGTGCGGCCCTCGGAAAGTCACTTCAATCTCTTTCTCACCCTCAGTTTCCTTATCTATAAAATGGGAATAATAATAGACTCGAATTCATAGGGATTTTGTTAGGCTCAAATGAGATACTATATGCCAAGCCCTTTTTAAGCCTGAAAGCACTATATAAATGATAACTATTATTATTATTATGCTCTTACACTAAAAACTAAGTGGAGTAGTACTTATTTAAAAGGGAGCTGGGTACAAGCATTT
Source organism: Vombatus ursinus (assembly GCF_900497805.2). Lineage (NCBI taxonomy): Eukaryota > Metazoa > Chordata > Mammalia > Diprotodontia > Vombatidae > Vombatus > Vombatus ursinus. The sequence goes on from NW_020954562.1 coordinate 8,608,909, forward strand.
TCATCCTGGGGTGGAATTTAGCCTAAATTGGGTTTGGATGTGAAGCCAATATTGTTAGTTTTTGGGTTTTTTTTTTCCTTCCCCTGCTGTGGGTCAGTGGAGAACATTATCGTTAGTGATCTTTATTCTTTGGGATTTTCAATAGAAAGTGACAACAACTGTAATATTGCCAGCGCTCAGTTCAAAAAATGTTCACGCCTGAAACAGAGAGAGTTCAATATTTTTTGGTCATAAATCAAACTCTAAGTGAATTCCCTGGCTTCCTTTTCACTCATATCTTAAAACGTCATGGAAAACTCTGCAACCTTGAGAAGCCAGAAGGAGTTGGGAGGGGTGAAGGGGAGGGAAAGGTGGATGGAACCGAATCAGACGAGAGATTTCATGTGTGCTTTGGACAGTCTCCCACTATGACAATTTGATTGCTTTTTGTGCTTTGGATGTAATTCATCTGAGTCCCTCACATGTGTGTATGTACTATTTCTTTGTGTTCTGAAGAATTGGGTGTAGGTATGTTGGAATCCAGGGCAGCTAGGTGGCACAGTGGATAAAATGCCGGGCCTAGAGTCAGGAATACATATATTTATAAGTTCAAATCTGACCTCAGACACTTACTAGCTGTGTGACCCTGGGCAAGTCACTTTACCCAGTTAGCCTCAGTTTCCTCATCTGTAAAATGAACTGGAAAAGGAAGTGGCAAACCACTCCATTATGTTTGCCAAGAAAACCCAAAATAGGGTCACAAAGAGCTGGACAAGACTGAAAAATGACTGAACTGAACATGTTGGGATGTTAGGTTATCATGGCCCTAGGAAGGGTCTTTCCACTTGAAGATACATAGATACGTTCTCCAGAATGATTTGAGATGATTGCTTTCTTCTAGATAATTTCTATCTTGAAGCAGCATCCTCAAGGAACATAGCTAGTTATATGCGTTTCTCCTCTGGCTAGCTAGGGTGGGCTTTTACAGTGCTATAACAACCCTGGAGCATTTAGAAACATTTCCTCATTTTGTAATACCTGGACCTACTCCCCACCCTCCCACCCTCTTCTCAGGCATTTCCTTTGTCCTCCCAATGTTTCTGGAATCCCGTCATATAAACATCCCTGCATAAGATCATACCTTTTTGTCCTTTCCAGGAAATACCAAAATGGCTTTTTCATGGAGGTGGTCAGTTGCCCCATATTATCTTTTTACTGTTTTCTCATTGGAGGTGAAGAAGGACTTCCAAGGAGAAAAGCCAGTTAGTATGACTAGACAAAACTTTGCACTGTCTTTTAGAGTCAGCAGTAAAGCCTGAATTTAATCCCTTAACATAACATGAAAGCTACAACCCATATGCTGTGCTAAATTTGAGTGTATTCATTTTCCCAGCGTTCTTAGAATTTCTCTGCTGAGGACCCTTAATTCCTTGATGCTCTGATTCTTGCCATTTACCAACCTCTTGAATCTCTGGAAAACCTCATATTATATATTTCACATTCAAAGCAATCTATACCTATTGCCTACTCTTACTCAACAATTTCCTTCTTTAGTCCCTCTAATTTGGCGTGCATCCTCACCGCGTTATAAAATCTCCACCCTCAAAGGTCGGCTTGACCTCTTTCTTACAAATTCCCACGGTGGTTTCTCAGTTCTCATTCTTTTCCCCTCCTCCTTCTCTAGCATTGGCCACAAGCCCACCTTAAAATCTCTTTCTTAGGCCTGAAACTGAACTATCCTGATTTTCCTTTTACCTCTAAAATTATCCTTTTGAATCTCCTTTGTTAGTTCCTTTTCCTTATTCTATAAGTAGTTCTCCCCCTCCTCCTTTACCCCCACACTTTTCAGTAGTTTATCCCTCAGACCACTTCCTCTTCTCTTACTGCTTCAGCTATCACCTATCAATTCTGTGCAGTTGACATCCAGATTATATCTCCAGCCCTGACCTTACAACTGGGCTGCATGACTGTTTGGGTATCCCATGGTCACCTCAAGCTCAGTGTCTTATACAGAGCTCAGATTCTCCCTAAAATCTCTTCAGACGTTCCTGTTTGTCCCAGTAGCACCACCCTTCTCCTACTCACTCAACTTTGAAACTTTGGTGCCAACTTGGATACCTCCTACCATATTCCTTCAATTTTTTTCTTACTACCTCTTAGACCTACACTGCTCTTTAAAGTCCAACTGCCCCAACTTCAGTTCAGAACTTTTTAGCTGGTTCATATCCCCACTTCTCCTCACTCCAGTTCATCTGGTGTTCCATCACTCAATGGCTATCTCTAAAGTATTTTTTTCATAATGTCACTCCTGTGTTCAGAGACTTTTCTTAGATCCCTTAGCCTTGTATTCAAGGCCCACTATGATGAGGAACCATCCTGTTTGTTCTCCCAATCTCATTTCTTGGTAATCACTTAACATAAAAGACTTCAGCTTTTGTTCCTTATGCCCTTTTTTTTTTAATTTTGGAGGCATTGGGGGGGGGTTAAGTGACTTGCACAGAGTCACACAGGTAGCTAGTAAGTGTCTGAGGTTGGATTTGAACTCGAGTCCTCCTGACTCCAAGGCCGGTGCTCTATCTGCTGCACCACCCCCCATCCCCTGTGCTCTTTTGCATCCACACCTTTGCACTATTGGATTGTAAGCTCCTTGAGGGCAGGGACTATCTTTTTCCTTTCTTTATGTCCCTGGCATTTAGTACAGCACCTGACATGTAGTCGGTGCTTAATAAATATTTATTGACTAATACTGCTTCTGCTACCAGCTGTGCCCTCCTAGTTTTCTTCCAATTCTACAAACCTCACTCATCCTTTCAGACGCATTACAAGTCCCATGTCTTCCATGAAGCCATCAGTGAACAGTCCAATCCACAGGGAGCTCTCCTTCCTTGAAATTCTTCTTTGTGACCTTGGGCAGATCACAGTCTCTCTGAGTCTGTTTCCATTGCTGTAAAATAAGTAAGTCACAGGTCATTACAGTTGAACATGTGATTGGTATTCTCATTCTCATTCTCATTCTCTCTATCTCTCTCTCTGGAGGCAATTGGAGTTAAGTACCTGCTCCAGGATCACACAGCTACTAAGTGTTTGAGTCACATTTGAACTCGGGCCCTCCTAACTCTAGGACCAGTGCTTTATACACTGCACCACCTAGCTGCCCCAATTGGTGTTCTCAAGGGAAACATAGACTGCTTCCTATTTTGAATTTTCATCCGTATTTGTCTTCTCTCCAGGAGGATTTTTAGCCTCTTGTAACTGGATAGTTTGTAGTTCTTCAAAAAGTGTCTTTAACTTCTTTCTGCTTCTCCAAAGTACATAGCACTGTGCTTGTCTGTATTGTAGATGCTCAATCAATTTTTATTATGTTGAATAGAAATCACCATTCAAGGGAGAAGTAGAATGGGGTAAATTATCTTACAAAAAAACAGAAAAGAAAAGGCTCTTACAGTGGAAGGGAGACGGGGAAGGTGAGAGGGAATGAGCGAATCTTATTCTCATAGGATTTGAATTAAGGAGGGAATAACATACACACTCAATTGGGTATGGAAATCTGTCTTACCCTACAGGAAAATGGGGGCGGGAGGGGACAAGAGAGTAGGGGGATTATAGAGAGGAGGACAGATTGGGAAAGGGGGTAATCAGAAGCAAGTACTTCTGAGGAGGGTCAGGGTCAAGGGAAGGAATAGGATAGATGGGGGGTTGGAATAGGATTAAGGGAAATAGAGTTGGTTTTTCACAGCATGTCTACTATGGAGGTGTTTTGCATACCTGCACATGTATAACCTATATTGAATTGCTTGCCTTTTCAATGAGGGTGGTTAGGGAGGGAGGAAGGGAGAAAATTTGTAACCCAAAGTTTTAAAAACACATGTTTAAAAAAAATGTTTTCACGTGTAACTGGGAAATAAGAAATACAGGAAATGGGGTACAGAAATCTATCCTGTCTATCCTATTCCTACAGGAAAATAGAAGGGGAAGGGGGTCAGAGAAGGGGGGGAGAGATAGAAGGGAAGGCAGACTAGGGGAAGGATATTCAGAATGCATGCCATCTTGGGGTGGGGGGAGGGGCGAGATGGGGTGAAAATTTGGAACTCAAAATCTTGTGGAAGTAAATGTTGAAAACTAAAAATACTAATAAAAAAAAAGAAATCACCTTTCAAATTACCACTGTGTTTTCACAAAATTTATTTTTTTCCCATAGGGCTGGAAACAATCTTCAAATTTTTTATCATAACATTTATTTTTAAACCTGACGGTATAATGATAATAATAGCTAACATTTATATAAAACCCTTATTTTTTAATAATAACAATAATAACAACAGCTAGCATTTATCTAGTGCTTTGAGGTTCAGAAAGCACTTTGCAAATATCTCATTTTATCCTCACAACAGCCTTAGAAGGTAGGCGCTATTGTTATTCCCATTTTACAGAATAGGAAAATGAGGCACAGAGAAATTAAGTGACTTGCCCAGGGTCACATAGCTAGTAAGTGTCTGAGGCTGGGTTAGAACTTGGGTCTTTTTGACTCCTGGTTCAGCTCTTTGTCCACTGTGTTTCTATGATTATATGTCCCTTAACATACGTGGTCAAATCTGCTCTCTGCAATGACCTTATGAAGTGGACTATTCAGATTGTACTATTATGGGACAATGCAGTGTAACAGAAAGACTTCTGGATTTAAGACCCTAATCTCACCTTTGCCCATCAATAACCACGTGACTTTGGGCAAGTGATCTCCTCTCCCTTAAAGCACTAATATTTAATAATGATCATTTATAATTCATGTTTATCACCCTCTGTTTTTACAAAACTTCCTTAATGATCCATATCATTCTTATTTTGTGGATGTGGAAAACAAGGCTTAGATTGTCGTTTCCCCCAGGTTATACCCCTAGAAAGCAGTATTTAAGCCTTGCCAGATCTTTCTGACTTCCATCCCATTACCTTAATCACGCTTTCTAATTATTTTCTCTCCCCCTGTATTGCTTAGTACTATCTTCTTGAACATACTAGATAATAAGGAAATGCTAGCTAACGAGATTCATTTTAATCACCTTGTAGTACCAGCAGAGCTCTCCCCAGGGGCTTAGAGATGCAGACACCCTGCATTGTTTTGTTTACTGTGTTGTCATCCGTGCTGACAGTCCTCATCGGTTTGTATGTATGTACCCAATCCCACAGACCCAGTTTTCCCCCTTATATGTGTTTCTGCCAGAGGTCTGTGTTTTACAGTGATTGCACAGTGAGAAAGCAGACTCTTCTAGGACAAACACAGTCTTGATGTGGGCAGGGTGGTCTTTAAAGATAGAAAACCGTATCTTATGACTTAGAGCCATTATTAAATGGGATCAGTCATTGGAGTATAGCACTTAATGCAGCAGTAACTGGCATATAGTAGGTGCTTAATAAATTGATTTATTGATTAATCAGTAAGTCTGAAGTAATAACTTTGGTCTACCCTTGAGAAGATCATGGGTAACTGAATTGTTACAGAAGAACTGCAGGTTTACTCTCCTTGGAGGCTGTTACAGCACAGGTCAAGGCATTTCATATGTCCCTGAGTCATTTAAAAAATATATATCAATAGAGTAGTTTTCTCCAAATAAGTTATCCATAATTATAATTTATGGAACTGAATCTTGACAGATAATCTTTTTCAGTCTTTCACTATAAAGGGCAACCCGCTTTTAAAGACCCGTCAGTGTCTATACCTGCTGTGTCTGACTTCAGGTGTAAAAGGAGCCCACCATTATAAATGGTGTCCCAAAGCAAGGGATGTGAGCATGTTGTAATTGTGATTCCTTTTTCCTTAGCCCAGCGCTTAGGAAGAAAGCATCTGTTCCAATGCACAAAGGTAATGGGGCAGTCTACTCCAGCTGACAGGTAGTGGAGAGAAGGAACTTGGGGTCAGAAACCTGGATTCAAATCTTACCTTAGATACTTAACTAGCTTTGTGATATTGGGCAAGTCACTTCATCTCTGTCAGTCTCATTTGCCTTATCCATAAGTGAAGATAATGTTGGCACCTTCCTTACAGGGTTTTTGTGAGTATCCAGTGAGGATACTTTGGAAACATTCAAACACTTTGCAAATGGTAAAGCACTGTATAAGTCCTACTATTATTACTACTATTATCATAAGCTTTTTGCTGTTTATTTTAATTGGGTGTTTTGAATTGATTTAGATAGTAATTGGTCATGTTGGGAATATTCCTAAGCCATTTATGAATAATGTTTGCTTATCATGTTTCTCTAAGGCAATGTCCTACACAGACAATGACTTTCTGGTCTCTTGTATTTACCATCTGCATTTGGTCCTACTTTGTTCCTGGGTTTCCACAAAAGTTCTGCCTCAATGCCTCTCTGGGGTGTTGTGGGAATCCTGTGTTCTCTAGGGCTACATCACAGGCTAATAGTTCTTGTAAATTTAGAAAGGGGCCAGTAACATACTGTGTGTTTACTGCCTGAGAACTAGAATTTGCAGAGGCTGGTCATCAAAAGATTGACCACCAGCAGATGGAAACTTTTGAGCCATCATGATACACAAAATAGGGCAAAATACAAATTCTCATGTGCTGTCAGTTTGCTTTAATAGTAGCAAAGTGGTGGAAAATGGGACTGAAGAGGCTAAGAATCACAGTTTTGTAGATTATTTATGAATTTAATTATCTATTGAATTATCTATTTAATATAATATACATATTATATTCTTATAAAATAAATACTATGTTATACTATGTAATAATCTAAATATTATTATCTATTACATTAAAATTATCTATTAATTTCACCATTGACACTTTTTCTTTTTTTGGGCAGTGGGGTTAAGTAACTTGCCCAGGGTCACACAGCTAGTAAGTGTTATGTGTCTGAGGCCAGATTTGAGCTCAGGTCCTCCTGAATCCAGGGCTGGTACTGTATCCACTGTACCACCTAGCTGCCCCTATTGACACTCTTTTAACATGTGATTATTGTCTGATGATCAGTCAGATGACACTGTGTTGAAGGCACCAAATTACTTCCACATGGGCATTTTTATTATAAATGTAACCAGAAAAAATATGGAAGTTGTCACTAAAATGAAAGACAGCCCACAGGTAGTCCTTGAAGAAGAGAAGAAAAGAAGTTGGTGGATTTGGTTTACCCAACGATACCAAAAAAATTCATTTCCTGGGCTATTCAGTCACCTCACTTTGCACAGCCCATACTGGCTATCAGCAAACAGACCACCATGAAGAGATTGAAACTTATGCCCCATCATCATCATCCTTTGCTGAAGATGAGGAAGTAGAGAAGTTCTATGATGCACTTGAGAAAAAAAACCTCTTAAGTCAGATCCACAGACTTTGCATCTTCAATGCAAAAGTAGGTATGGGAAAGAAAGGAGAGTAAAAACTGTTGGAAATAGGAGTTTGGGATCAAGAAATGTAATAGGTTTCAAAGCCTTGCCTATCATGTGAGAGCATCAGACCTGTGTGCTGTGAATTATTTCCAAAACTGAGTGTGAGCTATGAATCACCTAAAGAAGAATAAAATTGACTAATAACAGGAAATGACTTGTTATTGACATTGAGAATGATTTCAAAACCAGCTGTCTATGTGTAGTCATATTATTGACTGAGAAGAGCAAAGGTCAAAGTAAATACCAAATTAGAAGCAAAGATAAAGATCAGTTAATCAGTAAGCATTTATTAAGTACCTAATATGTACCAAGTCCAAAGTATCCCTGAGTGCCATTGAGGAAAGACAAAAGTGAGACAGTTTCTGCCCTCAAGGAGCTTACTTTCTAATGGGAAAGACAGCATGTACATGTATAAGTTTATGAAGAACACGTAAAAAATGGATCCAAGGTTTGGAGAAAGACTGCCTTAGTAGTTGGGTAGATGATGAAAGACTTCCTGTAGAAGGAGGTGTTTGAGCTAAGAAGTGAAGGAAATCAGGGATTTGGAGAAACAGAGATGATGAGAGAGGACATTGTGTGTATGAGGGACAACCAGTGCAAAGTCCTGGAGACAAGGACACGATATATTGGTGTGGAACCACAATTAAGGCAGTATGACTAGATCACAGAGTTCCTAGAGAGGAGGGCAGAGATGTGTAAGCAGACTGGGAAGGTAGGAAAGTTCCAGGTTATTAAGAGATTTCAAAGCTAGGGAAGTTGATATTTGATCCCTGAAGTAATAAGGCGTCACTGGAGTTTTAATGTGGGTGCAAGGTGGGGTTGACATTGACCTGTGCTTTGGCCGCTCTGTATGGGATAGGTTAGAGAGGATAGAGGCTTATGATAGGAGCACAGAGAAGGCTGTTAACGGTGATCTAAGTGAAAGGTGATAAGGGCATAATTTAGGTCATTAATCTATGCCTGGAGAGAGAAATCTATGAAAAATGTTGGGGCTGATAGAAACAAGATTTGGTGATTGAATAGATACATGGGGTGAGTAGGAGAGAGGAACTAAAAATAATGCTGAAGTTGTATGAACGTGGGTGACTGGAAGAATGTCAGTGGCTATGGCAATGATAAGGAAGTTAGCAACAAAGGTTACTTAAGGGGTGGGGGAGAACAATGTAATGAGTACTTCTATACATGTTTCATTTGAGATGCCTATGGGTCATCTGCTTTGAAATATTGAATAGGAAGTTGTTGGAAGTTGATGATGCAAGACTGGAGAGAGACTGGGACTGGATTTGTACATCTGGGAGACATCAGCATAGACACAGAGACACTGCATGCTGGTAATTACAGCAGCTCCGGACTGTTGACTGAAAAACAGAAGATGGGGGACAGCTAGGTGGTGCAGTGGATAGAGCTCCAGTCTTGGAGTCGGGAGGACCTGAGTTCAGATCTGGCCTCAGACACTTGACACTTACTAGCTGTGTGACCCTGTATGACTGGGCAAGTCACTTAACCCCAATTGCCTCACCAAAAAAGAAAAAAAAGTTTGCACACAATCCTAGAGGCCTTTAAAATGCTAATCTTTGTGAGAAACATAGGTGACGTTGAAAAAGAAAAACAGAAGATGGATAAAAGTAGAGGAATTTTCAGTAATCCACTGCAGAATGAGGGAGGTGATAATCCTTGTATTTTGCGCTATTCAGAGAATACCTTGAGTATTGCATTGATATACAGGTACGTTTTAGGAAAAGTGTTGATAAATTGGAGAGTATCAGCAGAAAGGTGAATAAGATTGTGAAGGGCTCAAGATCATTTAAGAGGATGAGCTGACAACTGGAGATAATTTGGAGAAGACGACAATAGGAAGGAGGGAAGTGCGATGGCTATCCACAGATATTTATAGGATCATAGTTTTAGTGTTGGAAAGGACCTTAGGGGCTATCAACCCCCTCCTCCAACCCCCTCCATTTTATAAATGAGGAAACTGAGATAGACATTAAGTGACATGTTCAGGGTCACTCAACTTCATGGGTTTCAGGGTCACCCAGACTCTTAGGAGTCTGAGGGAAGATTGAAACTCAGGTCTTTCTCACTCAAGTCTAGTGGTCTATTTAGTACGCGATGTTGTCTCTCATTTGAAGAGGTATCGTGAAGAAGTTTTTACTTCCAGATAACAGAACCAAAAACAGTGAGTAGAAGTTGCAAAGAGACAAGTAGAGGTTTTTGATATAAGGGGAAAACTTCCTAGAAGAGAGCTATCTTAAACTGCATTGAGATGTAGGAGTCTTCTCCTTACCACTGGTGCCAAAGCAAAGGCTGGTTGACCACTAGTCAAAGTTGGCACAGAAGATATTGTTATTCAGGTGTGGGCTGTATCATATTGCCTTTGAGATCCCTTACAACTATCAGACTCTGTGTTTTGCTAAAGAAGCTTAACCGAACAACCTGCCCACAATGACGAGGCCTGGAGAACCTCAAAACCACTTTAACCAGTTTAATATTAGTCTCTTTGATGAACAGACATGGAGAAGTTAAAGGGTACCCAGGTTTAGATCACAAGCTAATTTACAAAACCTTATGCAGGATTATGACCAGTTGAGGAGGGAATAAGCCGACAGACAGCTTTGCTTGAGATTCATTTAAGTCAGGTCGTCTCGAAGTATTTGCAGGGCAACCTGGAAGAAAGATGATTTAAAAAAAAAAACATGAAGTAGGACACACCTGATGTTGTTTCCATGGCAATTTATCTCAATAATGAAGCTGGACCTACCACATTTGGGCCCATACCCCCTTGCCACCTAATGTACTACAAGAACAAATGGGAGTGACCCTGAAGATTTCATGGACAGCTGAACTTAACCAACTGCTTACAAGAGAAATCTGCGTTGGAGACAACCCAATTTTAAAGCTTTTCTGGGATTGATTTTTCAAGATATCTCAACGAAGGGGAGATTTCAAATTAATAGACTGATTCGTAGAACAGATGTTCAGTAGGAAAGAAAATATAGGTGATTGAGAATAACTATGGACTGATAAAAGCATTTTCCCATCTGTATAAAACATTTATGTAAGTGGTATATGCATGGATGGAAAGTATCTCTGATGAAATTGTGACTACCCATGACAGCATCCATGATGAAAGAGGATTGCGTAAGCCTTCATAGATGAATTTCTGCAACCAACTGTATCTTCAGAGTCATAGAACCAAGAGGTATAGAATAGATAAGATCTTGCTAAGTCTTTTGATTTTTAAAAATTTTAAAATGTAGTATAACAAAATGCACCTTTAATGTTAAACATTAAATAATAAAATATTCTCTTACAGTTGGAACTACAGAGATAAATTCATTTAACTGTCTGCTGAGTCTAAGCATCAAGTCAAGATATAAAATACCTATAATCAGTCAGCAAACAAGCATTTATTAAGTGCTTACTATATGTCAGGGTCATGCTCTCAGGTAGCTTGAATTCTAATGGGAGAAGACAAATCATAAAAGGAAGCTGAAAGTGTCAGGGAAGTGGGGGGGGGGGGTTGTTATCTCAGGGACAGATATGTAGCATTGAGGCATGAGTCCAGAATTCAGCCTGCAGAGGAATTGAAGACATGACTGGCCTGAGCACCCTTCTTAAATGAAGGTTCTAATTAGAGGGAATGGCTGCAAGGGCAGAGGCTACTTCCAGTGTGTGAATGCCAAGACTGGCGTGAGCTTCCAAGATAAAGACATTCTGGGGTATAAAAGAAGTCCAGAGTGTAGTCAACTAAAGTTTGGAAGTGTCATGGAAGGTTTCCTGCCTAGAGTCCAAAAAAGAATTATCTTTTTATGTTAAGGTTCACCAAATGTTCTCATTCATCCATGATATAATTGATCTCTCACTAAAGCGCTACAATACTTCTTCAGAGAACAATAGTAACGCAAAAAAGAAATTGGTCTAACTTTCCACATCAGAAAAACTAAAGTGAATTTTAAATTGTATAATGCCCAAATTCTAACATGTAGCGTGGTGTGTAGAGCATGTATGCTATGTACATGCATATATGTGAATGTGTTTGTATATTTTACAGAAAGCATGGCATGGTAGGTAGAATGCTAGCTTTGGATTCAGGGATACCATTTCGAGTACTTAATAGCTGTGTGACTCAGAGAAAGTCACATAACTTTTCTGTGCCTCAGGTCGCTCCCTGTTCTCTAGTTTCTCTATCAAGTCCTTGATGGGCTTCAGACTCTTTTGGTTGTGAAAGTTCCTCACAATGGTGAAATCACAGGTCCTTTAATAATAAGCTAGTGTTTATGTAGTGCTTACTTTGTACCAGGCACTGTGCTAAGTGCTTTACAATTATTAACTCATTTGATCCTCACAGCAACCCTGAGAGGTAGGTACCTCCATTTTACAGATGAGGAAACTGAGGCAAGCAGAGGTTAATTTGCTTAAACCAGGGTCACACAACTAGTAAGTGCCTGAGGCTGGACTTGAACTACTTTTTTATTAATTTTGTGGTTAGATTTATCTAGTTCTGAGAGGGGTAAATTGAAGTCCTTATTTAACTCATTTAATTTTTCCTTTAAAAATTTAGATGCTGTGCCATTTAGTGCATATATCTTTACTATTTTCTGTGGCACCTTGTAACAAAATATAGATTTCTTGATTATCTCTTTTAATTAGGTCTGGTTTTCCTTTTGCTTTATCTAATATCACAATTGCTACTCCACCTTTTTATTTCTTTTGCTTCAGCTGAAACATAAAAGATTGTACTTTAGCCTCTTATTTTAACTCTGTGTATGTCTGTTTGTTTCAAGTGTTTCTTGTAAACAACATGTTGTTGGATTCTGATTTATAATCCATTCTGCTGTCTGTTTCTGTTTTATGTGAGTTCATCCCATTCACTTTCACAGTTATGATTCCTAATTGTGTATTTCCCTCCATCTTATTTTCTTATGTTGATATTCTCTCTCTCTCTTTCTCTCTCTGTCTCTCTCTCTCTCTTTCTCTCTGTCTCTCCTCTGTTCCTCTTAAAAAATCTGTTTTGCTTCTGTCCACTGTCTTCTTTAATCTGTCCTCCCTCTTGTCACGTCCCACCCCAATCCCTTTTCTCTAAACCCCTTCTCCTTTTCCTTCCTATTAGATAAGATGGATTTCTATACGCTATTGAATGTGTGTGTGTGTATATTCTTTCCTCTTTGAACAATGAGGGTTCAGATGAGGGTCAGGTTCAAGCATTTCTTGCTGTCCCCCTTTCCCTCTACATTGTAAAACTCTTCCTTTCACACCTTTTTTATTTGAGATATTCCCCCTCATTCTTCTTTTTTTCTTCCGCCTTCTACCAAATCATCTCCCTTTTTCACCCCTCCATTTTTCTTTTTAGGTCATCCCAACATAATGGACTCACTCCTGTCCCTCTGTCTAAGTAGACTCCTAACTGCCCTAATGATAATAGGGTTCTTGGAAGTTGTTTGTATTATCTTCCCATTTGGAAATGTAAACCATTTAACTTTATTAAATTCTTCATGGTTTCTCATTCATGTTTACTTTTTATGCCTCTCTTGAGTCTTATGTTTGAATGTCAGATTTTCTATTCAGCTCTGATCTTTTAGTCAGGAGTGTCTTGAAGTCCTCTATTTCATTAAATATCCATTTCCCCCTATAGAATTATAGACAGTTTTTCTGGGTAGCTTATTCTTGGTTTTAATCCTAGCTCCCTTGCCTTCTAGAATATCATATTCCAAACCCTATGCTCCTTTAATGTGGTAGCTGCTAAATCTTGTGTAATCCTGACTGGGGTTCTACAGTATTTGAATGGTTTCTCTCAGGCTGCTTGTAACATTTTCTTCTTGACCTGGGAGCTCTGGAATTGGGCTATAACACTACTGGGAGTTTTCATTTTGAGATCTCTTTTAGGAGGTCATAGGTGAATTCTTTCAATTTCTATTTTGCACTCTGATTCCAAGATATCTGGGCAGTTTTCCTTTATAATTTTTTGAAATATGATACCTAGGCTCTTTTTCAGATCATGGATTTCAGGGAATCAAAAAAATTTTTAATTATCTCTTCTTGATCTGTTTTCCACATTGGTTGTTTTTCCTGTGAGATAGGTAATATTTTCTTCTATTTTTTCATCCTCTTGATTTTGTTTTATTGTTTCTTGATGTCTAATGGAGTCAGTGGCTTCCACTTTACCAATTTTAATTTTTAATGAATTATTTTTTTTCAGTGAGATTTTGTACCTCTTTTATTCTGCTTGGCCAATTCTGTTTTTAAGGAGTTATTTTCTTCACTGAAATTTTGTACCACTTCCATCATTTGGTCAATTCTGTTTTTTTAAGGTGTTATTCAGTATTTTTTGTTCCTCTTTTTACCAAGCTGTTAATTTTTTTCATAATATTCTTGTATTGCTCTCATTTCCTTTCCTAATTTTTCCTCTAATGTTTTTATTTGACTTTTAAAATAATTTTTTGCTCTTACTAAAAACAAACCAACCCACAAACAAAACCCAACTCTCTTTAGCTCTTCTAGGAATTCTTGTTGGGCTTGTGTCCAATCTGCAGTTTTCCCTTTGAGACTTTGTTTTTAGATGTTTTAAGACATTGTCTTCTGAGTTTGTGTCTTGAGCTTCCCTGTCACCATAGCAGCCTTTTCTAGTCAGGTTCTTTTTATTGTTGTCATTTGCTCATTTTTCCATCCTACTTTTTGATTTGGAACTTCATGTGAGAGTTGGACTCTGATCGCTCAGGGGAAGTGGGATCACTGTCCCAACCTTCAGACTGTTTCTGCCTATTATTTTTACAGTTAGTTCTGAGGGCCTATACGTTTTTAGTCCTTCTTAGGTGGTATGATCTGGGCAGAGGTGTGGTCACTGCTCTCCAAGTGTGCGTTCTAGTTCTTACTCAGGTAGGGCCTGTGCTCTTTGGCAACCAGAACTTCTCTCCTTCCTGGAACTGCTACCTAGAACTAGGGCCCCTTGTCCCTTTTGACCTGAAACTGTAACCCAGTACCAAGCAGCGGGCAATGGAGTCACCAAATGTTACCCAGTCCTGTGCCTAGTGTTAGCACAGGGTTCACCTGGAATCTCTTTCTTACAGGTGTTCAGTCCTTTCACTGTGTTGGGCCAGTAGGAGTTCCTGGTACTACTGTTGGTGCTGCCATGCTGAGCTCCTGGCCAGCTCCCACCTCATTGCTGCAGACATCCCTTTCTGACCTCTTAAGTTGTCGTGGGCTGGAAAAATGTCTCACCTGCACCTTTTGTTGGTTATGCCGCTTTAGAATTTGATTTGCTGCATTATTTTCACGTTATTTAGAGGAGAATATTGGGAGGGTTTGACTAGAACTCTTCCTTTACTGTTGGCCTCCATTCTTTCTTAATGGGAAGATCTGTTATATTATTTAGGGTATTGTAATTCCCCCAAGCAGATGTTAAGGAGAGTTTGTGCACGGGCAGTAACAGTGAGCATAGAGAGGAAGGGATGGAAAGAAAGGGGTGGAAACCACAAAACTTGGTTCTTGGTAGTTGTCTGTAAAAGATGAGGGAGGCAGAAGAGTCAAAAGGAGCAGGAGTTTCAAGGGAAAAGATAATGTACTTAGTATAGAACAAGCTGAGCTTGAGGTGTGGGCCAAGCATCTACTTTTGGCCTGATTTAGGCATGGCAGAGGGTGCTAGGGTTGGAATAGGTATTTACCTCCCCCTCCAGGGAAGAAAGAAAAAACAAACAAAAATGAAATATCTTTTTGTGAATACAGATCCTAGAAACAGGGAAGTTTGAGGAAGCATTGTACTCTAGTGCAAGAAACACTGGATTTGCAGTCAAGAGGAATGAGTTTACTCATTATCTGTCTTACTTACTAGCTTTTTGACTTGGTCAAGTCACTTGAAATTTCTAAGCCTTATTCCCAGTGACTGTGCTTGCAGGGTATAATATGTGGCCAGTTCTACCAAGTTGGGAAGGCTCTTCAGCCTTTCTTGGATAGATGATAAAGTATTGCTTGGCCACAGCAGCCCGGAGCCAAAAGGCCCTCAGTACTGTTTGGCCCTTCCCCAAGGATCATGGTTGAGTGGTGGAAAAGGTGGCAGAATGTATAAAGAATCCCTGTTTGTAGATAGTCTATAAGCATTAAATGGTAGTTTAAATGTGAAATCTTTTTCTAACAACCAGTGAGTTGATATACTCCTTGTAGCCTCAAACTACATCCAGTGACATGGTTGATATGCATGCAACTAGTAGAGTCAAAGAAAGAAATAGCAAGGATGGCTCTCCCTTCTCCTCTAAGAGGTGAAAAAGGAGTAGGTGGTATGTTTCTCATTGTGTGTCTAACCAGCAGTGTGGTATAGTGGAAACACTGCTGCGTTTGCATTAGTAGGACTCAGGTTTGACTCCAGGATTGGGCACTTTGTAGACTTCTCTGACCTTGGCCAAGACACTTTCCTTCTTTTGTTCTTAACTTCCCTGCTCTGTAAAAGGGTGAGCCTTGACCGCGTGACTTCTAGGGTTCCTTCCAGCTCATTTTCTCATTCACACAAGAGGTATTATGCTATTTGTGCTGCCCATCTCACCAGCTTGTTTTGGTGACCATAAAGTGCTATAGAGGCACGCGTTGTAATTATTAGGCTTATTGTTCTGTGAGAGGTGTGATTCTCAGTCGTCTCTTGACCGCTAGCAAAGCTTTTTAAACTTGCTGTGGATCCCTCATGCGGTGATTTCTTAGAGCTGTTTCTTCTTTTCTTCCCCACCTTTTGTTGGTGTTGTCGAAGCCTTCACCCAGCTTGTCTTGGCTGCTTGGGCATTCATTTGAGATAATGAAAGGCACAGAGCATTACTATTTCTTATCTCTCATTACTTGCATCTTTGTGAATTGCATATGGTCTAATTCTGATTTTCCTTTACTATGCTGGCCATTTTTGGAATTCTTAGGGATTTCTTTTTTGGAGGGGGGAGCAGCATTTTAAAGCAGGTGTGTGTGTGGGGGAGGTAAAATAGTTTAAAGACCTTGATTTGAATACACACACATTATTAGTTGACTTCAGTTTTGGCCTTTTTTGGGTAAACTTTTCACCAATATCATTTTTTTGTTTCTTTTTATATTTATTTCCCAGTGTACCTTTTGCCTTCTTCCATATAACAAAGAAAAAGTGAAGGAAAAATGTAACTGACAAATTTGTCATCCTATTATGTAAGCACCACTTCTTACCTGTAGTCCCTCACGTCTCTACTGAGCGGGAAATGTATTTCATCATTTATGTACTGGAACCAAATTTGATCGTGGCAGGAAATCTGATTTTGGCTGTTTTTCAGTGTTGTTGTCCTTTATTATTGTCACCATTCTGTAGAATACTCCTGGTTCTACCCTGTTCATTTTGCGTCACCTCAGCCAAGATTTCCCATGGCTTTTTTCCCCCCATTTGTCTTCATTAGGGATCATCTTACTTTGATGTCATTATTAAAGCTGGACCAATTATGTGCACATAGTAGTTAATCTCTTATTCCACTTAAGTACAGTGGAATGCTCAGCCATCTAGCCAATGGGAAGTTGGGGCTGTTAGGCATTCTCTTTAACTCCCAAGATCTTAGAGGGAACCTGAAAGACTGACCCAACATGCAGACTATAGATTATAAGTTAGATATTTGAGTGAAAAGCAGAGCAGGTGGCATATCTATCCCTTGGGTCTGACTATAATCTGTCCCCTAACTATAAAGCCTTTTTTCCCACAGTAAAATACATTTAGGCAGTCTTTTTGGAAATTTTTTTTTTTTTTTTTTTTTTTGCCACTTTCTGGCATTGAAGTGCATAGTCTGAACTTTGTCGTAAGCATATTTTTTACTTGTTTGGTCAGTTTGAGGTGGGTCACACTTGTACTCGTACATCAGGGGCAGCAGTTCCTCAGGCTCCAGAGTCAGTTATCTTTTTAATGTACCACACTACCCAAATCACTTTCTCGCCCGATTGCCTGTCCTCCTGCTTTAAATAAGCTCCCCCCAGCCAAAAAAAATTCTCTGCCCCTCAAAGTTGTATATTATGTAGAAGAGCCCTTCCCGCATTTTTGTCTCCTCATTTCAAACCTACGAAATGGATATTCTTAAATGCAAAGAATTGTTGTGGTTTCGTATTGGCTTGGTACATTTTGCTGTCTCCAATTTCTTTATAGTTGGAAATCATGAGCATTTAAGACAGCCATTGTCTAAGCTTAGGTTGGCTTGTTGTCAGGGAGAAAGGAGACCATTATCAGAATAACTGTTGAACCTGCAAGAGAAGACATTATCTCCAGCATGGGGAAAGTCTAAAAGAAATGCTTTCATTTTCTGGCTATCAAATAGAATCCTATCATTGTTGAAAGAATGCTAGGTTTAAAATGAATGGGGGGGGTCGGAGTTCAAATCCTACTTATATTTATTCTTTGCTTAACCTTGAACAAGTCACTAGACCTCTTTCTGAGCCTTTGTTTCTCCATCTGAAAAATAAGAGTCCAGTTCAACTCTGAATCTACACTCTGTGCTCTAAGAACAGTTTTCCTGGAAGGCTCCCCAGCCCACTTTCTCTGAGTTTCAGAGGATCTGGATAGGCAGGCCAGGGGATTTTCACAGCAGAACTTTATAGCCCTTTCATAGTCGATTATTCAGCAGATAGCCATTGAGCACCTGCTGTCTTCCTTGGTTGATTTTTCTGGTGCCTGAGAAGTGTGGGGTCCTTGTTGAAAAGGCCCTTTAAAATCTTCCTTCATGTCTGGCAGTTTGTCAGTTGTACTTTACAGCCTATTTTTGGTTTTTCAGGGCCGCTTACCTGGTACCCACATCCTTTGGGTTATGATCCTCAGGTTATTTTCCCCCCCTTTGGCATGACTTCTCTTGGCATCTTTTGATAAATGGGAGCATAAGTTAACATTAGTACTACCCAAGAAAGACAGCCAAGGTCTGATCCCTAACCTTTTAGCCCTGTGATTAGTGCCATACTTAGTGCTACCTACTTCCCAGACATTCTTAAGAATGGGAGTCAGGCAGAGAGAATACAACAGAATCAGGGCCTCATGGGACACAATGTAGACTGTGAAAATTCTCCAAAAGAGGAAAGAGGAACATGGGATCATAGATATAGAGGTGTTAGGGACCATAGAGGTCATTAAGTCCAACACTGCCATTTTATAGATGAGGAAACTAAAGCACAGAGAGGAAATGACTTTCCCAAGGCCACTCAGCCAGTAAGTGTCTGAGGTAGGATTTGAACCCAGGTCTTCCTGATTCTAGCTACTTTCATAAATATCTGATACATACCACACACTACAATTACTCCCTCCATCCAGGCCCTCGCCTTTCCCCTTCCTGTATTTTCATCTCTCATGGAGCCAGCATATATATTGGCCAATAGAAACACTCTTCTCCAGCTCTTAAGGAACACATTGATGGCATGCATTTGAGCAGAGACATTCCATAACATACAAATCTACAATATTTCTTTCTATCTTTTATTGACATTTTCAAACACTTTTGCCGAGGACAGCTGCTCTAGACTTATGCTGCACATTTTCCAGACTGGCATGAAAGATCATTATACTTATATGTTAGCTTCTGCTTAGAGATTTTACAAGGGAGGTTTTAAAAATGTCTGTTCAAAGTTCTGGTTTTTTTATTTGATGCCTGTATCTTCTCAAAGTATTTCAATAGGTAGCTTTTTTTAAAATTTGATCAGTCTTAATATTTAGGGGATCTCTCTTAAAATATGATGGGGGATTTCAACCATTCATTTCATGAAGTATTAAATATCAGCTATGTGCTAGGCACTGTGAGACAAAGACAAAAAGAAAGCAGTCCCTTAAAAAGCTTACATTTTACTGGGATTATATGGCTTCTTGTTTTTAGTCATTTTTCAGTTGTTATGTATGACTCTTTGTGACCTCATTTGGAGCAAATTTACTGTAATGGTTTGCCATTTCCTTCTTTGGCTCTTTTTACAGATGAGGAAACTGAGGTAAACAGGGTTAAGTGACTTGTCCAGGGTCACACAGCTAGAAAGTGTCTGAGACCAGATTTGAACTTGCCAAGATGAGTCTATCTGACTCCTGGCCAAGGGCTCTATCCCCTCTACCACCTAGCTTCCCTTGTTATGCAACACTGATAAGTAAATAGAAAAATAACACAAGGTATTTTCAAGTAGAAGAGAGTTCTGATAACTGGGAGTGTAGGAAGGACATGATATTTGATCTTAGCATTTCTTCCTATCCCTTCTTGGAATATGTTCTGCCCCCCACCCTCAGACACAAATACAGCTGTTGCAGAATTGTAATGTATAGCTCTGACACCTGCCCCTTAACCTGCCTCATTGCCAGGAAGTCTGTGGGCAGTGTAATGTAGTGGGATAGAAAGCTTGTCTTGGATCCATGAAGACTCGGGTTCTAGTCCCATCTCTTACAACTACTGATGCTGTGGTCGTGGGCAAGAGAGTTCAATGTTTCTGTGTCCTAGGGCGGGCAACCATGTTCATACTCTCAGTTGTGGAGAAAATACTGAACCTGCATTGGTTAGAGAGAGTTTCCTCACCTGGAATTTCCTTTACCAATGAAATGACAAGTCTACACCTCATCTCTTTTCCTGGAGAAAGCTGGATCACCATTTGAATCATAATTAACAAACATGGATGGTTGATTGTATGTTATTAAAAAACATCAGCTATATGAAGTGTGCATGTACATTGCTCTTCCATAATTTCTTTTCTGAAATGAGCTGCTGCCTTTTCCTCTTCCAGGTGCTTTATGTCACCCACCTCTTGTGAGTGTAAGGGAGACAATGTGTGTGTGTGTGCATTTTATGTACTGGAACCAAATTTGATTATGGCAGGAAATGTGCACGCGCGCGCACGCACACACACATGCGTGCACACACACGTACACATACACACATCCCCTTCCTCTCTTCTTCCGTCTAGTCTCTGGAGACAAGCCGCTAGCTCCCTTTTAGCCATGTTACCTTAGGAACAGCCTGATGAATGTTCAGTGAAATCTTTTCCAGAGTTTGTCTCTGAATCTCTGTACCAAATCCTTACATTATTTCCTGTGCAGTACTCTTGTTTTTCTTTGCTAGCCCAGATTGACAGTGCCAGACAATGCCATTTCTTCACAGAGGAAGATGATTGTCAGGTCTCTCCCCCCTCCTCAGGATGGATTGCCTTCATTTCAGCCTTTAGAAGAGAGGATTCCTTCAATCTGCTTCTAAATTTGAAAGATGCCAAACAACAAACATATATTAGCAGTCTCCTAAATTTATTTCCTTCTTGGTAAATGTGGTTTTGTAGTCTTTCTAAAAAAGCATCTCCTTTTTCAGTCAACAAAGTATCATAGCATGGCTTTTAAGAAGCTTGTGGCCCTTAGGTTGTTATTTTTTAATTGATCTTCAATTCATGTTTAAATAAAATCAATGGGTTTTTGCCAGTGCCAACTCTGGTCATTCAAGCGTTCTTTATAGCTGGGTGCCAGGAATGCAGTGTGAATATTGATTAAAGTTATGCATTCAAAGTCCTTCACCAGCTGCCCCCCCTTCTACCTCTCTCTTCCACCCTATTCCCTCTATTGACTCTTTTCCACTCTTGCACGTTTTCCAGACTGGCATGAAAGATCATTATACTTATATGTTAGCTTCTGCTTAGAGACTTTACAAGGGAGGTTTTAAAAATGTCTCTTCTAAGTTCTGGTTTTTTATTTGATGCCTATATCTTCTCACAGTATTTCAATAGGTAGCTTTTTGAAAAATTTGATCAGTCTTAATATTTAGGGGATATCTCTTAAAACATGATGGGGAATTTCACTGGCTTTATTGCTGTTCCTTACTCAAGATACTCCATCTCCCCCGGCATTTGAATTCTTTCCCTCCTCACCTCTGCCTCCAGGCTTCCTTGGCTTCCCTCGTGTCCCAGATAAAATCCCACTTTCTATAAAATGGAACATCTCCTGATCCCCTTTAATGCTGGTCCCTAGCCTCCACTGATTAATTCCACTTTATCTTGTATGTATTTTGTTTGTACACAGTGGTCTCCATGTTGTTTCTCCCTCTAGTCTGTAGCTCCTGGAGAGCAGGACTTTCTTTTGCCTTTCTCAAGTGCCTGGAAGGTGGCAGGCACTTAATAGACACAAACTGACTGGCTGATTAAGTACCTACTGTGTGCAGAATGGAAGATGCTTGGGGGAGGTGCTATGGAGATGAGTCAAGATTCCCTGACCTCTTGATGCATTAGTGGTCTTAGTACGAGGGTGTGATACTACCCCTAGGGAGTTATAGCATACAATATTATATGATATATGCACTAGATAAGTACTAGGTTAGGTCTGTGAGGGGAGTTGCCCACTACGGGCTCAGGGAAAGCTTGTGGAGGATGTGACATTTGAGATGGACTTTTAAAAGAGAAACAGGAGTTCAAAAACTGAAAATGAGGAGGGAGGGGATTCCAGTCACTGGGTACTCTTGATTATAGAGGGATTAACCAATATATTTGTACTTTATATTCCTTTATAATAGTGGCATTAAGGTAAGATGATTCCCCATTTAAGAAACATGGAGTGGAGAAGGAGGTCACTGGAGATGAAAGCGTTACAAAATGAGGAGCCAGGTTGTTAGATAGACTGTGAGTGTGAATATTGAGGTCCCTCAGGATAACGTAGGGGATGGGTGGGAAAGGAGGAATGTGAGCCGGGTGTTCAAGGTTCATTGAAAAGGTTGGGAGGAGGCCTCAGAGAAGGCTAGGTGACAGCAAAGAGGGAGGCAGTGAGTGTAGTCTGGGTGAATTAATGGGCCACAAGAAGAAGGTGATTGAGGGATCATGGTAGATCAGATCATGGGAACAGCTATTGGATCTGTGCTTGTTCCTAGACTTGGGAGCCTGGGAGTATGGGAAGAGGTGTGAATCTTAGAAGATCAGATTTCCAGGGATATGGTAGAATCAGGGGACAGCCAGGTTGATGTTAAAAATGAGGCAGTAAAAGGAATTTTGGTTGAAAAGGTATAGGTCATATGGAGTTTATGGAGATTAGGACAGAGGAGTGGGCTGATTACTTGGTGAATAAAATTGGATAGGGACTTCTTGAGGGTGGGAGAGAGGATTTGTTTGCATCTAAGTCAGTGAACCTGATGGACTGATACTGGGGTGGGGGGCAGGAACCTTGCCAGGGGATTTTTCTGGGCCAGAACTAAATCAAAAGGAGAATTATGAAGTTTATTCTCCCCAGCCTTAGCCTATAATATAGGGATTTAGACACTTGATATA
This sequence comes from Vombatus ursinus, assembly GCF_900497805.2. Taxonomy (NCBI): domain Eukaryota; kingdom Metazoa; phylum Chordata; class Mammalia; order Diprotodontia; family Vombatidae; genus Vombatus; species Vombatus ursinus. Next base: position 8,631,508 of record NW_020954562.1, read on the forward strand.
TGGGCCTCCATGACGATGGTGATGATGATAAAAATAAGCATAGTAATAATAACAATACTTAACACTTATATAGTGCTTTAAGATTTGCAGATATAATTTCATTTGAACTTCACAGCAGTCCTGCGAGGCAGGTACTGTTATTGCCCCATTTCACAGATGAGGAAACTGAGGCACACACAGTTTGTTCAGTGACTTACCTAAGGTCAGCTAGTAGGTTAGCCTGAGGCGGGATGTGAACTTGGTTCTCCCTGACTGTAGGTCTGGCACTCTATCCATTATCAGCCACCTCGCTGCCCTCCACCAGGATTGACTGTCAGGCGTTCATTGGCTCCTTGCATGAGGGAGGAGGCCCTGGGGCTTTGTTTCCAACCTCTGGAAGAATGGCTTTGGAAGGAACGGTTAAGCCTTAGCAGGTTGGATGAGAGATAGCTCCTCTAGGGGTCCTTGCTGCTGTTCGAATGAAGGTCAGAATCCCAGCATTGGCCATCTAATCCACCCCATACTGAAAAAGAGTTCTTCATGACGTCAGCGTACTTGACACGTGGTCATCTGGCCACAGCTTAAAGACCTCCAGGGAGAGGAACCCACCATTTCTCAAGGCAGCCCACTGGTGGGTAGCGCTAATTTGTATCCTAACCCTGATTAGTGTGAATGATAATCCCATGGTCAAATTCACACCAAAGTTATAATTATCTAAAATATGGTAATGGGTCTAGTTGAAGGGAAATGTGCAGTGTGAATTCAAATAATGTGACCACCTCATGGGATTCATTGTTCACACTAATTGGGACCTTACCTATGTTAATGGAGTAGCTTGGTGTCACAGTAGGTAGAGTGCTGGGCCTGTGGTCAGGAAAAACCTGAGTTCAGATTTGGCCTCAGACACTTACTAGATGTGTGACCCTGGGCAAGTCGCTTAACCCTGTTTGCCTCAGTTTCCTCATCTGTAAAATGAGCTGGAGAAGGAAATGGCAAACCACTTCAATATCTTTTCCAAGAAAACCCCAAATGAGAACATGACCAAACAAGAAAAACAAGAAATATATATATTAGTTAAATTTTCCTTATATCAAGCCTAAATTTGCTTTTTCGCAGCTTCCCAATACCTCCTGGTTTTGTCCTGAGAAGCCAGAAATAATAAGTATAATCTATCCTCCACGTAACCGATTTTCAAATACTTGGAGACAACCATCATGTCCTCCCTGAATCTTCTCTTTTCCAAGCTAAACATCCTCACTTCCTTCACCTGATCCTTATATCATGTGGAATCCAGTGCTAGCCATCCCCCTTCTCAGTATTTTGCATTTTCTTTGTCTATGTTATATATTTATTCTCTGTGTCTCTCTTGCAATAGAATATAAACTTCTCAAAGGCAGGGGCTGTTTTGTGTTTAATCTTTGTGTCTCCAATGTCTGGCACAGACTTAAGTGCTTAAATCCTTGATGAATGAATTGGACCCTCACAAATGGCCCTGTGAGGTAGCTATGCTACACGTATTGGTTCTTCCCATTTTACAGAGAAAGAAACTGAGGGCTACGTAAGATGAAGTGACTTACCCAAGGTCACTTGGTGGGAGGGACAAAGTGTCAAGGGTATAATTTCACCCCAGAGCTCTTTCTATTCTATAAAAGTTGCCTGTCAGAGATGTGAGGATTAATCAGGAAATAAGGGTAAAACTCCCTAGATCTTTCCTTTGAAAGGCCCTTATAAATATAACCTCTCCTGTTTTATTTTCATGCCTTATCTGTCCTCCCTCCAGGCAGAAGGATGGCTGTTATTTAATCCCTGGACTCTTTATGACTTGGAAAAACAGATAGGAGGTGTGTTAGAACAACTCCTCCTCTTCTCTGAGGAGCGCCTGTGATAATTGCCGGGAGGCAGCAGGGCCCAATGTTTGACCTGAAATTTCAGCTCAGATCATCCCTTCCTATTTCCACTAATTTAATTTCCTTTTCCTTTTTAGTAAATCAACACTAAGGAATCACTAGCCCTGGCCATCCCAGGATTTAGTAGCTGGTGATGCAGCTCACCTTTAAATTAATGGGATTCTTTGCTTTGGGTGAAATCCCTTTTATTAGCCGTGAGTATGTGGCTGAATGGGGAAATAAATAAGGTAATCACAGAATAAGATGATGGATGAAAGAATTATAATACCTTTTGTCTTTTACCTGCCTGCTTCTGTGTAGTAAATGTCCTTGAAGTCTGTAAGAGAGGCAGTGTAGAGTGTTGGTTAAAGAGATAGCCTTAGGAATATTTGGGTTCCAGTCTAGCTTTTCCCCTTTCTCCCTTTATGACTTTGAGAGAGAAACTGAACTTCTCCGAAGCTTATTTTCTTCATTTATAAAATGAGGTTGGACTAGTCTCCCTCAGTTGCTGCAGCTGAAAAATTGTTCACTCGCAATCCATCTGGTCATGGGGCAGTATATGTCAAAATCCCTGCTTTTGGAGTCTGGGGGACCTGGGTTCAAATCCTAGCACTGCCACGGCTTCCATCCATCTTTCATAGGTCATCGTTTCTCTCTCGGAGGTGGATAACATTTTTCGTCATCCTTTGGAATTGTTTTAGATCATTGTCTTGATCAGAGTGGCTAAATCTTTCGCAGTTCATCTTTACAGTATTGTTACCGTGTACAGCGTTCTCCTGGTTCTGCTCACTTTGCTTTACATGAGTTCATATAAGTCTTCCTGGGTTCTTCTGAAACCATTCTGCTCATTGTTTCTTATAGGATGGTAGTATTCCATCATAATCATGTGCCACAACTAGTTCTGCCATTCTCCAGTTGATGGGCTTCCCCCTGATTTCCAGTTCTTTACTGTGACAAAAAGAGCTGCTTTAAATGTTTTATACAATTAGCTCCTTTCCCCTTTTCTTTTATCTCTTTGGGATTGAGACCTTGTAATGGTATTACTGGGTCAAAGGGTATACCCAGTTTTATAACTCTTTGGGCCTAGCTCCAAATTGTTCTCCAGAATGGAGAATGGTTGGACTACCAATATCCTTATACAGATGAGGAAACCACGGACCAGCATCTTTATACATGAGGAAACCAAGGACCATAGAGCTTCATCATGGCTTGATTCATTGATTGGCATAATTATGGAGGACCTTGAAAGCCTGAAGGAGGAATGTAGACCAGTTTAGTAGACATGCAAAGCCATGGTTCTTAAGGAGAGGACTGGCTTGGTCAAAGCTATGTTGAAGAAAGGATTATCTGGATCACATAGACTGAATATAGTAGGGTCTGAGAAACCAGGAGACCAGATTAGGAGGCTGTCCCAGTAGCTTAGCCATGGAGTGAATGACCTGGGACTCTAGGGTGTGATGCTAGTGGGAACATAGGGAAGTGGCAAGTACGAGAGACCATTGGGTAGAAAGTATAATAGGACTTGGTAACATGTTGGGCTTAGGGATGGTGGGGAAGGGAATCATAGATGGCTACAGAATTCTGAGCCTGAAAAAAAATATTTTTTCACCTTCTGAAATGGGCAGCTGGTTTTGGGCAGCTGATTTTGATAGGAAGATGATGAGTTTGATTGTGACCCTGTTGAGTTTGGTTTCAGATTAGGGGAGAAGGACAACTTTCATGCCAGCAGGGTACATTATAATTCTAAAGACATGTTCCTATTTCCACTAATTTAATTTCCTTTTCCTTTTTAGTAAATCAACACTAAGGAATCACTAGCTCTGGCCATCCCAGGACTTAGTAGCTGGTGATGCAGCTCACCTTTAAATTAATGGGATTCTTTGCTTTGGGTGAAATCCCTTTTATTAGCCACGAGTATGTGGCTGAATGGGGAAATAAATAAGGTGTTGACATGATGTCAAGAAACTCTGAGTCTACGGGTATTAGGAACTAACTCTGCTTTGTTTGCCTCATTTTTGTCTCCCTGTAATCTTAGGTCAGTAAGATTTTAATGGTGTGAGAACTCCCTTTGCCAACAGAGACCACAACTCCTCTAACTCTGAAAAATGAGGGATTAGACTTGGTGAACATGGAGATCCTTTATCTCTTGAGAGTTTAAGAAAAAAATTACTTCTACTTGGTAATTAGTTATTGAACCAGTGGTGTGCAGGGATTGGTCCTCTCAGAGTGGTCAAAAGTATGTCTTTTAAAAATGGAACATTTTGTGGAGTGTTTAATTCCTCCAATGGTTTCTGGTGTTAATTTGCCCCTCCTTTGGGTAGTTTTACCTTGGGCCCCTCCTAGGCAAATGCTAATCTTTGTACTTTTCTAATGGCCATCTAAATGCTAGAGCATCAACAGTGAGAGACCAAGTGAGAAAATAGAGGCGAAAGGATTTTGAAAGTTAAAAGTACTAAACATTGGCTGCAGAGAACGGTAGATAAGAGGGCCTGGTCTGGGTAGAACAGCCTGTGAAATTCTTGTGAATTATTGATCTGAGGAAGTTCAGATGGGTTATTTAAAAAAAAATAAATTTTATCAATGACTTTTGTGTTTACATCGCCTAAATTTCCCTCTATATCCCCTCCTCACCCCTTCCCAGAGAGCTCTTCCTTAGACCCAGGGGATTCTATTTCTTTCAATCACTCCTGGGATGCCACCACCTTTGGCTTACCCAGGCAAGTTCATATTTATCCAGTCTCCACTGAGAGTCACTGGCATAAAGGATATCTGGTTTTTTAGTGTTGGATCTCAAAGACAACTATATGAGGGTAGGAAATTCAGAATAAGGAGGATAAGTAGGGCTGGGAAGATCAATATAATCCTGCCATAATTGCATAGTTGCCCCTCATTTGGAGACAGACCTGGCATCATTCCAGCCAGGTAAGTTTGTATCATCACCTGTTGAACATTCTGTTAATCCTGCCTTTCACCTTTTTGCCCTTAGTCCGAGTCAGGCCCGCCCTCCTATGGTCCAGTGGCTAAACCCACAGTCTCCTACAAGTCTGAGTGCCAACACCGCTGCAGTCCCTTCATCACCCACATCACCATCTTTCTCCTTCTCCCCTTCTGCCGCTGTGGCTGACAAGCCGACAGAATGGTATGTTGGACAGCCTGAGTTTGGGGTACATTGTTATCCACCAGGAGTCAAAGGGCAGAAATTAATGAATGTGGCTTAACTATGTACATTCCACAAAGTGGTTTCTTCCCAACAGACTCTGAAGGCATGTAGTAGTATGGGGACTATTCTCTCCTTTTTACAGATTAGGAAACTGGGGCCCAGTTAAGTAACTTGACTGGGGCTGAGTAGGCATTCAAAGCCAGTTCACTGGTTCTCTTTGCTGCCTCCTCTCAGAAGGAGGTAGCCCAGAGTCAGCTTTTAGGACCCTGGATATCTGTCAACTTTGTGCTTAGTACCTCCTCAAGAACCTTTTCCTTGAGTTTCTCCCTCAGATGGGAGTATCCTCATGATGCTCTCCTAATACTATGATTCCAGGCTTCTCTCAGATATGAACTTATTATGTTTTATAATCTCATGAATTTTCCCTACCTCTCACTCTCTAAGGAGAATTTTTTTTTCACATGACCTTCTACCTTACAAGGCCGGTAAACGTGAGACCCATAGATGGGGGATAAGGGGAGGATGAGAGGGGAAAAAAAGCAAAACTTATATTTAGCGCCTACAGTGTGTCAGGCAAAGTGCTAAGTGTTTTATCAAAATTATCTAATTTGATCCTCACAATGACCCTCAGAAGTAGGTGCTATTATTAACCCCTTTTCAGAGTTCAGAAAAGCTGAGGCAGACACAGGTTAAGGCACTTGCCCATGGCCAATAAGGCTGTATTTGAACTCAAAGTCCTCCTGACTCCAGGCCCGGCACCCTATCCACTATGCTGCCTGGCTGCCACTGAGAGGGTTAGCATCTTGCCCAGAATCCCACAACCATTATGTGTCAGGAGGAATACTTGAACCCAGAGCCCTCCTGACCCGAGGCCAGCTCTCTTCTTCCACTATGGCTACATTGCTTTTTTGTTTTCAAGCACATAAACCTGGACCCCAAAGAGGGCATCAGTTCTCTCTCCAGCAGAGCCAAGAGTAGAATTGAAGTCTCTGACCTTTCCCTAGTTGATTTTCTCCCTCAGTGGCGTGCTCACATACTTGCTCCCCTCTGCTGTTTACTGTTCACCCCAATGAGCTTGAAGCCTGGCCTTCCTCAGGCCCCATCCCCAGTTCTGAGCCCTTCACCAGGATGCCCTTTTCCCTGGAGCTCCCATAGGACGCTTTGTCAGATGATGAAAGGCCAACCTCTCCCTTTCTCCTCCAGCCTCTGCAGGAAAGTCTTTTTAAGTAAGGCAGACCAAGGCAGTGGAGGAGACCCCTCCCTTCCCATGGGAGTCGGGGAGTGGATTTTTAGCCCAAACAGATCTGCATTAGGGACTCCTCACTGAGTGCCTGAAGTGTGCACCAGTGTCTCTCGCTCTCTCCCCCTCTAGTGTGCTGCCTTCTGTTTCCCTAATAGATAAACTGAAATGCTTAAGAAGGAAATCTCCCCTGTGGTTTTTACAGTGCGGGATGATATAGGGGGAGAGCAGCCCCCTGACAGCCAGTGAGGCAAGAAGAGAGGGAGAAAGAGCTTCCCGAGGTGAAGGTTTGGATTTGAAACCCGTCATTGACTTGAGAATCAGACACCATGGCTTTTCCTGATGTTTGTTCACTTCCCCGTCCTTTTTTCCTGGGAGGGATTTGCCCAACTGGGGAGATGGAGATGCCTGCTGAAAGGTGGGCAGAAGGGGGAGGTCTCTGCTTCCCAGGTCCTTCTCATCTGATCCATCTGTGTTTCTCTGATGCTTCCTTTTCAGCATTGTGAGTCGGAAGGCTCGGGCTGTCTATCCCTGTGAGGCGGAGCACAGTTCTGAGTTGTCTTTTGAAATAGGAGCAGTTTTTGAAGATGGTAAGTATGGACAGGAGCTGTTCATTAGGGGCTCCATTCTTGCTTGCTCAAGATGAGTACAACACCTGGTAAGGAACCCAGGCATAGGATGATAAATTGAAATCTGGAAAGGATTCTAAAAGTCATTGAGGCCAACCTTCTTGTTGTACAGAAGAAGAAACTGAAGCCCAAAGGAGTCAAATGACCTGTCTAGGATCACACAGCTCGTAAGCCTCTGAGGCAAGAGCAAAAGCCAGGTCTTCCTGAATTCAAGTCTGGCACTTCAGTTACTATCTCACAGTATCTCTACCAGGCAGGCAGTATTGAGAGTAGAAAGCATACTCCATTCAGAACACGGGATGTGAGTTCAGATATGCCCCTACCACTTACTTGGGTTAATCTTTTAATTTTCTAGGGCCTCACTTTGCTCATCAGAGTACTCTTAGAGATAAAAGCCTGACTCTGCTCTGGTTCTTAGTGACTCCACAGTCCTTCTGGGGGAATGAAGGTCTTCACTGAGTGTCTCAGATAAGGAAGGTGAAATGTTCTCCGTAGCTCTTTAGCTGTGTTGACATGATGTCAAGAGACTCCAAGTCTACGGGTATTAGGAACTAACTCTGCTTTGTTTGCCTCATTTTTGTCTCCCTGTAATCTTAGGTCAGTAGGATTTTAATGGTGTGAGAACTCCCTTTGCCAACAGAGACCGCAACTCCTCTAACTCTGAAAAATGAGGGGATTAGACTTGGTGAACATGGAGGTCCTTTATCTCTTGAAATCCATGATCCTACCATCTTATTACAGTGAATTCAGGCAACACATTTGAGTTTGGTGACTGTGGCAGTAAAGCGAGGAACATTTAACCATTGCAGCTCAAAGCCAGCGTCTTGTGTGTAGTGGTCAGATCACAGCCTGTGCCTGTCTACATATGTATCAGTAGAACTGTGTTCTCCCCAAGGTAGACACTCCTTCTCTTGGTACTAATCTTAACCCATTCATGTCTTCTCATCCTGATTGCTTCTTGTCCATGTTCACCACTGGACCTTAGCAGAAGGTTGGCCCAACATACTAGAAGCCTTTTTTGTAGGTTTCTTCATGTTCCATGGATGCCAGTATAGGACTTGGGCAAATCCTTCTGTTTCCCCTTATTCTAGGTAACATGAAAGGCCTACCTTCTTTGTACACAGAGATCAAGGAATTACAAAACCTGGAACTGGAAAGAACCTCTGATACCATCTGGTCCATCTCCTTCATTTTATAGATAAGAAAACCGAGGTCCTGGGAAGATGGGTGACTTCCTCAAAGTTACAAAAATAATGTGGCAGAGGCAGGATTTGAACTCAGGTCCTCTTACTCTAGACCTGGTGTTTCTTCCAGTGTTCCATGCTTCCTCAAAGGAATCTCTTACACTGTTTCTTGTGCCCAGGCCATAGGTAGAATATGTGGCAGCCTAGGGATGAAAAGGCATATTTCAAGCATGTTGTACTGTGCTAAGCCCTGGAGACACAGAGAATAAAGTAAGCTAGCCCCTTCTCTCAGGAAACTCACATTCTAATGTTGGGGAGATAGTACTGCAAGTCAGATGGAAAGGCCCAGTGGTCCTTGGGGGTATAGCAGCAAAGCGAGTAATGATGCCCCTACTTCCATATGAATTCCACTGATAAAACCATCTCAGTTTCTGAGGTTGAACCCCTTGACAGTGTTAAGGACTTTGGTGGGGAGAACTTTCTTTTCTGGGTGTTCAATACGTGTGGCTGCTGAGGACACAGGGTCCACCGCAGGGGCAGAGATGTTTGCTGGGTTGGGTCCTGTGAAGGTTGCTTCGCTGGATGAAAGCTACAGGCCAGTAGTGTGGGGGACTGGGAGGCTGCCCTTCTTGGTGCTGTCAGACTAATCTCCCCACCAATGGCAGTTGGTGTGGGGGGGTGGGCCCCATCTTCACAGGGATTGCCCCCCTGGATAATGGCTGGGTTGGCTGGCTTGGAAGCAGATTCTGTTGGCTTGCTCATATCCACTCTGTATATTTGGCTCCCTTGAGACAGTCCATATTTGGATTCTTTGGAGATTGTGATTTTCCAAAATATGTAGCCATATAGTGTCCTTAGGAAGACATATGTGTTTTAAATTGAAAATATTTGGTTTTTCCATACTCTGGCAGCATAAAATTTTTGACCTAGAAGGGACCTCAAGGGACATCTAGTCCAACTCATACCTGAGACATCTTATATAATTATATTATGTGATTTGTAAAGTATCAAATAAGGTATTATATTAATTTATTAAATTTGTGAATGTATTCAGTCATTAAATATCACAATAACTAACCTTTTGAAGGAACCCATTGCATTTTGAGATTTAACTTTAATAGTTAGGAAGATTTTCCAACAAATATCAAACCTAAATCCACCTCTTTTAAATTACCCCCCCCTGCTCCTAGGATCAATTTGGGATTGTAGTTTCCCGGATATCATCCAGCCTACTGTCTTCCTATTACATTCTGGGCCCAACTCATCAGCCATCTGCAGTACCCTGTCTCAGATCTCTGTTCTGATGGACTCACTGTTTGGGCTGGCCATCTTCCTCAATGCCTCACTCAGGACCTTTTTCATCTGTTTAGTTCTTTCTTTAGGGACCCAGACCAGGCACTTAATACATTTTTGTTGATTGGATGTAACAATAACTTGGTGGCCCTTTTTTCCTGGGTTTTTCCTAGGAAACATGCCTCAGTGGTTCCAATACATGTGATGTCATTGGTGTGCTTCCCCCATAGGCTGTAGGAGACTCCTGGTCCCTTTAAAGAATAATTTCCCTAACTACTTGGACCAAAAAAGATGTCAAGTGAGGAGGCAAGTCTTTTCATCAACCTCTCTGGTCTTGACCAGCTGTATCTTTGAATGACAGATTTATAGTTAGTTGCCGAGCCCATTCTTAATACCTTGTAGGACCTGCTCAGAGTGCAGTCTGTTGGCCCAGGTCTCCCCACTTCAGGCACCAAGAAGCCATCAGAGTAGTGTGCCGATGCTGGAGCAAAAGGCAGGTTTCTACTCTGATTCTTAATGGCTCCACAATCTCTTTTGGGAATGAAAGCATCTTCATTCAGTGTCTCAAATAAGCTGAAATGTTCTCTGTAGGTTTTAGTACCTGTCTCTTTAGCAGTGTTGACATGATACCAAGAAAGTCATTGTCTACAGGTATCCTTAGAACTACCTCTGATTTGTTTGCCTCATTTTTCTCTCCCTATAGTCCTCAGTTAGTATTATTTTAATGGTATGGGAACTCCAAGTGTGAGAACTCCCTTTGCCGATAGAGAATGCAATTCTTCTGTAGCCTTATAGTCTTACAGAGTAGCCTGAGGCTCAGAAATGTTAAGTGACTGTCCCCAGCTCACAGAGCTGTGAAGTGTCAGATGCAGGATTGGAATCCACGCCTCCCCAGCTGAGTCCAGCACTCTGTCCACTGTACCATGCTGCCCCTCAGGAGCCCAACTTCCCTTTAATACTTCAGATTTGCTTTATACTGATTTAGCCATGCTTCAGGAAACCGGGCTTGAAGATGATTTCCCATCATTCTTCCTGCATTATGCGTTTCTCACTGGTTGGAACAGTGAGCTCAACCCTAGCCATAAGTAACAGCCTATTTGGTGGTTGGCCTGTGCAAGGAGGTCACACATTGTCATGGGAGTGTTTGATCTTATGTTCATGCACAAGAGTGTTGAGAAGGTTCCTCTTCTGGTCCAGCATGTGTCCTTTAAAAAAAAAATAAAAATCCCAGCACTCATATAAAAATGCATTAGTTACTGTGGTAGCAATGATGCTGTCTGTGAGTAGTGTTTTCAGTAGGAGGAGTGAGTGCCAGGGGACGGTGGTGAGATTGGTTTTCATTGCTTGTGGATACCATAGACAGCAAGCAGCCTGGTCTGCTTGGCCAACCTGAATATATTTGGAGTGTGCGTGTGAGTGTGTGTGTGTGTGTGTGTGTGTGTGTGTGTGGGTCTGAAGCTATTCAATAAAATGCATACACATACTGCCGCTTTCTGTAGCGGGCAGGGTTAGCTGTGGCAGCATTGACAAGCCTGTTGTTAAGAACTGTGGGTCCCACTTGCATCCATCAGTCCAGTGTTTGTTGAGCTATTAATGACAACAGAGGTCATGGGGTCATAGGTTTGAGTCCTGACCCCATTATTTGACAGATGAGGAAACACGAGGCACAGGAGGGTTAAGTGATTTGGCCATCATCACACAGCTAGTAAGTGTCTGAGGTAGGATTTGAAACCCAGGTCTTCCTAACTGCCAAGAGCTTTATAATGTTTATAATTTTGGAGGATTTTTTGTTTGTAGGGTAGAAGGTAGATCATTTATATATAAAGTGTTGTCAGAAGTTAGTTGAACTCGTGATTAAGAAATCCCTTTTAGGAGCTGGAGGCAGCTATCCAGTGGATAGAGCACTAGGCCTGGAATCAGGAGGACTTGAGTTCAGTCCAGCCTCAGATACCTGGGCAAATCACTTAACCTCTTGTTTGCTTGAATTTCCTCAGCTAAAAAATGGGATCTCCAGAGCAAATGAAATTATGTTTGTAAAGTGTTTAGCACATAGTAGGTGCTTCATAAATGAACATTTCCTTTCTTCTCCCGCCCGTGCAAATTGGCACCAGCTCTGCAGCTTAAAGTCTTAGAGATTTGCCTGGGGACATTGAGAGGTCAGGCGATTTACACAGTAGGTGTTAGAGGAAAGATTTGAATACAGGACTGAGTCTAGGGCTGGCCCTCTCTGTGCTCTGCCAGGCTCTTACAAAGTGGGAGACACTAGCAGTGAAGAATTTTGATGTGGTCCTATTGAACTCGGTTGAAAAATGATTCCTCTTTCATCCTTGTAACACTGGAGGGGGGGATCATTGGGTTTATTTAGACAGGTCTCTAAATATATGAAATCTCATGTAGTGAGTGGAGTAAGAAGGGATTTGTGTTACTGGAAAGCATTAGTTATAGAACTTTAAGCCTGAGTCCCTATGAGATTCCCAGGATGCTTCCTTCAAAAAGCCAATGGAGTTGCCAGGATTAGTTTGCATACTAGAGAACTAGTCATATCCCTTCCCTTGAGCACTGGTGTCTCTAAACTTGGGATAAGGTAGGGGTGGGGGGGAAGGGGGCAGGATGGGACCTTAGAGGTCATCAAGCATCTAAATTCTAATACACACCCTGAATTTACAGATGAGAAAACTGAGGCCCGGGTCTGTGAAGTGACTTACTTTAGGTTGCACAAGTATGAAGAAGCAGAGAGGGGACCTTAATCAAAGACTCTGGACACCAGATAGTTAGAAATGGGGAGAGAATTAGGTACTAAGAGTAAAGGTTGACGAAGGGCAAGGGAATGACAGCGAACCAAGGAAGTTATTTTTGTCAGAGGGAAAAAGCACAGTAAGTGTTAGCAGAAGAGTCTTCCCAGGTTCAAATTGCTGACCTGGCGTCTCTAGTCTCTGGGATGAGAATCAGGCTTGGAAAAAAGCTATGGCTGAGTTTTAATAAGTTGAATTTAAATAGGAAGAAATGTACATTCTTATACTTAGATTCCAAAAAAATTAAATTCACAAGTACAAGATGGAGGATGTTTGGTTAGATATATCTAACATTTTGTCTGGAGTTAGAAATAAAAAAGATCTGGGGTATTTTAGTAAACTTGTAAGGTTAATAAGATTCAACAGAGCTGTATAAGCGCGGGCCAGAAAGGCCTCTGGAGGTCACCCAGTTCAAACCCACGTTTTGTAGATGAGGAAATTGAGGCCTAGAGGAATTACGTGATTTTCCCTAGGCCCCGTGACTCCAAATCCAGTTCTGTGTCATCTCCCTCTAGCAGCAAAAACCTGTTGCAATGCTCGGATGCATTAAGTGAGACCAAGCGTCCAGGATGAAGGAAGCGATCATCTCACTGTCCTCTGTGCTGGCTGGACAACACCCTGAGGGATGATGTTCAGTTCTGGGCACCACACCACTTTGGGGAGGATACTAAGCTGGAGAGTGTCCAGAGGAGGTCAGTTTGGATGGTGAAGGTCCTTGATGTCATCTAGTATGAGCTCCAGTTGCTCATCTAATGAGTTTTGATGGTTAGGGAATCGTTTCTTGACTTGGGCTTAGATTTGTCTTTTCCCATCTTCCACCCGTTGCTTCTGGTCCTGCCCTCTAGGGCCAGACAGAGTAAGTCCAGTCTCTCTCCCTCATGGCAGCCCATGGGATACTTGAAGACCACCGCTGTCTTTTCTTGACGCTAACCATCCTCAAGTCCTTTGACTGACCCTCCTATGAATCAAGGGTTCAAGACCCTTCACCATCCTGTCCATGTTTCTCTGGATTATGTTCAAGTTTATCAATGTCCTTCTTAAACTGTGAACACAGAACTTCTGACCGAGTCTGATGTGGGCAGAGTATGTGGTAGGTATTCTCACCTGCCAAGTCCTGGGAGCTGTGCCCCTCGTAATGTGGCCCCAAGTTATGTTTTCCTCATTTGGCCACAGACTGACTCCAACTTAATTTTGCAGTGTCTTTAAGCCCCCAGATCTTTTTCAGGCAAATTATGGTCTACCCATGCCTCCCATGTCCTATGCTTGTGAAGTTGATTTTTTAAAATCAAATATAAGATATACAGCATGCATTTATATCTTCCAAATTTCATTATTATTAGATTTATCCCCTTGCTTTAGCTTGCCAAAATCCTGGCAGTGTGTTAGGTGTACCTCCCTCCTTCATGTTATCTGCAAAGTTGGTGTATGTGCCATCTATGCCTTTATCCAGGATTTTAATAAAAATATTAAGCAGCATAGGACCAAGCACAGATCTCTGGGTCCTCCACTGGAGACCTCCTATCATGTTGACATTGAACCATTAATGATGATTCCGAGTCCAATCATTCCACCAAATTCATCAAATTGTATTATCCAGTCCACATTTCTCCATTTTTTCCGTAAAAGTCATTTTGGGTGCTTTGTCAAAGGCTGAGTTTTACATTAGCAACAATGTTGTAAAAATAAATGCCTTTGGAAGACCTAGGAACTCTGATTAATGCAGTGACCAACCGTGATTCCAGAGGACCAGTGATAAAGCTTGTTCTCCATCTCTTAACATAGAGGTGATGGACTCAAGATGCAGAGTAAGATGGACGTTTTTGTACAAAGTCAGTGTTGGAATTTGTTTTGCTTGACTATGCATTTTTATTACGTTTCTGTTTTTCTTTTGTTTCCCCAATTTGTGGGGGAAAAGAAAGAAAATTAGTGCTTGTTAGTTGGAAAGAAAAAGTAAAACCTACTTAAATGGCCAGTACAGCATTTCTCTGATCTCCCAGCTGAATAAATCATGTCCAAAGAGCAAATAAGGTCATTCTGGCATGACCTCTTCTTTTGGGAGCCATGTTGGCTCATTGTCGTCTAATAACCATTTCCTTCTCTCTTTCATGATGAAGTGCAGAATTTCCCCAGGAACTAAGGTCAAGTCCATTTGCCTATAGTTTGCAGACTTTGTTCTCTTCCCTATATTCAAAAATCAGGATGCTATTTGTGCTTCTTCAGGCACGTGGCACCTCTTTTGTTTTCCACAGCCTTGCAAAGGACCATTATCTTCTCCTTATTTCATACACCAGCCCTTATTGGGGTCCTGGCTTGGTGCTCTTCACACCACTCAATCTGTAGCTATAACTTCGGACTTACAACTACTGGAGTGGGGTGGGGCTTCCCAACCTATTTTCTACCCAACTTAATAAGTGCCCTTGCTATTGACCCACCATCTTTGACTCTAGGGAACTTTAGGTGACAAAGTCAGGTCCCACTTCCCATTTTATGGAATTTTCTGGAGGACTCAAAAAGTATCACCCCCATGGTAAAGAAGAAAATGACTTGAAGTTAACACACGTAGGCAGCATTTATTAAGAAATTACTGTGTGCCTGGCACCAAGTTTGAATGTGATTTTGCTACTTCCTGCATGCGTGACCTTGAGCCAGGTTACCCAGTGTTTCTGGGCTTCACACTCCTCAACTGTAACACAAATAAGGGTGATTGGCCTGGATTTTTTTTCTTGACATTCCTAGCACTTAGCCCTGTACCTGACACATAAGTAAGAACTTAATAAATACTTATTGGATGAATGACTGGTAAGGTCTTTTCCAGTTTGGAAGCTTTGATGCCATGATCCTCCTACATTGGGTACACAGGAATATTAGTGTTTTAGGCATCTAAGTAAAGATTTTCTGTTGTTTTTTTTTTTTTTCCCTCTTCCCTTTCAGTTCAAACTTCAAGGGAACCTGGCTGGCTAGAAGGAACTCTGAATGGCAAGAGAGGACTGATTCCACAAAACTATGTCAAGCTGCTTTAGTTCACAGCCTATGGACGTTGATGAACTGTCCATGGTATCCATGGACTCTCCTTAGGGTTGCTTTGCCCCACTTGGGGTGGGAGGAAGATGCTCATGTGACCAGGAATACACAGTGAACCTGTCAGACAAGAATTCAGATCCCTGCTTTGAACTTGGTTGGGGTGGGGGTGGGGTATTAGTGGGTGGGCTAGGGAAGGGAGGGGGTGAGAACGGGACTATTTAGTGTTTTGGATGGGTGAAGAATGATTGCATGAGTGTCTGAATGTCTTTATCTGGTCCTGAACCTTTATGGCTGTTTGTTTTTAATGACCCTGCTTCCGAATGGGAAGGTAGCAGTCTTTTTGGACTTGCCTCTCTGCACCAGCTTCCCACCACCACACCTGGGATGCAGAAGAATCACTTTCTTCACAGTGCTCCTGAAAAGTTGCATGGTGACCATTCATCGTCCTAGGCATGGTTACATTACCAAGGCATTCTCTCGTTTCTGCCAAAGAAAGGCTTTCGTTGGTGTGGCCTGAAGCTGTCTTTGACGAGCTGCCACCAAGCTGATGGATCAGTGCTGAACCAGTGGGAAGCAGAGAGGATATTTGCAGACAGGCTTCAAGATCAGAAGCCTTTCCCTGACAGAGGCAGGCTTTCTCAGTCACTTCCCCTAGACAGGGTACACGTATGTTTATGGCAAGCCTCACTATCTCTCATGGATCTCATTTGTACACGGACTTGTCCTCCCCCCCCCCCAAAAAAAATCTCTGTAAATGAAATAAAATTTAATTTACTCTTGGATCTGCCTGTCATGATGTGGGGAGAGAACTTGGAATTCATTATCCTTGTAATGTTTTATGAACCCGAAGCCCTACTGACTGAAATTCATTTTTTCTGCGGGATTGGCACTGGCTCCTGCTTAGAAATTGTAAACATGGAGTTCTGCTCCTGCTCCCCAGGGAGTGGGTGGGATGGAAGAATTCCTCAGGAACAGCTGGCATGTTACCGGCAGCCTTCCCCAGTGCTGCTTAAGAGTCTTCACAAGCCCCCTGCAGCCCCAGTTTTCCCTCCCATGCTTATCTGTGCCCCCACAAATAAGGGAGTGGGAGCAGGGCT
The DNA here is from genome assembly GCF_900497805.2 of Vombatus ursinus. NCBI lineage: Eukaryota > Metazoa > Chordata > Mammalia > Diprotodontia > Vombatidae > Vombatus > Vombatus ursinus. The sequence continues at coordinate 8,647,789 of NW_020954562.1, forward strand.
GTGTGACCTTGCTGTTAGCACTTTCTCACTATCTCCTTAATGAGTTCAAAACCAACTTTCCCGATTGGTTTCAGTGCATCTTGCGTTCTTACTAGTCCACCTTTCTTCCCCCATCTCCTCTTTCATGTTAGCGTCTGTTCCTGGCCTTCCTCAAAGCTAATCTTGACGGCCAGGGTAAGCTATATTTTGAGCCTGAGAGGGGCAATTGGGAGCCATAGTGTGGGCTCATGCACTTTCACCTTTGCCTGGGGTAGGGCTATCCCTGTCCCCCCCACCCCACAGCTTTCCATGGGCCATGTTGTAAGGGGCTTGGAGAGCCATGCTTCTAACCATGGCAGTGAAGGCAACAAGTCTTGAGTGTTCGTACCTCACACACATGTGAAACCAAGGAGGAAATGACCCTCCCACCATGTCCCTGACTTCTTATGAACAGCCCTGTCCTGTTGGGGATCTGAAGCTACTGGTGCTCATCTAAATCCTCCCTGTTCATGTCTGAAAGCTTTGCCTTGCAAAGGCAGAGTCAGATTTTAAATGTTTTCTATTCAGCTCAGCCTTACACAGCAGGCACAAATGATCTGCAGATGCTTTCAGCAGCGTCTGCCTTGGTCCAACTCCTAGACTCCAAGTGGACCACTTCCAAGTGCTGAGCTTTACTTTCTGCAAGGCAGTGAGTCTCCTGTCTGCTAGCCACCCCTGGACTGAAGTGCTCACCCTCTTCATGGAGTGGCTTCACCACTTGGAGCTTCTGAATCTTTAGCTCCCATAACAGGTTCTTAGCCTTGGATGCAGGTAAGTTTATCTATAAAGTTTCATTCTGCTCTAAAAAGCAGTTGAAACAGCCTTTCCTTAAAGGCTGGGCTGTTCTACTGGAGTAATGATTTATCAGCTTTGCAGTCACTTCATATATACTGTGAAGGTTTTGTAATACAGGCCAATTCACAGGAGAGGAAAGAAACATATCAAAAAGAATTGAACAGAGAAATTCTGTGTAACTTATTTTCTTTTAAATGCTTTCCAGTTGTCAGGAGGAGAAGCCAGTCAGTGTTTTACTCTAAGTACAAGAGGCGCTGTGGAACTAGGAAGGACTGCCTGGCTTCATGTAGTCAGTTATTTTCCAGGAGAGCTGAGTTGTAATATGGCTGCCACATTGGAGGAATCGAGCCATGTTACTGATCTTAACTTAAAATCGCCGTATTTTTGATGTTGGTGAATTTCAGCCCATACCTACATCTCAGAGAAGTTGGAAACTATGATTTGTTGTCCTACAGCCTGTGCTCTGCTTGAGAGGATGCTACCAGAGTTGGTTTGTGTGTGTGTGTGTGTGTGTCTATGTGTCATGGATCCCTTTGGCAGTCTGATGAGGCCTACAGACACTTTCTCAGAATTTATTCTCAGAATCAATGCATAAAATAATATATGTAGAATTACAGAGGAAATCAACTATTGAATGAGAGTCATCAGAATATTAAAAATGCAAGTTTGGAACCCCAGTTCAGGAGTTCTGGTTAAGGCCAAGAACCCTGCACTGGATGAGAAGAGACCTCAGAACATCCAGACCAAACTCCTACCTAGTATGTTCTATAAAATCTCTAGGAGTTGGTCAGCCAAGTTCTGATTGAACAGTCTGATCAGCAATGGAGGAAGCTCACAGAATGACTTGTCATATGAGGGCCTTTCAAATACTTGATGATGATAATCATGTCTCACCCTTTGTTTTCTGTTCCCTAGGCTAAATATCAGTTTTTTCGATTTTTCATTATAGAATATGGCATCTAGATTTCTCTCCATCGCCCTCCTCTGGACGCATTTTAGTTGGTTGAATGTCTTTAAAACATGGTACCCAGCACCACACACAATTGTCTGACCAGCCCAAACTACAGGAGTACTATGACCGTCACTTGATTTCTATTACTGCACCTTAAGACTGTACTGATTTTTTTTTTTTTTTAGCATCTGCAAGATGCTATTTGCTTATTTTGAGCTCGTAGTTACCCTCAAATGCCAGATCTTTTTTCCACATGATACTGTCCTTAGGGTCTCCTACATCTTTAATAGAATGAATTTCTTGAGGGTAAATACTGTGTTGTATTTCATATTTGTCTCCTCAGACCCATACATGGTACCTTGGGCGTGGCAGACCTTAAATATTTGGATTTGATCTTATTCTTGTTCAATGTTTTTTAACCCCAAATGTAAGACTTTACTTTTATTCCTAGTAAACTTTTATTTTGTTGGCCTCAGCCCAGACTTCAGGCCTGTCAGTTGGAATGTGTATTAATGATCTTCCGTCCCAGCCTTGTGTCTAGGAGTGTGCTGGTAAATGTTTAACAACCAGTTTTCCGGAGGGAAAAAAATGCAAAGGATACACTTTTCTGTTTAATTGTCATTATTAGTAGTACACAATCATCAAAACAATAAATTGAGGCCTGATTTTGTCATTTTTGTCTGATTGCTGAGGTGTAAGTGCTCACACTAAAAATTTAACAATGAGCTCTATTGGAGCAGGCCTGAGCACACCCTTGTTTATGTCACCTATAGATAAATGATCGAAAAACTCACTTTCATATGATGAGTCCTTTGAGTATGCAATGTAGATGATCCTAGAGAGAGGACAAATACAGCTGTCCAATGAAAAGTGTTAATTTATGTGGTCAAAAAAATTCAGTGTAAGGTTTTTTAACTAATCGACTCTTCTAACATTTTTATAAGAATGCAAAGTTGGTTTTGAATTCCACTTCAGGGAGTATCAGCTTTACAGACAGGCACGTTTTTTTTGCTATCATCCACTGTTGTGAAAAGGTGACTCTTAATCCATGACCTACAGATGGCAGATCCATAATATCTATTTATTATGTTGATCAGATTTCTCCCTGTGACAGTGGAGTGGAAAAGGGCTCAGCTTAATTCAGTGGGTAGATGTGAGCCAGAAAACCTAGATTTCAATCCCAATTCTGCCAGTTACTGTTTCTGGGTTGCTTAGCAATTCTGGACCTCAGTTTCTTCATTTCTAAAATGAGGTTGTGGGACTGCATGGCCTGTATGGTTTGTTGCCGTTCTACATGTGAGTTAGGTGATGGGCTCCTATGTAAAGAGTAAGAAAAAGGTAGGAATTCTTTTGTATGGTCCTTATGGCTTTAAACATAGAAGCTGAAGTTGAAATAGTACTTCTGTACCTGACCTGGAAGCTCCATTGCTATTTTGAAATCCAGCAGTATTAGCCAAGTCATGCCAGCCCAATGGAGTTGGCCATGATAATCATATTTTATATGCCCAAAGTGTTCCCCTCTTCTCTCTTCCCTGTCTCCCCAACTCAACAGCCATGACAAGTACAGCCCTGAGTATCATTTACATTAGTTTCCCGTTATATAACAGTATAAGCTTTATCATCTCCATTTCACAGGTGAGGAAATTGGAGCTTAGAGAGGTTTACAAACCCCTGATCATACAGCTCTAGGAAGTGTCCTTAGAGGCAGTTAGTTTTTGAAACTGAGTTAATCGTGCTATACAAATTGTTCTTGTGGTCAACCCTGTGGTAGAAAGTGTGTTGGAAGTAGGGAGGAGGGGGGTTGTTCAGTAGTTTTTTCAGTCATATGTGACTCTTTGTGACCTCATTGGGGGTTTTCTTGGCAAAGATATTGTAGTGGTTTACCATTTCCTTCTCCAGCTCATTTTACAGATGAGGAAACTGAGGCAAATGGGGTTAAGAGACTTGCCCAGGGTCACACAGCTAGTGAGTGTCTGAGGTCACATTTGAACTCAAGAAGATGAGTTTTCCTGACTCCAGGGCCAGCGTTCTATGCACTGCCCCACCTAGCTGCCCTCATGGGGTGCCAATATAGTACTTCAAAATAATAAGAAGAATCACTGAGGCTTATTATTCTACTCTTCCTGCCTCCTTCCTGTTCCCAACCCCCACTGTGGTCTAGGGAGTTAATTTTTAGGCAGTGAAAAGATTAGCAGCCATTGACTCCTGTATTTTCTTGTACTGAGTGGTCACATCCGTTTTTCAGGGGGGTAGAATGTTGTTATTTTGATGGATTACTTTGATGACACCCGTGGGGCTGAGTCATTTCAGGTCTACGAGTGTGAAGCTGGACTCTGGGCTCCCCTGCCTCAGTCCAAGTTCCATCTTCCCTTCATGTATTGATCAGCACCATCGGATAAGCAGGTAGTTGTTCACATTCCTGAGTGCTGCAATTAACAGAGCAATTATGGGCCTATTTGGGGAGCTGAGTTGGGGGTAGAAGGCACTGTAGATCAATGGAACACTATGGCTTCTTTGTTCTGTCTGCAGCAGTACCTGCCTGGAGTTTTGTTATGGACTGTCTCAACTCTTTGCTTAACTTCCAAATCTCCCCTCTTTATATATGTTTATCTGCAAAATAGAACATGCTTTTAAACTTCCTAATAGATCTGGGCAGCTGCACTGTGGTTGTGAAGTGACGGGGAAGCAAGGATGGATGGGCACGTCTGTATTATGTGCGTGTGTGTGTGTGTGTGTGAGACTTGAGGTTGGGGCCATTTTCACTTTCTATATTAAAACCTTTTACCTTATTTTGCTGGGAATCGGGCATCCATACCCTTCCTTCAGTTTCTTTACCATGCTACCCCAACATTGGTGCCTTTTCTCACCCACCCCACCTTTCTTAAGTGCCTTCATCCATTGGAATATAAGCTCCTTGAGGACAGGCACTATCTTATTTGCTTTTACTTGTATACCCAGTGCTTATTAAATGTTCCATTTTTATCTTGTTTTCCTGGTTTTCTCTAGCTGACTTTCTTCCTTTGTAGCCATCATGCATTCATAGTCTTTTCCCATGAACTACAAACATATCTTGGCTTTGCCTATTGAATCTCATAGTTTTCTTTGTCCCCTTCAGCCTAACTTCTGAACCCCCTCCTTCTACTTCCCTGTGTACGTTGCCGCCATTTATTATGTGATGCTTCATCACAGAATGAAGGTGATTCCTGGTTTGACAAAGTTATGTCAATAAAGTGCAAGCTCTGACAAGTGTTGCAACCATATTGAAAAGACTTCTTGGGACGGGGGAAGTCCAGCCATGGACATTATCTATTGTCCAAGAACTAGCCTGGCCCAGGCCAGAGAGCCTGATTACTAGAAATATGGCCACTGGATAATAAATTATAGCCACAGAAATCCATGAATATTATACCCTTCTATAGAGCTATATATAAAATCACAGTTTCTTGAAGTCCTGAATATCATCCAGTGACTCGTTGTTGTTCAGTCATTTTCAGTTGTGTCCACAATGGGGTCTTCCTGACCTCATTTGAGGTTTTCTTGGTAAAGATACTGGACACAGCTAGTAAGTGTCTGAGGCCAGATTTGAACTTGAGAAGATGAGTCTTCCTAGCTCAAGGCCCAGTGCTCCATGCACTACAGTGCCACCTAGTTGCACCCATCCAGTGCAGTCACTTTCTTAATTGTTCCCTCACTTACGCAAACCCTCTAAGTGATGCTGCTTGATTGATGTCATGAAAAAATTCATAGGTACCACATGGTCTCTTCTCCCATTCTGTCTCTGGGTCTTATTCCAGAAGCCTATTCTGAACTTGTTTTCCTCGTTATTCTTTGTAGGAGGGGGGAGGTTCCACATGACATACTGAAACTTCACCATCTTCCTCATAGTGCTGCTTTAATTTACTGCTGCCCCCACTTATTTGTGTGTAGCTAATATACACAGAATGCTGAAATGGCTGTAGTGATAAAGTATTAAACTTACTGATTTAAAGGCTCCAATAGCTAATAATTTCTTAAAACAAGACCGGAACAACTTTAAAACATTTTTTTCCTTCCTGGAATAGATTTCAAGGAGATCTGAATTTCTCAGCTAGGCTTTAGATGAGTAGTTTCAGAATACATCGTTGTGCTTGGTTGCAATTCATATGCTATGTTATGTTGGTGGCATCAATAATCTCCCCTTCCTCACATGCTAGGGTAGCATAATATATATTTGGTGTGGGCACCCAGTGGATACACATGGAAGATGGTGGGGGAGAGTGGTGTCAACATTCCACTCTAGGACCACGGGACTAGAAGGGTCCCTAGTATTGGTCCAGTCTCCTCTTATAAATAAGAAATATGAGGCCCAGGGACATGCCCAAGGTCATGTAGAGGCAGCAAGTAGGAAAGGCAGAATTTGAACCCATGTCCATGTAATTTTAAATTCAGCACCCCTTCTATTATATTGCCATATTTCTATCCCTATATTAAAGCTATCTCCAGAAAAGCAGACTGTTTAAGTGCCCAACTTTTAAAAACTGCCATAATGGCGAAATTCATCCTCGGTGCTAATCTTAATTCTTAGTGATGAATAATCCTCTATTCTCTATGCAAATCGAAAATTCCACTCCTTTGTCCTCTATTTCCCTCCATCTGCACATTGAGATCAGTCTGCTCACTTCTTATCCTAAAGTAGGCAAGTACTCCTCTTTCTTTATCCATCCTAGGGTCCTCTCAAAAGAGGGGCTCTTTAAAGGAGATACTATTGCCACCATGTGGCACACACAACATCCCCAAACCTAGTTTTAGGCTGAATTTGATCTGGATATGTTTTTTCATTTTACCTGATTAAACTATGTTCTCCATTTCTCAAATATCCCCTGTGCACCGTTGGATCTCGGTTCAAGGGACAGCCCAGCAAAGTAAAGTAATATACTGTTGGTCTAAAAGTGGATTTCTCAGGTTAAAAATAATTTCTCCTACTTACTAGAAATGTGATTTTGCAAGGGGAAAGGGTTTCTGTGACTTTAGACCAAGGGATAGCCTCTTAGAAGAGTGAAGATTAGATCTGTCACGAGAAGGAATGTGCAAGTCCTGGTAGAGACAGCACAAGGGATTAAATTTGAGACCAATCATACCTTGTATCTTGGGGCATGAAGAACAAGGTTGGTGGGATTTCTATGCCCAGTGTTTAATAAAAGCCATCATTTTGGCTATTTGGATCCAAGTTAATTTTTTAAAACCTGGGTAATTGCCCTCGCCATCCACTTCACTTTGGATATAGAGACATATCCTGGAAGTTCTGATGGCTTGGTCTACCCTGAGAAATGGAAATAAAAATATAGCTTTAATGACTTCATTCTCTTTAGAATGGCACAGTCTCATTTCCACAGAAATCACTATACTACATATTTGGCCAAGTTGACATTAAAGTGCTAGAAATACACGCCTTCTAATCTGGGTACTTTTTGCCCAACTTATCAAAAAGCATGTACTAACATTAACAAAAGGGACAAAAAATAATTTCTACTTACTTAAAGAGCTTTAAAGATAAGAAGTAAAGTCTTAATTAGATATTCATCACTGTGTATATTATGCCTGTTTGTACAATGGAGTGTAACTGGCTGTTTCACTGTCAAGGATCTACCATGTCACTCGTTCTTAAAACAGCCATCTTAGTTACCTGGAACTCTGATGACTTTTGTATAAAATCCTTTATACGTGTCCTTTATTTTAAAAAAATCCTGAAAAGGCACATCACCAACAAAATTATTTTAAAATGAATGCTAGCCCTGAGAATGCCTTTAATTAAGAAACTGATAAAGCAAAGGAGCTCCATGGTCTTGTGATTTGTTAAAGATGATTGATTTTGTTGGGACATGGCATTTGTAGTCTCATTGAACTACATGATATTAATTAATTAGTAGGAAACAAATGCCAATTTCTTCCATATTTCAGTTGGCTTATTGTATTCGAAATGTTTCCTTGTCCATTTTGATGAAAGAAGTGGAAGAGACGGCTTTGAAGAGAATCCAGGTTAAGAGACACATTTACTGACAGTCCCAAAAGGTTATGAGTGAAAGCACTGTGGAGAACTCAAAGGTGGCAGTGTGGGACCCCAAAAGCCCAGTTAAGGTAAGTGAATGTGTTAGAACCAAATCTTACTGCTTGGAAGATGGCAGCTTCCCAAAATAGAAGACGACACATGGCCTATTACAACTTATTTCAACCTGGGCATAATGCAGAAGATTTGAGAGTCAGAATTCTGTTGGATATTATAGTGTTTCCACAGACATCCAAATGAACTCTTTCAAAACAACAGGTGATTAAAGTAAAGGATTTATTGTAATCTGCTTACAGTCGTTTGCAAAGACAGACATACGTTTTTGCATAAAGATATAAATTGCTTTTTTTAAACTAATTTAGTGTTTTTTAATTCTATGAAGAAGTTTCAGTGAATTATGAATTGTACCAAACCAAGATTTTTAAGAGCAATATGGTACAAAAATAAGAGCAAACAGACAATTTGGACTGGGACAAGCATTCAACAGTGAGTTTAGAATATGGCTTTGCTGTTTAATCAAGCAAAGTTACCTGGAGACAGAAAAAGCCAGTAACTTTGTTAATACAAAAAGCTGATGCAGACTGTATTCATCCCAAACCTGGTTAAGTTGAAATTCCAATTCTGTAAAAATTAAGTCTGAACTAAAAAGCGGCATTTGTATCCATTTCTTTTCCAGAAACCCCCAGTCTGCATGCTGTGTATTTATCGCCTTCCACGGGTGGCTTTCGTATTGCTGTGCATGTCAGTTTGTAGTTAAAGATCAGTTGATTAAATTAAATTCCTGAAGTTGCAAAGTATGTAAGAAGACCCCTTCCCTCTTGAGTACAGCTTCCATAAGTTTCCCATTACGTAAGGCAGGTTCATTTAAAAAGACCAGGGTCATGTTGTCATGGGTGAATGTGCTCCCATAAGCTTGTGCCTAACAGGCCTGAAGTGAAAGGGTGGTGAGTGTGGAATGCTGTATTCTCAGGGACCTCAGCTCCCTCCCTCAGTGTTCGCTGGGAGAGTTTGGGGAAATGGATGTGATTTCCATGAGTAAGTGAGTACTTATGTTAATCATTACTCTCGGAAAGATTCCTTTGGCCTCTGCTCTCAGCAGTTTATCTTGTGAAATCAGACTGTTAGCTCTGCCCCCAAACATGCTCATTTATGCTTTCAGGCTGCAGAGAGACCTGAGCCTGAACCAGATGAATTGAGTTGAACTTTTGGTGTTATTTGTTGGTAGGAGCTGCAGTTTCATTATAAAAGGCTTTAGAAGATGTACATTTTGAAGATGTCAACCCCACCAGTAATCTGCCAGTCTCAGCCTTGTGCCAATTCCAGTCTGGTGAGACCCTCCCTCCTAGGACATATGTTCCTTTCACCTTCCCCTACTTCAGAAGCAGGAAGAACGGGTAAGAGGTTGCCTGCATTTTCTCCCAAAGAAAGAAACACAAAGTAGATGTAAAGCAACCTTTAAACCCCCTTTTTTCCCCCTCCCAGTCCCAATATCATATGACTTACTTTCGCTTGTAGACGAGAGAAGAGGCAGATTCACGCTACAGCCCTAAAGCTGCCAAGGCTCCCAAGCCACTTGTTTGTTGTGTCTTGTTAAATGAAACCTTCATGAAGCGGTAAACACAACTCAACAGCGTTCCTTGGGGAAGGCAGAAGCTGGAGTCCTAAAGTGTACTCAGCTCACAGGTACTTGCAAGTGGCAGACAAAAGGGGAAACGGAATACAGAAGAATAGAAAGGCTTAAAGACAACTGAAAAACTCGGTGGTTATTTACAACAGACACTGTAAAATGGTAAATCGTCTATGATGCTAAAAAAAAGGCACAGCTTTCCCTTTCTTAAATACACTGTAAACGCTTCATTAGGCATGCAGAACATTTCACTTTACAAAAAAAAAAAAAATTACCTTGTTTGTTTAGACAAAGATAGTACTTAAATAGTCTCCAGCAAAATAGAATTCTTTCAAAAATACTTTCCCATTCATCCTATTAACCATTAAAGTTTTTTTTTTTTTGTATGTGTCTCATTTACAAAAGTTCCTTACACCTTATTTCAGGTCCTTCACAATTTATACATACAGTAATGTACAGTACAGCAAAAGACTGCGAAAAATTATTTGTAAAGCCAGCACAATAGATAATATAAATTGAAACTGAG
>NW_020954562.1:8657759-8671230 GCF_900497805.2 Vombatus ursinus
TAAAGCCAGCACAATAGATAATATAAATTGAAACTGAGGCATTTGTTTTAACATCTTATCCATTTAATTAAATAATAAATGGACACTGAAGGGTGCGTCCACTAGTGATGGAGGATAACATGGGAGAACAAATGCTCCAGGTGGGGAGGCCATTATTCCACACCAAATGTTCCATTATTACACAAGAGGAGTCTGTATATATTTTTTCTTTTTTGTTTTTTTTTTTAAATAAGAAAAGAATATTAATGCCCCATATTTGACTGTACGTTTTATGTGCAAACCAAGGGTAAGCTTTAAAAAGTTCATTAGTCCTTGAACCCTTTTACAACAAGCAAACAATACCAGAAACTACATGGCATATTTAAAACTTCCATCTGTTAAAATATCAAAATCAAAGAGTTATTGACTAGATATGGCTTTTCATCCAGAGGAACGGGATCATTTTCTAAGCACTAAGGGTAAGGAGAAGAGCTCTTAAATCATCTGGTTCTTGCCAAATCCATGTCGAACTGCTTTCCAGTCCCCAAACCCTTGACGTGATTTTAAACTTGAAAAACTGTGAATCATCGCATGTTAAAAATGTGATTTCTCGGGTCCTTCGTGGGTGTGGAATAACACGGGGAAACTTAAGGCAAAGTTCTTCCATTAAGACATTTTCCGTCACTTCCTGTGGAAATACAAGGGCTTGGCATTCCCCGACTCCACCTTTGGTAGCTGGTCACTGATGATCTCCACCAGCATGGCTGGGAACTCCACTTTCAGGGCCTGTGACTCTCGGAAGGTATAGAAGCAGAATTCCAACAAGTCACTCACCAGCTACAAGAGAAAGACAAAGGGGAAAAGGAAGTGAATAGTCATACTTCAAGGTAAAATGCAAACAGACATCCACGGATTTTTTTTTTTTTAAGTAAATTACACAATTCTGCCTGATTAAATTTGACCAGTTTGTTCTTGGATGGAGGAAGGGGAGAAGGCTACAACTACACTTAACAATCCTGTTACCTGTATGAAATGGGGAAGAAAAGCTACAAAGTAGAGTATGATTAATTGAAATATAGATTAATAAAGTCAGTCACAACAGCTATTATAAACCTCAAGTTCAAATTTACAATGCAAAAATTATCTTTCTGAAAAAGATTGAAGTGTAACAAAGAGATGTTTAAACCAAATAAAAATTCAGTACAACCTAGATAATGTTAATTTGTGATTTTCTCAGTCACCATGCAGCTTGCAGGGCTCAGGTCTGACATCAATGACGTATATCACCATGAGTCCTATCTGGGTCTCATTTTCTAAATCTATAAAATGAGAAGATGGGTTCTCATATCTTATGATGAGACTCCCATAAGTCTTACTTCATTTACATTTCCTGGTGGGGCAGCTAGGTGGTGCGGTGGATAAACACTGGCCCTGGAGTCAGGAGGACCCGAGTTCAATTCTGGTCTTAGACACTAGACACTAGCTGTGTGACCCGAGGCAAGTTACTTAACCCTAGTTGCCTCATCAAAAAAAGAAATCACATTTTCTAGCAAATGTATTCTTTAAAGCACCTATTTTATGGCTCCAAGCTCTTTTTACTTTTGAGTTCTTAAACTGAGGTTTGGATTTGGAGTCAGAGGACACAGGTTCATGTGTAAGCCTGCTAAGGGTTTAACACTGCCCCCTCCCACGAAGCCTCAGTTTTTCCATTTAGAAGATATGTTGTGTTAAGGTTCCTTCCAGTTCTAAGTCTGTGACATTATGAATCTACATGCGGATATGTGCGAGGGTATCACAAGACATTTTTTCCCTCAAGGGCTGATTCACAGGAAACCGTTTCACTTGCACTCAGGCTTGGATCTGGTGTGTGTGAGAAGAAATGGTGCCAAGGTTACTAAGGAGAATAGTGTGGACAGAAAGTGATCGCGACCTGACTTAACCATGTCTGGATACCTCCAGATACATGCTGTGGGTTGCTTGTGGATGGCCCAACACACGTCCATCAACATTATGGGGAATTCAAAGTACATGTTCTACTAATGATGGATGAAATCTAAACAAGATTGGGAAACATTGCACAAAATAAATAAAAATACAACATAGATAATGTTAATTTGTATTTTTTCTAAGTAGATAAGTGGCCTGCAGGAATCAGTTTCTATTTGAATTGGACACCACTGGTGTAGACAACAGAGAATACCAGGTTTAAGTTGTTCTGTCCTTGGCTCTGAAAGACATCATGAAGTCTGAGAAGTCACTTACTCTTTTGGTCTTACCAAAGAACAGTAATTCCACAAATGGGACACAGCAGCCGCAAGGATCCCATTATGGCTCAACTCATGCAGACTGGCACTAGCTGTGCCGATGGAGATTGAGTGGGAATCATCCTTTGTTACTAGGGAGCTGTTTGAGCTGTCTGCTTTTCTGTCTCTTTAGTTTTGCCCAAGCTGTTTCACTGCCTTATCTGTTTTGTAGAGTTCTTACTGGTCCTTCAAGACAGCTCCATTCCTTCCACTTCCATAAAAGTGGAGCACAGGAGAATGAAGTTTGGACTCAGAAGCCAAAAGCCTCTGCTCACATTCCCACAGTAAGTCACTGCTTTAGTTTCCACTTCTATAAAATGGGGCTAACATTTGAACTCTCCTTGTACAGAAAGCTGTATTATATAAATGTGAGCTATTCCACAAATGGGTCTTCCCTGACCAGCCCAGCCTTAAGTGACCTCCCCACTCTCTACCACCACTCATCACACAGCACCTTGGGGCATATTTCATGGTAGGAACTAGCTTTCCCCTGACTTCACAGTTATATCCAAGGGAACCTCCTGAGGTGGAGAGGTTCAGTGACTCGTCTAGGGGTGCACAGCTAACATCTACTGGGTGGTCCTGACTCCTAGTGTAGCAATCCATCCAGCATTATATGCTGCTTGTTTGATAGTAATTATGGTTTGAATTTTTACTTTACTTAAATAAGATTCATATTGGGATATTTTTCTCTCATATCCATTCCCTTCTCTCCCTTCATACCACAATCACCCTAAATACAGATTATTGTCATAGAGGCCTCCTCATGGATTCCCTAGAGTCAATCTCTCCCTTTTCTAATACTTCCTTCAAACAGATGCCAGACTGACATTCCTCAAGCACAAATCTAACCATGTGGCTCCCTCTTGCCTCTAGGACAAAATCAATACATCTGTGTTTGGGAATTAAAGTCCTTCACATGTTGGCTCCAGCCCACCTTACCAGGCTACAATCTAGCCCAAATGACCTCCCTGCTATTCCTCCTTCACCTCCAGCACCCTTCGAGATGCCTTGCCTAAAAGCCCCAGTTAAAAGCCCTGTCTTTGCTAAAATAATTATGAATTTATTTTGTATATAGTGTACAGTTGCATATCTGTAAACAGTGACAATGTAGTATAATGGAAAGAGCATTTGATTTTAAGTCAGAGAACTTGGGTCCGAATCCCAGGTTTGCCATTCATTTTTTCTGGGTCTCAGCTTCTGAATGTATAAAAATGAGGGCCTCTGAAGCCTTTTCCAGCTTTAAATCTATTACCCTGTTATCCCAGGCTGTAAGTTTCCCAAGGACAAGGGTTCTCCATAGTACAAGGCACATTTTATGTGCTTAATAAAAAAACAAAAACAAAAACTAATTGACTTAAATTCTTAGATGCAAATTAAAGAAAGCAGGGGAGTTAAGTGAATTTGTCTGCCTTAGTGGCATTAAGTAAATATTCAAAAACACTTAATGTAAACAAAAACTTTCCCCTGACCCTTGTTCAGAATTCTCCTTTAGTACGTCAGGGTACAAAACCTTGTCCATATTTAACTTCCATTTAATGTTTATTCATTTTCCTTCACCTCTTGCATTTTGTCTGTACTTAAAATGGGTATGCTTTGGCCACTCTTCAGATTTTAGAATTTCAAATCATCATGTATTGTGGCAAGGAAGGAGCTGAGGCAGATGGTTCTAGTGCCCCCAACCAAAACCCTCACCCCATCTTCCTGCCACCTGGATGCCTTCCGTGCCATGAGACAAATGGGGGTTGGGTGAAGAGTCTGAAGCAACAGCATTGATTTCCGCAGTCCTTTACAGGCAGATACCAATTTGAGAAGGCAAACAGGAGCACTAATTATAATCAGCAATGATACAGTATCATTAGACATCATAGAAAGATTTGAAAATGGAGATTTCTGTCTTCTAACTCTACGAAATGCATCTGTTTGAATCCGAGGGAAAGTTAGGCAAAGTACCATGCATGACTTATCCCAGGCTGATGGGTGACAGCTGGTGCTAAGTCAGAAGAGCATGGGCAAGGTCACAGTGTAGAGCTGTGGCACTTTGTATGTTCTAACAAATGAGAGTATCTAGGCTCTAATTAGTACATTTCCCCCACTGCAATTCATTGAATCATTGCTCCCAACGGCCATGCACAGCTGGCAACCCCCACCCTCCCGTCTGTGGATGCTGCTTTACTGAAGATGCACGCGAGTCTAAATGATAAGCAGGGACCTCCAGGTCCCGCCTTCTTCACCGGCCCCGTGTCTGGCCACCATGCCGCCAAATGCCACAAATTTGGGGTGAAGGCTGCTATTCGCTTCACAGTAATGTTGTACAATCATTTAGAGGATGACAGATCATCAGACTTACTAAAACAATCTCACTGAAGCCTGGCCACTAATGCTTGGTATGTTGCACTAATTTCTCTGAAATGATTTGCTGTTTCCAAAATCTGCACATAATTAGGATTGATTCTTTGGGTAAGATGAATCAGAGGTGGGGAAAGGAAAAGATATGGGGACAACTTTATTTTTAAAAGACCAGAAATTTTGCCAGATTTATTTTGGAGGGTTTAGAAGAGTTTCTAAAATAGTTCTAATATTCTCATTTAGCTAGATATGGACTAATATTATTCATTCCCACTGGTCCACAAATAGCATTCTGAACATTTGAAAATGGCTTGCAATAATTAGAGAGTTTTAATGAATAATCTCATTAATAATCTTAGAACCCTAAAGTCCAATTTCATATGAAAGTAGCATTTGTCTTTTTGGTGGGACTTGTTTCTCTGTTCTAATGAACCAAGGAAAATCACAAAAGCCTACAACCTTATTTTTAGTGTCAACTATTATTCCCTTTAAACATTTGACCATAAATATAACCTTGAACAAGAGGAATAAATTCTAGTTGTTCCTTACTGGTTCTCTTCTCAATAGTCAAGGCCTGAATGGCATTTGACTGGCACCTACTGTTACAAACATAGATCTGACCGTCTTTTGTTTGTAAGCATGCATTTTAGTGGGGAGGCAAAGTGGTGCCGTAGAGTACAGAGCACCAGGCCTGGAGTCGAGAAGACTCATCTTCCTGAGTTCATATCTGGCCTCAGACACTCACTAGCTGTGTGACCCTGGGCAAGTCACTTAACCCTGTTTGCCTCAGTTTGCTCATCTGTAAAATGAGCTGGAGAAGGAAATGGCAAACTACTCTAGTATCTCTGCAAAGAAAACCCCAAATAGGGTCACAAAGAGTCTGACACGATGAAAAAGTGACTGAACAACAACATATATTTTAGGAAACAAGCTTAAGGTCTCCCTATATCTTCCCAAAGATTAAAAGGAAAAAAAATGCAAGAAAGAATGCTCCTTACTAACAGAGATGATAAAGATGCTGTGACATTTCTTAGCAACATAGCCAAACTGGACTATAATGAATGTGACTGCCTTCAGTGAATAAGCTACATTTGGAATGTAGTTTCCTTTTAGAAACTTGCTTGAGTTTATCAATTTACTTGATAACTATGTTTAATGGAAGGATGAAATTATATTAAAACTGTCACTGGGGTTGTGGGGTCAAAGAGATGTAAACTAGATACTTGCCCTAATCCTTACTAATTCTTTAAACATCACCCCCCCCCAAGAAGCATTATGTACCAAATAAAATATTATATTGGAGCTAAATGCAGAGGACAAAAAAGAGAAAACCTCAACTAGGTAAAAACCTTATTAAGAAACAATGGAAAATAATTCTTAAAAAATTCAGTCAGCACCCCTGACCCTCCAACAGTCCAAAGTGACCCAAAAATACTGAAGTGGAGGGAAATCTCTTGGAAGAAAAGTAAAAGGCAATTCTTTTCTTTAATGTGATCTCATATAAAAGCCAAAGCCATTTCTCAAAGCCTGGATGCACACAAACAATTTAAGGATCATGAGTTCCCCAGAAGAACATGATAAATCAAACCAGAACGCTGCGATGAAGGAAATATACAAAAAAACAAAGTACCTATTGAAAGAATCCAGATAGCCTTCCAAATAAAGCAAAACTGCTTCAAACTTCAAGATATGATGGTTAAATTTAACAATTTTAACAACAGATAAATTCTGCAAGTGGCCAAGAGAAATGCTTTCACATATAAGAAAAGGAAATCTGAATAACAATATTATTTCACATCTGCTAGATACCACAGAAGAGAATGAGGATTAGAAACAGCAAAGACGTTCAAGCTATAACTCAAAATGAGAGATTTGTAGTTTTTTTTCTCCCCAAGAATGCTTTTTACAAACATCTCAAACAACAGAAGCACAAGATGGGTAAATAAATTTACTTGCCAAGGAAATAATAAATAATGAAATATATTACCCCATGTTTTTTGGTTATTTAAAAAAAAAAACTAAGAGGTATGAAGTGGCATCAAGATGGATAAGTGAAAAGTTACAACTTTGAAACCTCTCCCACAAAACAACCACAGAAAACACCAAACAGAATTCTGAGCAGGAAAGTCAGGAACAAGTCGCAGACAGTTATATATTCCCACCTCAGGGCAGCTTAGGAAGACAGAAAGAGAAGTCTGAGGATACCAAGTGGAAGCTGGCCAGTGAGTGGCACAGTGGAAGTGGCACCACGGCCCAGGGATGGTAAAGGGACTGAACACCTGATCTAAAAGAAAACTCGGGGGCTCTTCCTGGGTAAGGTGCAGAGAATGCAAACCAAGAGGGCAGTGAGTGATTAGACCTCTCCCTGGATCACAACACTCTGGAGGCACCTAACACCTACACTCCTCCAGATCACGCTGTGAAAACACAAGGACATAACAGAAGCTCAGGCCACACATCCTCCCTCCTCCACCCCTGCTGACATGAATGGAGCCCAATCAACACACCAAAATTTGTGGGATTCTGCCAATGTAGTACTTAGGGGGAAATTTTATATCTCTGAACACTTACCTTAATCAAAGGAGAGATTAACAAATTGAAAGCTAAAAAACTAATGAATAACAGAGAACTAATGAATAAAATTAGGAGCTGGTTTGTGAAAAAAAAAACAATAAAATAGATAAACAATTGGCTAACTCAATTAAAAATAAAACCAAATTACCAATATAAAAAAAATGAAATGGGTAACAAACCAATGAAGATGAAATTAAAGCAATTTTTAGGAACTTTTTTGTCCAATTTTGGGCCAACAAAACTAACAATCTAAATAACATGGATGAATATTTACAAAAATACAAACTGCCCAGATTAACAGCTGAGGAAAGAGAGAACATTTAAATAACCCTATCTTGGAAAAAGAAATTGAATTGGCCATTAATGAGATCCCTAAGCAAAAACCAAACCAAAACCCAGGACCAAACAGATTTACGGACAAATTGTACCAAATATTTAAAGAAGAATTAATTCAAATACCATATAAACTGTTTAAAAATAGACAAAAAAGGAGACCTTCCAAATTCCTTCTAAGACACAAATATAGTTTTGATACATAAACCAGGGAGAGCAGAAATAGAAATAAAACTATAGACCAATTTCTCTAATGAATTCTGATGCAAAAATTGTAAATTAAATATCAGCAAGGAGATGACTGCAATCTATTACAAAGATCATGCACTGGGACCAGGTTGGATTTATACCAGGAATGCAGGGCTGGTTCAATTATCAGGAAATGTCTAAATATAATTGATCACATCAATAATAAACAACAACAACAAAAATCATGCAGAAAAAGCTTTTTGACAAAATATAATACCCATTAAAAACATTAGAAAGCATAGGAATAAATGGACCTTTAAAAATTATAAATAGCATGTGTCTAAAACCAAGAGAAAACATTATCTAGAATGAGGATAAATTATAAGCCTTTCCAATAAGATTGGGGGCAAAATAAGGATATCTATTATCACCATTATTATGCAATACTGTACTAGAAATGCTAGCTATAGCAATAAGGCAAGAAAAAATATTGAAGGAATGAACAAAGGCAAAAACTTATCATTTTTTTCAGATGATATTATGGTTTACTTATAGAATCAATTAAAAAGTTGGAACAATAAACTTTAGCAAATGTTCAGGATATAAAACAAACCTATATAAATTATCAGCATATATATATTATATATATATAAAAATATGTATATAACCAACAAAACTCAGCAGGAAGACAGAAATTTAAAATAACTGCAGATAGTATACTTGTCAAGACACATACAGAAATTCTATTAACATAATAACAAAATCCTCTTTACCCAAATGAAGACAGATCTACACAACTGAAAAATGTTAATCAATCAATGGAATAGATTAGGTACACAATATACAAAAGTAAATAGTCCAGTAACCTTTGATAAACCTTAATAAACCAATAGATCCCAGCTACTGGGGCAAGAACTCACTATTTGACAAAAACTGCTAGGAAAAGTGAAAAGCAGTCCGACAGAAACAAGGCATAGACTGATCTATTTCGCACCATGCGCCAAGATAAGCTCAAAATGGGTACATGATTTAGACATAAAGAGTGATGTAAGAAAATTAGAGAAGTATGCAACAAATTATCTGTCAACTCAATGGGAAGAGGTTTTTTTAAATTTTAAATGAAAAAATTTTGTACAAACAAATCCAATACAGCTAAAATTACAAAGAAAGCAGGAAATTGGGGGAAATTTTTACATTAAGTTTCTCTAATAAAGGCCTCATTTCTCAAATATATAGGCAACTAAGCAAAATATATAAAAAAGAGCCCTTTCCCAAATGACAAATGGTCAAAGGTTACGAATAGGCAGTTGTCATATGAAAACATGCCCTACATAACTCATAATTAGAGAAATACAAATTAAAACAACTCTAAGGTACCACCTCACACTCATCAGATTGGCTAACATTAAGAAAAGAAAAATGACAAATGCTGGAGACATGGAAAAATATGTACACTAATGCAATGTTGGTATGGAGATGTGAACTGATTCAACCATCCTAGAGAAGAATCGGGAACTATACCCAAAGAGCTGTGAAATTGTATACCCTTTGACTCAGCAATACCACTACTAAGTTAGTACCTCAAAGAAATTTTATAAAAAGGAAAAGGGCCCATATGTATAAGAGTATTTATAGCAACTTATTTTTTGTGGTTGTAAAGACTTGGAAACTGAGGGGATGCCCATTATCAGGGAATGGCTAAACAAGTTATGTTACATTGTGATGCAATATTATTGTTCTGTAAGAAATGATTGAAAGGGATGATTTCAGAGAAATCCTGGAATGAGCTGATGCAAAGTAAAGTGAGTAAGAACTAGGAGAACATTGTATAAAGTAACAGAAATAAAGATAATCAGCTGTGGAATTCTTAGCACTTCTAACTCGTCAATACAATGATCCAAGACACTTTCAAAGGACTTAAGATGAAAAATGCTATCCACCTACAGATAGTGAACTGATGGACTCAGAGTGCAGACTGATGCACATTTTTTTTCTCTTCCTTTATTTTTCTTGCTTGCTTTCTTTCTTTAGTTTTGGCAACAAGTCTAATGTGGATATGTTTTGTATGACTTCATATGTAAAATGGGTATCACATTTCTTGTCTTTTCATTGAGTTGGGGGGGAGAAAATTTAGAACTGAAAATAAAAATAAAGAAAAAAATAAGAGACTGATATATGGAGTAAATAAAACATAAAAGAAAAAAAGGATCATCAAGAAAGAAAACGCATATCCTCACACACAATGAATAATGTTGTAAACAGAATTTAAAGAAGCAGGTTAGAGTAGCATAATTGAAGTATCATAGATTAATTGCCATAATGCCCCAGTAGATGAATAAATGTAGGGGCAGATAGGTGGCGCAGTGGATAGAGCACTGGCCCCGAAGTCAGGAAGACCTGAGTTCAAATCCGGCCTCAGACCAAACACTTGACACGTATTAGCTGTGTGACCTTGGGCAAGTCACTTAACCCTGATTGTCACACCAAAAAAAAAAAAAAAAGATGAATAAATGTAGTCTCTGAGTCAAAACTGTATTGTAGGGATGAAAGTGATTTCTGGGCCCTTTTTAAATCCATGGAGAAGAATAATCATCATAAGAGTATACGGGGTAGAAACAGGTTTTGTGATTTGGTACACAGTAATTCCAACCCTGAAGTATTGTTTCTATAAACATTATTTCCTTCAAGAATTATTACTTTTAAGAATAGGACACAATGTAAAAAAGAGATGAAAGATCTCTAAAGGAAATTATATAGAAATCAGTTAGAAAAGTCATCTTATGCCTAGTACTTCAGAAGGTTTAACTCTGAGGAAAACAAAAGAGATTAAAAAAGGAATAAACAAGGATATAGGTTACAAATTAGAAAAGAAAATTTCAGGATAGTAATGGAAGAGAATTAATGAAGAGAACAAAGCAATTTTTTTTATAAAAAGGTACAGAAAAACTATATCCAGAAAGTCAATGAAACAGGTATGCCCTTTGACCCAGTAATAATAGTAGTAAGCATATACCCCAGAGAGATCAAAGAAAGATATGAAGGACCTATATACACAAAAAATATTTATAGTAACTTTTTTTTTAGCAAAGAATTGGAAACTAAGGGATACCATCAATCTAGGGAAATGCCTAAATAAATTACAGGAAAAAGAAGGTAATGGAATGTATTGAGCTCTATGAAATGACAAAAGGGATGGATTCAGAGAATCCTGAAAAACATGCAGGAAATAATCCTAAAGTGAAGTAAGCAAAACCAGGAGGGCATTTATACAATAGCCATAACACTGTAAAGAAACATCAGGGAGAAAGGGGTGGTAAAAATGATGCCAGGAAAAAAAGAGGCTTGTGATTTTATATGCGATCTTCTTTTTATATGGAAACATTCACATTTTTATTTGTCAAGTTCAGAGCCAAAAAAAAATTATTTCTAAAACAGACAAGGAAAACCAACAAATATAAGAAATTGGAGGGGGAGGAGAAGAGGAAACATTTTGAACTAACCATTAACTGAGAGGAGGGAAAAAAGAAAGGAATAATAAGATAACTAAGTAAATAAAAGAAAGAAAAATAAATCAATTTAAATAATGCTCTAGAAATAAGGAAAAGGTTGACAAATGGGAGTAGGGAGCAAAGGGCAAAAGAAAGCATGTGGGAGTGGGTTGCATCAAAGTAGTTTAAGCAAATTCTTATCCCTAAAAGGATCGATGAATCAACTGATGTAAATTTTTCTCTTCCTATTATCTCTTATTTTCTTTCACTTACAGATTGAAAAATATAATGCTAATTGATGTATCTTATTCCTCAAGGTATTAAAATTCCGGCACCTTTTAAGGTTAAGAGAAGAAGGAAATTAAAACAAATCTTAAACTAAAAAAAAAACACTAGAGACAAAGATGAAGAGAAAAACAAATCTAACAGCCCACAATCACTTCTTTACCAAAAAAAAAAAACCAAAAAACAACCAGACATCTAAAAAGCAAAGGCTCAAAATTAATGAAAAGACTCAATGGACTGAAAATGACAGGCTGGAACAAAATTTACTATGCATCATGATAAAATAAAAAAAAAACAAAACAGGAATGGTAACAATGTTATCAAAACAAAACAAAAATAAGCACAGTATCAAGAGACAAATAAGGGAATTAGATTATGTTCAAAAAATAAACAATGAACCAACATAAAAATATATGGCATAGCACCTAAATTCATAAAGGAAATTTAACAGAAATGTACAAAAATAGGTAACATAGATGACATCAAGAGGAGACTTTAATATTCTTCTCAGATATGGGCAGATCTAACAAAAAGGTAAACAAAAAGGAAAATACAGAACTGAATAAACTTGGACAATTAAAAGCTACAATTTATGGCATTTTCTGAAGGGACTATTAGACAATATATTTCCAGGCTTTATTTGGCACTTTCACAAAAGGAAATCACATTTTATGGCACAGAGAATTTGCAGATAAATTTGAAAAAAGGAGAAATATTGAGCATCCTTTACAGATTCATAAAATAATAAAACTAGTATTCAATACTTCATACACAAGCAAAAGAAACACATAAATGGTGACTTAATAATGAAATCCTAAACAATCACAGAAATAATTACTAGCTATGTGAAAGACAATGATGATGACGAGACATATAAAAGGAAGTCACATTCAAAACTGCTGAAAAATACATAAAATATCTAAGGCTTAGTCTACAAAAGCTCACTTAATACTCACTGCCTCGGTACAAAATGCTCCTTAAAGAAATAAGGAGGGGCGGTTAGGTGGCGCAGTGGATAGAGCACCGGCCCTGGATTCAGGAATACCTGAGTTCAAATCCAGCCTCAGACACATTACACTGACTAGCTGTGTGACCCTGGGTAAGTCACTTAACCCCATTGCCTAGGGCCCCCCTCCCAAAAAAAAAAGAAATAAGGAAAAAAGTTAAATAACTGAAGAGAAATTCAGAGCTAACAGCTGTACTATGTCGATATCATAAAAACAGCAATACTACTATTAACTACTACTAACTACCAAAGTTAATTTATAGCTTTAATGCTATGGACTGATCAAACTATTGAAGTGATAACTTTACAGAACTAAGAAAAACAAAACAAAATTCATTCAGAAGGACAAAAGTTCTAGAAAATCAGGATAAATAATAAAAAAGGTATTAATGAAGTAGAAGTAGATCTCAAACTATCATAAAGTAGTAATTATCTAAGCCATCTGTTACTGGATAAAAAATAAATCTTTGGAAGAGAGTATATACACAAAGAAGAATCAGAAATAACTGAACTCCATAACCCATATTTGATAAACCCTAAAACATGAATTGCTTAGGAAAGAGCTCTCTTAATTGACACGAATGACTGGGAAAAGTGGAAACATTCTGGCAGAAATTAGGTTTAGAGCAGTATCTTATGCCATATACTACAATAAATAAAAAAAGTGTGACCTAAATATGAAAGCTTATTCTACACAAAATTAAAAGAGATGATCATGTGTATTTCACAGCTAGAAACATAGGGTGAATTCTTAAGTAAGACACAGAGGTGATAATAAAAGTTAAGATAGATAACTGTGATTACATGGAATTAAAAAGCTTCTGCAGAAACAAAATTAATGCAACTAGGACAAGAAACGAATTGGTCAACTGGGAAAAAATCTTTATATCATATATCTCTAATGATGGCTTAATATCCAAAATACAGAAAGAAAGAAGAGAAACATATGACCAACATTTACTAAC
>NW_020954562.1:8671240-8866207 GCF_900497805.2 Vombatus ursinus
AAAAGATGTTCCAATTCACTCATAATTCAAGAAATACAAGTCAAATATCCCTGAAGTTTCACCTTACACCCAGCAAATCTGCAAAGATGATAAAAAAGAAGGGAATAGTTAATGTTGGGAGGGTTGTGGAGAGTTTACATTAATGCAGTGTTGGTGGAGTTGCAAATTGGTCAACCATTCTGAAAAGCAATTGGGAATTATGTGAAATGAGTGGCTAACATTTCCACACCCTAATTGACCAAAGATTCCACTGCTAGGTTCCCTATACACCAAAATATTCATAGCAGGATTTTTTTTTGTGGGGGGTGGCAGCAAGGAATTGGAAACAAAGTAGATGACTATTAACTGGGGAATGGCTAAACAAATGGTGGTACATGAAAATGAAGGAGTATTACTGTGTTGTATAAAACAATGAATATGATGAATTCAGAGAAGCAGGAAAAGACTTCTATGAACTGATGCAAAATGAAGTAGGCAGAACCAGGAAAACAACATATAGATGTATCTATATATGTATGTATGTATGTATATACACACACCATTAACAACGTACTTGGGAAAAAATAACAAAACAATAAAAAATGAGCAATCCCAAAGAAGAGATATGAGAACATATCTGTAGAAATTGTAGACTGTGGGTACACTACAGTATATACAACATCAGACTTGTTTGATTTGGTAATTACTTTTGCTGATTTTTTTTCTTTCCTTTTTTATTGCTCATTATAACAGATACTTTTCTGGGATGAGGCAAAGGAGGGACACTGTGGAAAATGTCAGTGATGTAAAAACAAAAGATGCTGATAAAATTTATTATGAAAAAGTCATTTGTGTTATGGTGAAAAGCACAATGGATCTGGAGTCAGAGGATCTGTGTTTAACCCCTACCTCTGCCACTGTGCAACCTTGGCCAAAGCAATTCACTTCTCTTGGCCTCAGTTTCCTCATCTGTAAAATGAAGGTGTTAGACTTTGTGACCTCTGATGGCCCTTCCAACTCTAAATCTGTGCTCCTAGGATCTTAATACTGTCTTGGTTGTTAACATACTACTAAAGTGAAAACACTCATCCTTACTTCATTGGTTAATCAGTAAATTGTGAAAGTAGAAAGCTAAAAATACCATCAGAGTTACACTTTTAGATCAGTTTGCTTAACTGTTCTTTGGAAATATTCTTTTTAGGGAAGTTTATTAAAGTGTTTGTTGGGAAATGTTCATTGTATTAAAACAGAACATATAAATGAATGAATAAATAAATAAAAAAAACAAAACAAACAACATTTATTTTCCCCTAATGTGACAGACTGCCTTCTCATAGTATGGAGTTCATGACATTTAGTCAATTAAAGATCACATGGGTTGACGTAATGAAGTCTGACCACAAGTTTTTGCAAATTATTTCTCAAAAGTCATTTGTTGAGCTCTCAAATTTCATAACCAGAGTAGTCCCTCTTCAAATCTAGCCCAGCCTATGAAAGACATCAGAGATGGCACAAACCTTCAGTGTAGAGAACAGCAAGGTCTTGCCTAGGAAACAGAATATCTTCACTGCCACTTTTAAGAAAGGTCTGGAATTGATAGGACTAGCCAACTAATTGGATGAAGGAGGGAAGATCCCATTTCAAGTCTGCCTGGTTGGAAATATGGCAATACTATCAACAGAAATAGAAAACTTAGGCTTCTGGCGTTAAGTTGAAGAATTCAGTTTTCAATTTAGTTTTAGGTGCTGGAAGGACATCCAACTAAAGATGTCCAGCAAACAGAAACACAGAACCGAAACTTAAGAGAGAAAAGGGGAGAATATATGGATTTTGGAATCGCTTGACATCAAAGAGAATGTAAGCTCCTTCAGGACAGGGGACTATCTGATCTTTGTATTATCAATGTCTAGCACAGTGACTGGCACATCACTGGTAATTAATAAATGCTTATTGATTGACTGATCTGAGCTATGATGACAAGTGAAGCCATGGGAGTGGATGATATAACCAAGGGAGAGTGAATGTATTGAAAAGGTGAGGCCAAAGCACTGGGGAACACCTATATTTGGTGCTAGGCCATAGGACTATGAAACAAACAAAAAAACCAACAATAACAACAAGCAATTAACCCTCAGGGAGCATACATTCTAATAGGAAAGACAACATGTATGAATACTGGGGGGGTGCATATATGATACATACAAGATAAATACAAGGCAACCCTAGAGAGGGAGGCACTATTAGTTTGGGAACTAGGAAAGGCTTCTTGCAAAGATGGCCAGAAACAGAGAGTCCTTGAAGTAGGGATAAGGAGAGAGCACCGTTCCAGTCTGCGAAAGGACAGCTAGGGCAAAAGCATGGGGATGGAGCATCCTATGTGAGGAATAATAAGACCAGTATGGATGAACTACAGAGTGTGTCCCCTTCTCTACATCACACAGACACCATCTTAGTTCAGACTCTCCCTTCCTAAGTGATCTCCCTGCCTTCAGTCTCTTCCTCTCCAGTCGATCCTTCACATAGCTCTCAAAATAACCATCTTGGTGTTTATATGTAATCATGATACTAACCTTTGGTGGTTTGCTACTGCCATCATTAATAATTTATCATGAATGTTCAGATCAATCAATTTTCAAGAAGACCAGAAAGGGAAGAAATGATCAGGTTATAAAGAGCTTTAAATACCTGCCAGAGGAGTTTATATTTGATTCTAGAGTTAATAACAAGGCCATAGAGTTTACTAAGTAGGAGGTGTGCCATGGGCAGACCTATGTTTTAGGAAACTCACTTTGGCAGTTGTATGGAAGATGGGTTGGGGAGAGGTGAGGCAGGGAGATCATGGACGAGGCTACTGAAATAGCTCAAGTGATGAGGGTCTACACTAGGGTGGTTGCTGTGTCAGCAGAGAAGGGAATGCATATGAGAGGTGTTATGGAGATAGAAAAGGCAAGATTAATGTCTGGTTACTGTTGTGAGATTTATTTATGAATCAGATTTCTCATGCAGGCATATTTCTTAGGAAAATTTAAATGATATAAATCAATTACTGCAATGAGGAAGCCAAGCTTAGAAACCACCCAGCCAGCAAATTCTTGACCTCTTTGCTAAGCACTGATATGCGGCAACCAAGGGCAATGCTGGTTTAGAATATAATGTTGTTTGTAAAATCTTGCAAAGATGGATGATGAAAGATTATAAGCAGCATTGACCTCCTAAAAGAGCAGGAAGCAGTAGAAGGAAACACGTTTACAGCTTAGTAAAATAACCCATGAAGTCAGATCCTCCTGAATATATTTAAAGATGAAACCAAAAGGTCAACAAATAGATGAAGAGCAGTAAAAATAGGTGAAGATTTCTACAACAAAATCATATCTCCATCCATCCCAAGAAGCCATCCCATTTGGACGCTAATACAACCTTTCTCAAAATGCTGCATTAGAAAATGCAAATGGCCCTTAAGAAAATGAAAACGGGGAAAGCAGACAGATTATATCAAGTACCCAAAAAGAAAGCTGTGTGGTGCAGGGGAGACAACTATGTCATAGAGGCACTGATTGTCAAGATATCTGAAAGAGGGCAGGCTCATCAAAGGCTCAGAAAGCAAAAACAAAAAACCATCAAACCTTATTAATACCCCAAAGAAGCAAGAGAAGATGAATAACTATTGACCCATACACCTACTTTATAAAATTCTTCTGACGCATCTCTATACATTTTCGATAAAGAACTTATCCACATGAATCCAGGGCATCCTTGATGAGATATGAGAACAGACAAGCGTGCTCTCACAAATACTTCCTATAACAAACATGTTCACAGTCACCCAGCTGATAGAAAGATTCAGAGAATGTAAGATCCCACTGTGTTTATCAACTATATAAAAAGCAGGTGAATTCTAAAACAACCTGCTATCTTTATATTTCTTCCAACAAAGCATTCCCATGAATGTGTCAAAGTCGCACAAAATTCTCTAAATAAAGTAACCACAGAAATTGTCTGACAACTCTCTAGTAATTAATATTAAGAAAAGTATAATATTAAGAGAAGTATAAAACGACTCAGAGACAAATACCCACCAAAAGTGTTTGCCTGTATTTGCCTGTGTCAGTAAACAATGGCTCTATGCAACACGAATAGCTAGCAGGTAACCCCCAGCATATTGAGTGGATCCCCTCTTGAAGAACTCATGGGAGAAACGAACAAGATAAGGAGCCCTCACTGACCAGATCACAGACCTACTGAGGAACTATGTACAAAGGTACTGAATTAGGCGCTGGTGATACAAAGACAAAAATGAATGTTATCTGTCCTCTGGGAGCTTATACTCTACTGGGGGGGCAACAGTATCAAATACAGAAGGAAGTCTAAGAGAATGAGGAACTTATATGTTTTTAATATTCCAGATGCTCAATGTCACAATCACATGTGAAGTATGGGGTTTGGTCTTGGACCTGTCATTTCATTGGTATAGGGAATTCCCAGGTAGGAAACTTCCTTTGCTAATGCAGGTCAGCACCTTCTCTGTAACTTACAGACTTAGAGAGTTGCTCAGAACACTGAATAGTTAAGTGACTTGCCCAGGGTCACACAGCCATTGTATGTCAGAGACAAGACTTGAATCTAGGTCTCAGTGGCTTTAAAGCCAGCTCTGTCTCTACTACACTGCTTCTCAATGTGGAAGACTCACGCCAAATTTCTTAAAAATTGACATCAATCTAGGGTGTGTGAAAAGCAAAAATCACCTCCTTCTAAAACATGTGATGAGAATGCTGTGCTAAGCAAAATGAACGAAATTTCTTTTCATATGTATCTTTTTGGTAGTTAAATTTATTTAATTTCTACTTGTGTTTAAGTTTCCTTGTATTACCAGCTTCACTCGAGATCACAGCTCCACCTCCTTGTGAATAAGGTCTATTGTACATGTGAAACACACAAAGCAAAATGACACAATGGAAAAAAAGAAAGTAGAGCTTAAAGATAAAGGGATAATTAGGACATTGCTGAACAAAGAAAACCTAATGAAAGGGTTGGGTTGGAAATGCATTGGCATGTTACTGTATATAGAAGTATGAACTTTCTCTAATTTTGTTTTCAATATTTCCTAGAACCTCCTTGAAAATATGCACTGAATTCGGCACAGTACAAATCTGACCTGATATATGTTTACAGGTTATCACCAGGTAAGATTTTAGACAGAATCATGAAGTCCTTATTTCAACTCACTCCAAAAGCAAAATAACTTATAACAATTGTCAATGACTTTAGACACACAGTTTGTTTCAGAAAAATCTGATAGCCTTTATTGACCCAATGACAGATAAAATTGACCTTGGTGACCTGGATTTGGGAATAAAAAGGACTTTCAGTATTATTATAAAAGATGCTTTGATCTTAAAGGTTACAGGGAGGATTCCTGCACTGGGTGGGGAAGCTGCAAAAAATGACCTTTATGACCACTTCTATCCAACATCCTGTTACTTTACAAAATACCAAACATAATTCTTAAAGGACCACTGCTGTCCCTATAACTATTCTCAGTGTTTTGACTGATCATTCTTGCATTCCAAGCATGGTAAAAACCCTCAGTTTCTTTCTCTATGTTACCTCTGTGTTACTGGGCACTCTACTCTCATCACGTTTTTGATGACCTCATGTCTGGGCGACTGGCCCCTACAACCAATCTCTTTTACCTTCACCTTAAAACCTCACTATTAAAAGCATCCTTCTAACCTTTTATTTAACCATGTCACTTGCCTTCTCAAATCCTTTCTCTGCTGACTTTCTGCATCAAATTATTCATCACTGTTGAGGCTCTTTTCACCATCTACTTGACTGACATTGTTCCTTATTTCCCTCAATTCTCATCTTCCTTAGCTTCAAAAATAAAACTGTTCCTCTTTCAGCTTCATCTATCGCTTCTTTCCTTCTTTTCTCTGTACCCATATAAGCCTTCATGCTTCTCTTCATCTGCAATGCATTGTAAAACATATATAAAAGGTTTATTTTACAGTAAAGACAGATACCAGCTGCTATCTCTCTTCAATAAGGAGAGAACATGAGCAAACAGGTTTATAAGGAAACACATTCAAGTGGAATAGAAGGTTAGTAGCCTGAATTTTCTCTGCTATTGTCAAACTCTGAGACCTGAGAAAGCACACTTGAATCAGCTGTCTTATTTTCTCAATCTCTAAAAAAGGAACACTACTACCTCACTTTTCTACTTCACAGGGATGTTAGAAAGATACTAAAGTACTTTAGGTTCTTATGGAGAATACAATTATATAAATCCAAGGTCGTATATTGCTATTGTTATGCTAAAAAGGCAGAGTTATTAGACACTGATATGAATTTATAAAAAGCTTCCTTACAGATACTTAAAATTAAGAATAGACAGATACTTAATCAAAGAGGCAGCATGGTAGAGTGAGGAGAGAGCTGGCTTCAGAGTCAGGATAACCTAAGTGCAAGCCCTGCCCCTGACACATACTGAGTGAAGTCACTTTTTTCTGGCTGGACAAGTCACTTAATACTAGTACCAACCACTGAATGTAAAGTTCCGTAACAGGTGGCAATTTACAGTGGTTGACAGTTCCTTACAGGGCACACCAAGAAATTACAGGTCAGTACAGAGAGCCTATGCATCTACTGTAGGGTTTAGGTATATTCTTGTCCAGAGGCTTGGCACAGATGACCTCAAGGGGGCCTTTATGGCTCTAATTCTGTAATTTTTTTCTTTCAGGAATTC
The DNA here is from genome assembly GCF_900497805.2 of Vombatus ursinus. Classification (NCBI taxonomy): domain Eukaryota; kingdom Metazoa; phylum Chordata; class Mammalia; order Diprotodontia; family Vombatidae; genus Vombatus; species Vombatus ursinus. The sequence goes on from NW_020954562.1 coordinate 8,677,965, forward strand.
TTCCAAGTGATATAACTCAAACAAGAATTAAGTACAGATGCTAATTAGAATTCTATTGATACCACCTACAAAGTAAAGGAAATAAAACTGGCTCCATAAGTGGTCTTTTCCAGCCTGTGAATTTCTTCTCAGAGTAGATCTTTTCATGAATTAGCCGTAAGTAGCCTCCCAGCATCTTCTGGTACATGTTGAATTCACCAACAATAGCAGGGTAAAAAATGACATGTGAAAGTGGGTGAGAGAAAATCAGCTTCTCTTACAAGACTGCCATTTGAAAAAAAAACCATACATCAGATATATGTACAAATGCAATATGCCTATATGCATTCCCCCACTTCAAGAAATGATGTCTACTAACTTTGATAGACTTAGCTCTTCTCAGCAATGCAAGAATCTAAGACATCTCCAAAAGTCTCATGATGGAAAATGCTATCCACATCCAGAGAAAGAACTATGGAGTTGTGAATGCATCGAAGCATATTATTTGCTTGTTCTTTTTCTTCTGTTTTGTTTTGTTTCTTCTCTCTTGTCGTTCCTCTTATTGGTTCTAATTCTTCTTTACAACATGACTAATGTGAAAATAAAAAAAACCCCAGAAGATAATAAGATGTGGTATCTTTAACAAAAAAGAAACGATGTCTCACAACTCTGTTGAAAATGTTTTAGATATGTTCAAACAGGTGGCCAGCCCAACTACCTAGTTAAGTCAGCTACAGAAGAGTACAACCAAAGCTAACAGGAAGATTGGAAAATGGTGGCGGTACCGAGATGCTTGGATGAACATAGAAGTTAATTAGAACTGCAATTAAATGTATAAGCCAAAGTGGGAGGTTAAGAAGGGCTATGAAAATATTAACATTAACGAATGTGTCGGTAAGCTCAGCTTTTCATCTAATACTTTTGCCAATGACACTGAAGTATTTATTTCAAAGATCTAAGAAGGTATATTAAAATCTTTTTATATAGATTCCACAAATTTATTGGCTTGGGGCTGTAGTAAAGTTTGCCTTTGTATCAATCTATAGAAAGAATTTGTTAGGCAAATTAAAAGTACGACAAGAATGTTAAGTATTAAACCTGCATAAGAGGCACACAAAATTGTGTAACCAATCATGAGAATTATTTATTCCTTATAATAGTTCACGGTCCCTTAATGATGAATATCAAGAATTCAGAAGAACATGGGAAAACTTATATGAACAGATAAAATGTGACGGCAGGACCAGGAAAATATACACAGTGAATACAACAACAGTGTAAATGAAAACACCACAAGCCATCAGAATTCAGATGAAAAGAAAAACCAACATACAGTTAAAAGGTCATTTGATGAAATCTCTCCTCTAGATACAGCGATGGCATACTACAGGTATGGAATACCTCACTGTCAGGCAGAGTCACTTTGTTGACTGATTCTGCTAAATTGTTTTTATTTATTATAGAGGAGGGCAATGCTGGTGATGGGAGAGGCAGCATCCGCTACTGTAAAATGATGATGGTATAAACAAAGCATTAATAAAACATTTAAAAATGATTATCTCTCCATTTCAACAAGTCCCTTAGGAACAGGTAGCCTTCAATTTTTAAGGCTCTGACTTTTTACCACTTGGTTCACTGCTACCAACACTTCAAATCCCAATGGGTTTACTCATTGATTTGTAAGTGTCTATAGCAGAAACACATGGAGGTGACAAATCATGGAGTCAGTAGAAGGCAAGAGGTGATAATAAATGGGATAATTCTGCCAGCTGATGTTCAAGAGCTGAGGCTGATATACATTCACCAAGATGATAATAATATCACTAAGGTGAAAGACTCTGCCTGGTCTTCCCTAACTTCCACATATAATTTGGGAGTTGCCCTTTTGTGACTTCTGTTCCCTTTCATGGATGACCTTAATATTAGTTGAGGATTGGAAGAACAGAGATAAGATGAACAAGAAGACTAGATTCAAGAAGTTCCTGCTCACTGGATTTGCACAATAAGTTCTTAGTTATGTCTTCTGATATTTAGATGCTATCACAGCTATTTTTTAAAAGGAATGATCCTAAATTTGAGTCTACTCAAGTGTCAATGGGACAGTGGCCTTTGCTAGTTATAGGAAAAATTATTCAGATAAAAAAACTTTATTTTTTAAACAGTAGAAGGACTGGAATTTAAGAATACCTCAAAGGACCAAGCTATGACAATTGATATGGTGCATTTTCTAAATCCATAGAGCACAGCAAATAGAGATAGTAGGATGAAAAATTTTATTTCAAAGTTAAAAAACCAAACTTGCATCAATTGATATATCTGGTCCTGGTAGTATTAAAAAGAAATACAGATCAATCGATAGTCAATAAACATTTATTAAGCACCATTTATTAAGTCTCAGGCACTGTACTATATGCTTAGAGATTAAGAGAAAGACAAAAGACAGTTTCTACTCTCAGGGACCTTTCAGTTTTAATGGAGGGGACAACATGCAAACAACTGTGCACAAAAATCTATATACAGAATAAATTGCGGATAATCAATAGAGGGAAGGCACTCTATAGAATGAAAGGGGATTGGGAAAGGCTTCCTGTAGAAGGTGGGATTTTAGCTGGGATTTGAAGGAAGCCATGAGGCAGAGATAAAAGAGTGGGAGTATTCCAGTAATGGGGACAGCCAGTAAAAATGCCTAGAGTCATGAGATGGAGTGTTCTGTTCAAGGAATAACAAAGGGGCCAGTATCACCTGATCAGAGAATACATGAAAGGGAATAAGGTGTTAAGAGGTAGAAAGGGAGAAGGGGAAAGGGAACACCCAGTTTTATAGTGTCTTCTATATGCTAGGCACTGTGCTAAGTACTTTATAATTATTATCTCATTTGAACCTCACAACAACTCTGGGAGGTAGGTGTTATTATTGTCCCCATTTCACAGCTAAGGAAACGGAAGCAAATAGAGATTAAGTAACTTGGCCAGGGTCCCACAGCTAGTAACGGTCTGAGATTAGATTTGAACTAAGGTCTTCCTGATTCCAGTTATTAAGTAGGTGGAAAGAGAATGTGTGTGTGTGTGTGTGTGTGTGTGTGTGTGAGAGAGAGAGAGAGAGAGAGAGAGAGAGAGAGAGAGAGAGAGAGAGACAGAGAGAGAGAGAGAGAGAGAGAGAGAGAGAGAGAGTCAGAACTTCATTTAGGAACATCCCTTTGGTGGTTGAGTGGAGGCAGACTGGAGTGACAGGAGACATGTTTCTGGTTGGTCTCCCTAAGTGTGAGGCAATGAGGGCCTGCACCAGGATGGTGATGGTATTAGAGGAGAGAAGAGGGCATATCTGATAGATGTTATGAAGGTAAAAGTGACAGGTCTGAGAATGTGCATTGGATAGAGGAGGAGCAGAAGACGACAGCTAGGTTTTGAGCCTGGATGACTGCGAGGATGGTGGTGCCTTTAACAATAATAGGGAAGTTGGAAGGGGGGTGTTTTGGGAGACAGCTAATGAGTTCAGTTTTGGATATGGTGAGATTAAGATATCTACTGGACATCCAGTTTGAAATGTCAGATAGGCAGTTGGAGATGCAAGACTGGAGACCAATAGAGTGGTTAGGGATGGATAAATAGATTTGAGAATCATCAGCATAGAGATGATAACTGAATCCATGGGAGCTGATGAGATTATGAAATGAAGTATAGAGGGAGAAGAGAACAGGGCCCAGGACAGAGCACTGGGGAACACTTGTGGTTAGTGGACTTGACTTGGATGAAGATCAGCAAAAGAGACTGACTAAGAAGGAGCAGTAGAATAGGAAGGAAGGGAAGCACACAAATTTGGAGAAAAGGAGGTGATCAAAAGTGTCAAAGGCTGCAGAGAAGTCAAGAAGGATGAGGACTGAGAAAAACCATTAGATTTGGCAGCTAAGAGGTATTAGTAATTTTGGAGAAAGCAGTTTCAGTTCAATGATAAGACTGGAAGCCAGGTTGCAGAGAATTAAGAAAAGAGGAGAGAAAAGAAAGTAGATGGAGGTACCTATTAGATGACCTTCTCAAGAAGTTTATCCCTCCCCCCCTCAAAGATAGGAGAGATAAGAGATGAGAGCTAGAAAGGATAGATGGAAGACACGTATGGCATGTTTGTAGACTATAGCGAAGCAACCAGAAGAGGTTGAATATAAGTGAGAAAATGGGGATAACTGAGGGGGACAATAAGTTCCATCTAAATTCTAAGGGGGCAAACACAATAACTAGTAATTAAATATTTAATGGATATTGACTAAAACTGGCATAATTGCTTTAGAAAGGTCATATTTATTATAGGATAATTGCTTTATATAATATACACATACCTTATAGAATATTGGGTAGATTCTCTGGGGAAGATTTAGGGGAGAAAATGGATGAGAACTGGACAGGATGAGAAGGCATACATGGAATATGATTTACACTGGTGGAAGAAAATCTAAATAGTGATGAGGTTCTCTATTCAAGGAAATATTAAAATATATACACATTTATATTTTATAGATCTGATGGGAGCTATATCCTAACATTGTCCCTCTCCCTCCCCCTTACCCTATGCAAGTTGCACAAGATTTTACTTAATAGGTATGTAACTGTCCTAGAGATATGATTCATTTAGGGGACTAAGGCTTAGATTACTGATATAGCTTCCTGGTCACTTGTGTACAAAGCAGTCAAGACATAGGGAACTGCCATTCTGCCTCCACCTGAGGATTCCGTGTAGACCAGCAGAACAAACAAGACTGATTGGGACGCTGTGCTCACCTGAGTCAATGTTGTAACCTGGATGAATATACTTCCCCAGGAATGGCTAAGTAAACTCCATTTTGCTAACTATTAGATGGATTTTAAGTGTTTTATCTAATTCCATTCTTTTTTTAAATTAATTTATTTGGATTTATCAACCATCACTTCCACAAACTTTTGAGTTTTAAATTTTCCCCCCCTAACTCCCCACATCCCTCCCCAAGATGGCACGCAATCTGAAACAGGCTATACATAGACATTCCTATTAAACATATTTTCACATTAATTCCATTCTTGTACATAAATTACCAGCTGGAATCTGACCAGGCTACCAAAACTGATCTTATCCCCAAAAGCCTGGGATACTGGGGCCTCTTTTATAATCAAGTGGACATATACCCTAATTTTATTGAGAGGGCAGCTAGGTGACACAGTGGATAGAGTACTGTGCCTGAAATCAGGAAAGCTCATCTTCCTGAGTTCAAATCTGGCCTCAGACACTTACTAGCTGTGTGACCCTGGGCACATTACTTAACTCTGTTTGCCTCAGTTTTTTTTTTTTTATCTGTAAAATGTTCTGGAGAAGGAAATGGCAAACCACTCCAGTATCTTTGCCAAGGACACCCCAAATGGAGTGATGAAGAGTCGGATGTGACTGAAATGACTAAAAACCAACAAAATTTTATCAAACTTTTAAAAGAGAAAGATAGTGTGGTACAGCAGGAGGAACACTGGACAAGGAATCCTGAGACCTGGGTTCTAATCCTGAATCAGCCAGTAATTAGTTGTGTAGCCTTTGACAAATTGGAGCCTCTCTGGGAGTTTCTGAGCTATAAAATGACAGGGTTAAATTGCATGATTTCTCACATTACTTTCAACTCGAGTTCTATAACTCTAAAATTCTATGGCCTGGAGAATAATTTTACTACTCTAAATAAAGGCTTATAATTGCAGCTTGGCTTTCATGAAATATTACTGTTTATATCTATTATGTTTTTGATATTAGTCTTTGTTGAGAAGTAAAACCTCCAATTATAACATTGTTCCTATGGGAAACTATGATCTACTTTAAGTCAATTCACTCTGTAGGATTCCAGGAGTGTATTTTGTCAAAAAACACATACTGTCTATATTTGAAGACTGCGAAAGATTTTTTAAAATACCCTAAGATTTCATCCTAGTTTTGATAGGCCTTTCCACTATTTGAATCATACTCTGTGAGTTGAACTAATTTGACCCACAATTAAACATAGATCCCTTCCTCCAAACTTCAACAACGTATCTCATATCTAGTTCTCTTTTTGATTAATAAGGCTACACTTTTGTAGTTCAGACCTTCATTATTCTTAACTGAACTATTTCTAAAGTCCCGTAAATGATCTCTTAATTCTAATTACTCTGTCTCTATCCTATTCAAATATATCCTCCACACAACTACAAAATGCATATTCCTTAAGTCATGATCCTGTCCCTCCTCTGCTTAAAAAAATCTGCTGTAGGGAATCCTGAAAACATAGCCAAATGAGACATAATTTAGGATATAGTTCTTCCATTAAATCACATAAACAAAGAACCCTAAATGCAGCAAAAATCAGTAATTATATGAAGAAGAAAAATGACAAGATTGTGCAAGAAGTGCAGTGCTGGTTATAACTATTCAGTACTGCAGGAGAAGAAAAAGGAAGCCAGTAAGAATAACAGAAAGGTAAAAGGGAGACCTAATTGCAAAGCCTCTCTTACTTATTTCCCAGTAACTATCTTGGGGAACTTTTCAGTAAATTTCTTCCTAAACAGGTCCCCTAGGTCAGCCTGGGAATGGAAGGAAATTACCTTAGAGAAGGGTGGAGTTCACAAAAGTGGGAATGTGAAAAGCCACCAGAGTAGTTTTTGGCCCTCACCCCTGGAAGGTCACAGATCTCATCCAAATCTGGTGGTATGAGATAACAGAACATTCAACAATGGCTGGGTTTATGGAAGGGAAAGTGTTGGTGGCATGAAGCATGTTGACAGTAGGCAAAATAAGGAAAATAAGTGAAATAATTGTTAATGGTAAATAAAAGTTAACTGAGAAGAAATGAACAGCAGAAGAGAAGAACCATCTCAATGAACAAGTACTTTATAATAAATGAAACAGCGTGAAAAAAAATCCTAAGGAAGGAATTGCAACAAATTCTGTAAGGTTCCAGAAATGGTAATGGAGCCATTATAAGAACATTCAGAATGGTTCAGTAGAACAACTGAAGAATTAATGTAAAACAAATAAAGACAGAAGTTAGAGCTATTAAGGAAGATATTAACAAGTGTGACCAGAGACAAGAAATCAAAAGACAATCTCCATAAGAGTATATTCTTTGAATGAATCTTTGCAATATTTCAGAACTGATACAACCAGCATGGTGTCATCCACAAACAGGAACATCTGGAGTATCCCACCATCCTCAGGAAATTCCTCTTCAACTTAGACTTTGTTTTGGACCTCCAACAACATCACAGTGGTGAACACCGTGGGCCAACAAACATTCCCCTTCCTTGTATTTTATAATTAAAGGGTTAACAAATTTATTTCTGTTATCCTTTTTAAAGAAATACTTAATGATTTTAATGCACAGGGTTGAAGCACTTTATTGGAAGTTTTTTTTTTTTTTTTTCTGGTGAGGCAATCAGGGTTAAGTGACTTGCCCAGGGTCACACAGCCATTAAGTGTCAAGTGTCTGAGGCCAAATTTGAACTCAGGTCCTCCTGACTCCAGAGCCAGTGCTCTATTCACTGCACCACCTAGTTGCCCTGGAAGAAAGCTCTTAAGGTAGCGTTTTATTTTTCCAAATCAAATGCATTTTAAAAAACTAATAAATAGTAAACACACTGGGCTCTTGCATTCTCTACATTTTTCAGGCAATTATATGATGGTAAAAATATAGTCCACCATTAGGAATGTTACTTGGTAAAGTCTGCCTTTCCATCATTGAGGATGCCTTTAATATGTAATTGTTCCCATAAAAATTTAATGATGAGAATGGAGGAATATAAGTATTGATATTTTCTTAATCACCTTTTTGATTTAGCATTAATAAGGTCTGAGATAATTTCCATGCCTTTGCTATATTGCCCGCCTTCAGATAGCTTGTGTTCCCTTAGCACTCTAAGATTTTTATCACTTTCAGCATGATTCTTCTGTATGTTCACCTGGTCTACTGTGGCTATTTTTCTGAGTTTTGTTTCTTTTAGTGCTACTTCTATCTCTTCTATAAAAATAGATAAAAATGATGTTAAGAAATGACACTACTGTCCTTGGTGATGAAAAGAATTTATTGTAAAAGGCAATCTTTGCAGATCTTTTCCATTTTTCCTGTTTATTGTCTTCCTTCCACTGCATACTTAAATGCCCCTGGGATGACTTAGTTGAGCTTCTCACCAAGATTTCTTTAAATTGGTTTTATCCTCTCTCACTTATTTGTTTTTTCAGATGATATTGCTCCTAATCCTCTGCCCTATTTCTTTATATGATTTTACTAACACATCTATATTTTAAATTCATGTTGGCTTTGGATGCTGTCTCTCTCCACTTGCTATTTTACCGATTAAGGTGTTCTGGTCTCATTGTTATGGCAATTGATTTATACCATTTAGACATATCTATAAAATTATGATAATCCATGTGTCTGTCCTTTCTTCCATCCACTATCTATTTTTCATTATCAATAACTTAAGTGAACAGATCAGGATTGAGTTGGTTCAATTACCTGCCGTATTCTTTTTTCTTCTTCTTATCTTTTCCTGAAGTGGCATATGAATTCTGATCTTTGTAAAAAGCGAGATGCCAGAAGTACACAGATAGCTGATTTAGGAATGATTTTCATAGTAATAGCAAGTTGTTTTCTGTATAATCTTATTTCCTCTGCCCAATTTCAGCCAAGGGTTACAATTTTCTGCCATACAGGCTTGGCATTTTTCACTTGCTCCCAGCTTAATTTTGCTGTTTTGCTATGTCCTCAAAGTTTCCATTTGGTCATGAGAGCCAATACTGAAGTTCAAGAAAAAGGAAAGTCCAAGTACCCCGATTATGATGATCACAGAGACCAGAAGAGGAGAGATATGTCAAGTCAGAAGTCTGGTCACACCGGGCTGAAGTCTTCATGAATATTTCCCTTTTCATGTCTGTACCAATTCTCCTACCTGATCTTATATTCTTATTTATGCCACCAGATACGGGACTCTATCATCTTTTAAATCGTGCCTAATACAGGATATTCCATTTTTAACGTAAGGTCTACATGCCTGAACCAATCACGCAGTTATGTGCTATGGAGTCTCTTGCTATTCTAAACTGATTTTCTTTCTTTGTGGCTGAGTGTAGTCCATATATAATAAATCATCTTTGTTTGTTGAAAAAAAGAGAGACTGGAAAACAAATTAGCAACTCTAACATAGGTACGAAAGAAAAGATCTAGAAAAATAGAAGGCAAATAGAGAAACAAAAATTAAAAAGATCATAGAACTGATAAAACTAGGAGATGCTAGGTATTTTTTTTAGAAAGATATACAAAAATAATTAGCTAAAGGAAGATGAAAACGAAATGACCAGAAAACAAGGTGGATTCAAAACAGAGGAGATGGATTTTTCAAAAACTACTGTACACAATTATATGCCAACAAAGCTGAGAATTCTAAGTATGTTGATGAGCATTTTCAAAAAATCTTCAGTGATTCTTTTATTTATGCTATAAAATGCAAACTCCTCAGCCTTGCATTTAAAGACTTAAAAATGATATCCTTTCATGTACTCTATTGTCCAGTCATCGTAGATAGACCTGCTAGTCCTTCTCTGAATCCAGCCTACTATCTATTACCTAACATCTATGCCACGTACTCCCCCCCATACCTCAAACAGACTTCCTCCTCACCTGTGCCTCAAAATTCCTTCCTCATTTCAAGGCTTAGCTCAGGAACCTCTTCCTACACAAAGCCTTTTGCATGATAGCCTCTCTCCATCCTCAAACGACTTTGTGTTATTTGTTCATTTGTGTACATGCTGCATACCAACCCAAAATAATACAGATTACTTGAGGGCAGGGTCTGCTTTGTTTTTGTCTTTGTATACTCAGTATCTATTTACATATGACAGACACTTAATAACTGATTCAAACTTAATGCCTTAAAATTACTGAGAGCTGTTAGGCAAATCTGCAACTTCTTTTGGTATTGTGGGATGTTATTTATCCTGGTTAGGTGACTTAGGTTCAGTGAGGTCAGCCAAATGTTTGTTTAATTTATTGATCATGTTATGTTAGTGTTTAAAATTGGGAGTTTAAGGAATCAGACAGAATGAAATGAGAATTAATAGTATTTTCTACTACCTAAGGCACTTAGGGAGAAATCATACTAAACCCTGCTAAATTTTCACTTCAAAGCTGTAACACGGAAAAAGAACAGAAATCATAGTAGAAAATTATGTTTACTGCATGTTCTTCCAAGATTCTCAATAAATGCTACTACATAGACTAAATCAAGTACTTTCGAAAAGGTGGATTTACCCTCTCAAGGTTTATCTGGTGTTCTGAAAGCGCTTGCCTTATTCTCCAAGAAGACTTTCAGACTGGGAGAGGACAGGGGACTATGCAGAAGTACATGTGGAATGTGGCAATTTAATCCAGTCTAACTTCTTAAACTATGTACTTCAGCACAATAGAAGAGCATGATTTCAACTTTCTTAGAACAGGAGATAGAAGATCGAACAAGATCATCTCTGAAGTCCTGTCTAGGTTTGAACCCTAGGACCCTCTAGTCAAAATTTCATAAGATGCTATAGGGCCAGTAAATGATTACAAAAATAAGGTTTCTGTTTATTTTATCACCAGGATTTCCATATACTCTCATACTGTTAGCAGTTCTCCAATAGTTACAGGTCAAAGAAAGGGTCAGAATAGATTGCACCTGCCAAATGATTCTAGCTGCTGATATGAAAAGCAGAAATCTGCCCATGCACTGGAAGAGGAAGAATGTTGCAAGTGTATACAGATCTGTTGATAGATAGAGAGACTAAACTGAAATTTTAAAAGATCAACAAGGCCATTTCACTGTGATGCCAATGGTTACACAATGTTTTGTCTCCAGTAGGGTTGATTTTATATTTATCCATCCATTCACTTTTTTTTACCCAAGTTTACCCTGGAATTGGAGACATCCATTTTAAGGATGAGCTTAGGGATGAAGGGCAGAGCTAAGCTGAAGGGCCATGTAGCATTAGAGATCCATTACATGTGGAGAAGCCAAAAACCTTATTTTAAATAATCTCTGAGAACCACAATGAGAGGAGGAGAAAGGAAGGACCACTTTGCAATATTATGATCACCTCTGCTACCAATAACATGAAGGGTCCCACCTTAAGCATGAGGTGAAGTAAGCAGTAGACCAGCAGTTGGGGTGGAGGCTGGGGAAGACTTGAAGAAGGTGGGATCTGAGATGGGTTTTTGAAAGAAGGTAGAAAAGCTAAGAAGCCAAGGGGAGGAAGGAAAGCATTCCAGGCATGGGGGACAGCAAATATAAAAGGCACAAAGACAACAAATAAAGCGTCATGTGCGAGCAATGCCAAGTAGGGTGGTATATCTGGCTTGTAGAGTCCATGAAAAGGAATAAAGTATAAGACTGAAAAGGTAGAAGGGGTCAGGTTGTGTCATTGTTCATTTGTTTCAATCACGTCCAATTCTTTGTGACCCCATTTGGGGTTTTCTTGGCAAAGATGCTAAAGTGGTTTGCTATTTCCTTCTCCAACTTGTTACTGATGAGGAAACTGAGGCAAACAGGGTTAAGTGATCTGCCCAGGGTCACATTGCTGGTAAGCGTCTGAAGCCAGATTTGAACTCATGAAGATGAGTCTTCCTGACTCCAGGCCCCACCACCTAGGTGCCAGTGGAATTTATATTTGATCCTAGAGGTAACAGGGAGCCACTGGAGGTGTGTATGGGTGTGTGTGTGTGTGTGTGTGTGTGTGTGTGAGAGAGAGAGAGAGAGAGAGAGAGAGAGAGAGAGAGAGACCAATACTTGCAGCAAAATCACTTTGGCATTTGGGTGAAGGACAGACTGGAGATGGGAGAAATGATACAGGGACACCAATTAGGAGGCTATTGCTATGGTCTAGACAAGAGGTGATGAAGGCCTGAACTAGGGTAGCATCCATGTGAGTGGAGAAAAAGTGGGAGAAATTACAAAGGTAGAAATGATAAGATTTTGTCAATGGATTAGACATGTGGAGTGAGTCTGAGCAGAAGAAGACACCAAGGTTTTGAGCATGAGAGACTGTGGGAGGATGTAGTGGTCCTTGCAGGCAGTGATAGGGAAATTTGGGAGCGAGGAGGAATTGGGGAAAAGATAATAAGTTCTATCTTGAAAGTGTTTGACTTGAGATGTACAAAAGGCAGTTGGTATGAGGCTATATCTGGCAATCATCTGCAGAGAGATGATAATTGAACGTGGCCATGACAGCAGATGTGATCACCAAGTGAACAAGTACAGTGGAAAGAGAGAAGAGGACGCAAGACAGAGCCTTAGGGGACACTCAACGGTTAACAGGAGTTATGTTGATGAAGATCTAGCAAAGGAGATTGAGAAGGAGTGGCTGGACAGGCAGGAGGAGGACCAGATAGCAGTGACAAGCAAAAGGAGAGGAAGGAGATGCTGATCAACAGCACCAGAGGCTGCAAAGCAAAATGAGGGCTGGGAAAAGGCCAATGGATTTGCCAATTAAGCAATCAGAGGTGGCCTTGACCTCTTATGCTTCTCTCATTTATAAAATAGGCCTAATAGTAATTGGTAAGGCCGTTGTGAGGAAAGCCCTTGGACGCTTCTACATACAGCACTAGGCAAATGTGAGCTACTCCTCTTGTTACCCTTTGGTGATTATTTTCTTCACTGCCACAAGACCCAATCTGTCCAAACCTCAGGTTTTAGTAGCTCAAGCTTACTTTAGTCACGTAACACTAGAGGATATTTACAACATGTGTCTGAGATGACGGACTCCAAAACTCTCAGACACTGAAAAATAATCTCTGTTATGAGAAGTGCCAGGTTATTAAAACTGTCTCTTCACCAAATATACAATGAAAAACAATTCAACTCCTACCAGGATATGAAAATAGATTAGAAGTGGATGGGTAGCACTAGATACAATTAAGGTGGCTTATACTTAGCTAAAGGTCTAGTAAGCTTAATTCTACAACGACACTGACAAACTGTCAATTTGGTAAAGAGAACTGAAATAACTTGAAAAATAACACTTAACTCTATGGTGAGTCACAGGTCCGTCCCTCTTCTGGTTGGACTATTGTCCTAGTTATCTCAACATAAATGAAATTTGATGACCTATTGTGGCCCAAGTTTCATACATTTACACCTTAATGCCTTCAATATAAATGCCATTGTCAATTGGTAAAGCCTTTCTCAGAAAAAAAAAAAAGCTTTTAAATGAATCAAATAAAATATATAGGATTACAGAAGAAACCAATTATCTTCAAATACAATTATAAAAAAAGACAAATGCTAGTTTTTTGATAGAGGTTTACATAGAGATGCATAAAAAGTATTTTACAAAATAGTCCTGCAAGGGGGAAAGTTGCAGAGCCCTGCTAACAATTCAGTGCAGCAGAATCTGTACAACAATATGACCCTGAACTGTCCTACATACAAGGAGTGGTGCCAGAGCTGGGTATTTTATTACAAAGAACAAAATAATCTTATTTTGATATTACCTGAACAATAAAAAGAGAGAGAAAGTTCTCTCCACCCAATGAATTAGTTTTGCCAACTTTTAAGAAAGGCTCTGATAACCTTCCTATGCAAAAATTCCGAGTTTACCATATCAGTCATCCATGGCTGTCATCTAACTGGCCACCTGCCATTTTTACAAGCATAAAATATTTAATCCCCTTACCTAATTAAAAAATGGCCACGTACATCCCCAATTGGATTTTAACTATTTCAGAATATTTTGGCATTTACCAAGTAGGAAGACTTAAATGATTTATGAAATCTTCAAAAAAAGATCTAGAGGACCTACATCATTCTTTTTTGTGTTCGATTATGTTCGATTTAATTCTTCTTAAATAACTGGTTAATTCTTTACTGCTCTACAATTGCAAAATAGAGCTTTATTTCCAATCATTCCATTGACATTTAAATGATATCAAGAAAGAGCATGTGGCATAGGGTCAAAAAGTCTGAGGTCAAATCGAGATTCTACTTTCTACATCATCTTGGCCATATCATTTGGCCTCTAGGAATCTTCACTTCCTCATCTGAAAATGGGGATAATATTTGCACCACCAACCTTATAGGGCTGTTGTGGGGAAAGTGCATAGTTGTGGAAATGTAAACTATTATTATTTGAGAGTGTAAGGTCCCTGAAAGTGAGAGCCACATGTGTGCTGTGGAAGGGCAGGGAGGTAGGAAGAGGTAGAGAGAAAGGAACATGGTGAGGTGAAGAGAACTGACTTGAATTCAAAATCTGCACTCAAATCTTTGCTACACCACATAATATATGTGTGAGTTTGGCTGACTCATTTAGTTTCTTTGTATTTCAGTTTCCTCATTTACAAAATGAAAGGGCAGAACCACTCAACTTAAATGATTTATTAAGTGCCTACTATTTATTCACAAGGTACTATCAGACCCTGTGGATTCAAAGACATGAAACAGTCCCTGACTTCAAGGGGCTTTCATGATTCCCAAAGTTTTTTTCAGTTATAAGACCTATGATCAGAGGCACTTTTAGATGGCATAGAGAACTCAGTTAGAAGGGAATATTTCCAAGATGAGCTTACATCTCAACCTAAGGACTTTTATTGACATTTTTTGTTTTTTATATCACTGAAATTTTCCTTCTTCCTCCTACCCCTGACTTCTAAGAGAGCCATTCCTTAAGTACAAAGAAATTTAAAAAAAAATAAAGAGGAAGAAGTGAAAAAAAATTCAGCAAAACTGATTAATACAGCAACAAAATAAGATGTTATATGCAATGTACCACACCCATGGATCTCTCTACCTCCTACCCACCTCTGCAAAGGAGTAGGGAAAGGTATCTTCTCATATCTCTTCTTTGGGGTCAAATTTGCAATTACTAATTTTGCAAAATTCATTTTTATTGTTGTTGGTTACTCTTCCCATGTATATTGCTGTAGCATCTGTGTATATTGTTTTCCTGGATCTGTTTACTTTACTTTGCATTGCTGTGTTGACATTTTCCCATATTTATCATACTCATTGTTTCCTACAGCTCAGTAACATTCCCTTACATTCAAGTACAAATTTGTTT
Source organism: Vombatus ursinus (assembly GCF_900497805.2). Lineage (NCBI taxonomy): Eukaryota > Metazoa > Chordata > Mammalia > Diprotodontia > Vombatidae > Vombatus > Vombatus ursinus. The sequence goes on from NW_020954562.1 coordinate 8,692,998, forward strand.
TACCCATTCCCCAATCAATGGACATCTATTTTGTTTCTGGTTTTTTGCTACTATAAAAAGTACTTTAAACATTTTCATGTATATGAAACCTTTCTTTTTGTCAGTGACTGTATTGGGATATAGGCATAGGAGTTGAATCTATGGGTCAAAGGATGTGGACAAATTAGTGACGTTATTTGCACAATGCTAAACTGCTTTCCAGAATAGTTAGACACAGCCACTGAATCCTATCTTAAAGTAAACAGATTACAAAGCAGGATGAGCCAAACTTGTGACTTAAATTTTTCTCATTTGGTATGCAGCAGAAAATTCTTAAAGTAGGCTTATGACTCATCTCAAGTCTACCTGCGGTATAATCATAATTAAAATCATCATGATGCAAACCACAACTTCATAAGAAACCATTAACCAAATGAGCAATGAGAAATACCAATAATTGAATAGAGGCTCTGGCTTGCTTGCAGCACAAACCTTGAATGACTCTCTCTCTACTGTTTGCTAATTGTGTCGCTGAAACTTAAAACTTCATTGTCTCCACGGTAAGTACATGACTCTTTCCCTGTGCACTCCTGTGCCATCTACAGTGTGACCGGACGTTCTGTACTTCACACTTCTAGTTTCACCCCACCCCCTCCCAGAAGGGACATCCTAACTCAGAGATTCCAGCCTATGGTAAAACCATTTCAATTGTTAAATACTGCCTTCAGAAACCTGCAGAAAGCAATTGTTCAGCAAGAGGATCTTCTCAGTCAGGCAGAAAATGGCAACCGAGTCAAGCCTCAGGCACCAGTGGCTGCTGCCCTGCAGCCTCAGGGTAGGCTAACAGAACTGAATGAGAACATGCTGAAACAAAATCGCTCCTAACAAAAATCTGTTCAGAATCAGTCGTGTTGAGGCTGACTTAAATTTTTGTTTTGAGAATTGCTTAACATGCATTTAACTTTCATACAAAACCAAGTTTTTGCTGACTTCAAGATGCAGGCTCCCTCCCCCACATGAAGCAACACATTCCAGAAGATGTCAAGAAAGATCTGAATGAAGCTTTGGCTAGCAACTGTTTCTAATGATCCTAGATGATCGTTTTCTGATCACCAGCATAACACAGCCCAACATAAAACAAGCAGCTCATCTCTCCCTTTGAATGTCTACAATAGGCAAAATGATAGAGCAAAAAAAGGGCATTCTTTATGCCACTGAGTAGCTGTGCGACCCTGGGCTAGTCACGTTTCCTCTAGGAGACTTCCATTTGTACATCAGCAAAATGGAGGGGGGTGGGGCTGGACTAGCTGGCCTTTTAGATGCAGCCTGCTTACAATATTGCTTGAATACACAATTGCTGGAATGCTGGGACTCCATCATATTCTTTTGCCTTTCTTGTATTATTCTTCATTGTATTTGATTCTCCATAAGTATTGGCTCTCCAACCTGAGTGGAAGATCCTCGAGGAGAGAGGTCCGTGTCACCTACTTCTTTTTAATCCAATGCTAGCTGTGTAGTAGTTTTTGTAATATAGCTTATTGAAATGAATTTAAACATAAGGGTATAATTCTGGGGGAAAACCATTATAGTAGAAACAGGGCTTATATTTATTATCACTTGGTGTTGTTTTTCCTTGATTTTTGAAGGGTACCAATAACATCATGGGGTGATATCTTAACTTGAGAGTGAATTGGATTTAAGTGACGCAGAGTTGCACAAAGTCATCAACCTCACTCTCTCTTTCAAAGTGAGTAGCAAGACAAAAGTCAGGACAACTGGTGATGGCCCAGGATGCAGTGGATGACCTTGGCATCTTCAATGTCTGACCAAGCTCTAAGGCTCTACAGAGCCTGCTTCAGCAGCCTTTGTGGCTGTTGGAACAAACTGTTCTCATCTGCCTATTCTGCCAAGGGAAGTTTTCACATGCTTGGGGTAGACATCCCCCTAACTCACTGACAGGTTTGAGGCCTGTAGGTTATGCTCAACCTGGTTTAGTCAGTTTGCCAAGACACTTTTAGTGAGGTGTGGTTGCTGCACGTGCTACAGCTTCCTGGAGTCACATGTGAGAGTTGAGTGAATCAGGCGGGCACCAAAGGTTGATGAGTAGCCCTGAGAAGGTTTTGGCAAGCCCTCATACCAGAGGCGCTAGTTCTCCCTGAACAACCCATACACTCCTATTACCATTCAGTATTAACTAACTATAAAAAAGACCATAAAAAAGAAACAGAACCTGCCTTCTGTGAACAAATAAAAGGAGCTAAAGTACTCATTAGAAATGTGATTTTCAGGGGCAGCTAGGTGGCATAGTGGATAGAGCACCAGCCCTGAAGTCTGGAGGACCTGAGTTCAAATCCAGCCTCAGACCAAACACTTGACACGTATTAGCTGTGTGACCTTGGGCAAGTCACTTAACCCCGACTGTCTCATTAAAAAAAAGAGAAAGTGATTTTTAGAGCCATGAAAAATAAAATCTCATCCCCAGAGTTAGAAAATGGTAACTCTGTCATTTATCAAAGACTGATGATGTTCCATACATGATACACACATAGATTATAAGTCATACTTCTGAGAACAACCATTTTCTGCTTTTGAACTTTTGGAAAAAAAGATGGGCATTCAGAGGCTTTGTTATGGCTGACAGATTTGAAAGTACCTTGTACAGAGTGTCTCGAATAAGCCTCTCATCCATACATGTAGGTCCTACGGGGGTATCATATAAGATTTACAAATGAAGAAACTGAGACAGAGAGGTGATATGACTCATTTCTAACCACACAGCTGGATTCTGCGGTCATGTACAAACCCGAGGCCTCTCAGACTCCAAGTCTCCTGTTCTATTTCACAAAGCTTGGAGCTGCTGTGAACCAATCAAATCCTTAACCTGGGCTTTTCTGAGAATTTTACTTGTGCTCTCTTGAACACTTTTGTGCACACACAGGTACTTACTATAGGGAAAAATGGATAAAAGTACCAAACTTCATATGTTCAGACCCAACTAGAAACACTACATTTCTTTCTTATGGTATGGATGTTATTTAAGCAGAAACTTGTTGTATACTCAAAGAACTTTTCATGTTGTATAGCTCTAGCTTCCACAAAGATAATTCCACATAAACTGATTTACTGCTTTACTCCAAAGCTGTAAGCAGTTGCAATACTGAGTAAGCAGAATCTTTAGAGAAGTTCCTTTAGGCTTACACTGTATTTCCCCATATTCTGTCCGTAGTAGGGCTATAAATAGAGGACTCAAAATGTCATTAGGCCACTTTGAAGACCAAATGTATTTTTGTTTCCTTAAAAAGACTTGGATTTGGAAATGAGATAGCTCTCTTTACTTGTCCTAATTCATCTTATAGAAACAGGAATTATGACATGCTGATTCACATACACACAAATTCTCTAAGAGTTGGGGTCTAGGAGGGAACTACAATTCTTAACTCCTGTGTTGGTTTAATTAAATGCAAAATTGCCATTACATATCATTTGTTAATATATTAATTGGCTCTAAGAATATAATGATATTAGCTGACCTTTATATTATACTTGTGCCAACACCAAGAAAGAATAAATTTTTAAACAACGAACTCATCCTAAGATACACTAAAAGAAAATGTAGCGACATCCACAACAAGAAAACTCCTACAACTAGACAATCTATTGTTTAAATGATATTCTGACTGAACAACATGAATTTTCCCCTTTATTAACTTTTATATGAACACAAAAATGTGCCATGGAGAGAACAATTTATTTTCTTCCAGAAATGCCATCATTGGCCATAAAATCTTCTACAAAATTATATTCTCTAGAAAATAAATTGCCCAATAATTATTAAGCTTTTTATTATAGATTACATATTTCTGGCATTGTGATCATGTCATGTTCTAAGTTGAAAGGAAGCAAAGATCTACATCTTGAATCTCTGGCATAAACCTCTTGAAGTGACATTGTTTCACCACTCACTGAAGTCATCTCCCTGGCACAAGCAAAGGGAAAACTGCTTTCCAAAGGAAAAACTATTAGTAATAATTCTCCATACTTCTTATCAAGCTTATCAATGTTTTAAAGAACAGAGAAACTTCTGGGAAAAAAATTCTCTATATAAATAACATAAACAGATTTCAGTTTGTCAATAGATCTGAAATGAAATTTTAAAAAAGATTCCAGGTCTTCACCAATAGGAAAAATGAAATGAGTACATTCGTGCACAATTTTGAAAAGTCACAAGCTAAGGATCAGCACATAAAGGGAAACAAAAATCTTTTATTTAATGCCACCTCCATTACACAAAGTGAAGGATCTTAACTTATATTCTGCCATTCAGGAAAAATAAAACTCCTGACACCTGCAGATGTGACATCAGAAAGGAACCAAAATACACCAATCAACCTTCCTACCTCCAGAAGACAAGGAAAGCAGTCACTATAGCAAGGGAACATAAGATTCAAAATCTGGCAAAAAAATGAGGTGATATAAGTTGGCTCCAAACCATTAACAATGTTTTTTCAAAGATTGAGTTATAAGATTAACAGTTTGCCAGAGAATCAACTATTTATTCAATGTTAAAGCAAACATTTTTATTAACAAAATACTCCCTAAATTGCAAATAAAATATGTGAAATTTGATCCAACACCTGTAGCAAATGGGAAGGAGGTCCATGACAAAGGGTACTCTGTGGGTCTGAACACTGTGGAGTGTTCTCTGATCTTGTTCTAAAGAGAACAAAACCACACCCACTGCTGTCAATGTGGTTTATTCCTTCTTCTCAGATTTATCGAAATGAAAATTTCCTTTTTTTTTTCAAATGAAAATTTCTTAATCAGCACTTAGCACTTCTGAAAAGGTCTATTCCAACCCCCAAATTTTTAAACTTGATTCTTCAACAAGATATTCAAATATCTCCAAAATTTTAAGACAGCAGTAACAGATCACTACCACGTTGTTGTTTTAAAAGCCAATTAATGAACTAAACTTACATCATGCATGGAATCCAGTAGCTTAGTCAGCTGATAGAATCTTTGCCAGCTTTGCCCAGAGTTACTTGGACATTTTGTTACCATTTTTCGCAACTCTTTGATGTAATTTGTCCTCATTTCTTCAAATGCAACTTGGCTTTTGAGGCCATCCTTGGGAACTGTGTTGAAAAACACGGATATGATAAAACATTACACTGCTTTATAATTTAATAAGTTAATGTATATAAAACATCAATTAATGCATATAAATACTCTAAAATCTCTGGGCACTCATTTTCAGATGTATATTGAATATTATGAATGATACTCAAGAATAAACATAATTAGATACTTAAAGATTCACATACTAGCAATTATGCATGATATACAAAGGGTATATGCACTAAATCACATTATTATTCCTTACCTTCAAAGCATTTTACAAATCCTCGCTACTTAATTGTGCTAATACTTCAGATGTTAAAACATTCTAGTTGACCTATCAAACTACCTCCAACAGAGAAGCGTGTATTCCCAGAGCATTCCCTTTACATTCAGTGATTGATCTCCTGATGTGTGGGAGTGTGCTGCAATCTCTCATTAAGACATATCTTAGCAATCTTATGAACTGGCAAGAGGTAAATTCATGAGTCACAGAAAGAGGGTTAGGCGGGGCATGTGGCAGGGGGAAACCAGTTGTTCAGAAGGTGTTTTTTTCTAACACTAAATTTAATGATCCAAGACAATTAAAAATGATAGGATAGTGTACCTTTGTCAAAGTTCAGAATATAGTAGGTTTTTGTTTATGTTTACATAGTGGTTTGTATTTAAAGTGAAATGCCTCATTTTAAGTGTGATTTGTTTTCATGATATCATCTGAGTTAGGTTCTGAGTTTCAAAAGTGACTCTATGGGTTTATACTTATGCATTGCCTATTCACTTTTGAAAACTCATTACAAATTCACATGTATCATCAAATATATGCTAAAAACAAGGTAGATGTGATGTTGGTGATCAGGCACACCATGCAATTTCCAAATAAAATCAGTATCCTGAATATATGGGCATTTTACTACAAATCTTATTTCTGAAACTGTTAATGACTTCATCCCTGGATATAAAAAAAAATAAAAAAATGTTTTTGATTCTTGGTTCAGGTTAATTCATTTTCTGCCAATGAGAGGAGGGGAGAAAATGTGGAGAAATCTGTTATTAGCACCTGCCCATATTGCTGATGGGCTCGTGATCAATATTTTAAAAAACCTTGTCATAAAATTCATACTTTTAAAAATAAATTCTCTACTTCTTTAAGTTGTTCAGTCAACAAGCATTTGTTAACAACATATCCATCAGTTTTGCAGTTACTACTGAAGAGTAATAATGGAGGATGTTGGCTGACTAAAACTGTAAATTCAGTTTTTATCCGGAATTCTAAAATTAGGTCCAAACTTCAGAAGAGCACTGGAAAGTTGCACAAATCAAACACTAATATAAAAAGAATCTGTAGGTCTAAATCACACATGTCCGTAGTGAGGCTTATTTCTTCATGTTATAAAATTCCACCAAGGAAATCTATAGCTTTCCTTCATAGTACATTAAATGTAACACCAACTGGAGTGAGAAGGGAACCTTACATTTTTATTAGAGGCTTCACTACTGTCTTTTAGGTCATTAATGCTTGGCAAATCTACTTAGATCAAATTAGGCATTCTTCTTAAGCCTTTAGATTTTTGATGGTTGTTTTACTCAGATTCTGAAGTTATTAAACTTTATGCCAAGTATTATTACTTATGAGAGGCAGCATGGTATACTGGGTATAGTATTCAGTCTCAGGAAGCTCTGGGCTTGAGTCCTGCCTCTGACACATCCTGGCTGAATGACCAACCCTTGGGCAGGTCACTTGGGTCTCAGGCAACTCTTTATGACTATGAGTTGCAGAACAGGTGCTGATCTGCATTGGAAAAGAGAATCTCCTCATCAGGAATTGCCTGTACCCATGAAATCACAGGTCTGGTTTCCCTCCCACCTCCATTATTACTTTTACTTTATTGCTAAAACTAAAATGTATCCTATTTCTCAGCCAGATTTTCCAAAAATTTAAATAAACCCATAAATAAAGAGGACTTAAGCAAAACATCACACTTTGGATATCAGCCCAGAGTTCTGATTTTACTTATTAAATGCGGCAGGCCTTGCTTTTGGAAATCTTCCAAAAATCTATGGGCTGGAGAAGAGCACAAAAGAAAAAATTGAGATATAATATCTACTTTCTTCTACATGCAGAAGGTGCAAAATGATGTCATCATCAATAAAATGCTCCTAAATATATTTTACATTGCCTAGCAGGTATGTGATTTCAGTATCCCCAAATCAGAGGAAAAGTTCTCATGCCTTCTTTCATATGTTATTATGGGAAATTCAGTGAAACTTTTAAGGTCATTTACTTTTCTTTATCTAAAAATTGTGATACTCAAATATTGGAAAAAGAAAAAAATAATCATAGTAGGCACCATAATGATAGCATTGTCTGTTCTTGACTCAATCAGTTTATATGAGAAAGTAGGAGACAACTCACTTAGACTAAGTAGTCTAGGTCAAGCAATAGACACCACATACACCGGAATTCACTGAAAATTCAATTAATTTATAATGTTGGCATATTTTTCCAAAACCTTTTTTGTTACTAGAGGTTAAAAAAGAAATGAATCAATTAACCAGAGAGGTGGAAGGAAGATGGCAAGCTGAGTGTGAGTGTGAGTGTGTGAGTGTGTGTGTGTGTGTCTGTTTCAGGGAGGAGGGTATAATCTTAAACTCTCAAATCAGCATGAATCATAGTTCTGAGACTTTAGCACCACAGCTAGATATCTTGAAGTAAAAAGTCCACAAAATTACTACGTTACCATGTACAGTCTAAATAATATGAAGTTTGATTGCAGAAGTCAGAAGACTATCTGTCCTTGAGGCTGATGTGAAAGATCATGGAGGGAGTGTAGTTCAAGCATGGAGAAATGAAAAAGGCTGGGTTTGAAATCAGAGGACCTGAGTTCCAATGCTGACTGTTCACTTACTGTGACCTTGGGCAAGTCACTTTATCTCTGGAACTCTTTCTCTTCATCTGTAAAATGAGAGGTTTGGACTAGATGACCTCTCGGACCGAATGGTCCATTTAGCCCAATGGTTCTCAAACTTTTTGGTCTCATGACCCTTTTACAATCTTAAAAGTAAATAAGGAACCCTAAAAACTTTTGTTTTGTGGGTTACTTCTCTCGAGATATACCATATTAGAAGTTAAAACTTATGCATTTAAAAAATTTATTGATTCATTAAAATAACTCCATCCACGTTAACAATAACATATTTTTAATGAAAATAAATATATTTTCCAAAACAAAAAATAAAAAGAGTGGCACTTTTTACATATTTTTGCAAATCTCTTTAATGTCTGGTTTAATAGAAGACAGCTGGATTCTCATATCTGCTTCTTCATTTATTCTGTTGTGATATGTCATTTGGCTGAAATATGCGAAGAAAATCTGTCCTTACACAGTTATGTAATCGGAAAAGGGAGGAGTATTTTAATAGATAAATAATGTCTTAGTATTATGATAACAGTTTTGACCTCATTGTTGTTCAGTCATGTCCGACTTTTCGTGACTCCATGGACCATAGCATGCCAATGCTGTCCATGGGGTTTTGTTGCCAAAGATACTGGAATGGTTTGCTATTTTCTTCTCCAGTGGATAAAAGCAAATAGAGTATTAAGTGACTTGCCCAGAATCACACAGCTAACAAGCGTCTGAGGCTGAATTTGAACTCAGTTCTTCTTGACTCTGGGTCCAGTGCTCTATCCACTGAGCCACCTAGGTGCCTCAAGACTTTATAAACCCCCTGAAAGGGTCTGAGTGACCCCTAAGTGGACCACACCTAGAGAACCACTGATTAAGTCCAATTGTCCATTTTTCAGATGAAGAAACTAGGGACCAGAGGAGAAGTGATTGCTCCAGGGTTACAGAGTTAGTGACTGAGCTACTGAGATGGTCTGTAGGACTGGAATATTGGGGAATTACAAGTTACATGTGATGCAGAGTGAGGGCAAACCATATACTTTGGATCAAACTAAACAGTAAGATCTCTTTTCTGAGCTCTAGTCCAGCAACGATGGCCCATTGGATACCTTGAATTAGATGTATCGTAGAGATCTCAAACACAACAAATCCCCAACTGCCCCCATTATCCTTCTTCTAAATTTCCCTATTTCTGTTAAGGGCATCACAATAATAAGTTACCCAGATCTGCAACCTCCCTGTCACCTTCCCCTCCTTACTTTGAAATATGCCACTACTGCATACTATCTCACATTTGCCTCTGTAATTTTAGCTTTTTAAAAAATTATGGGAAATGCCTAGTTCATAAATTTTGTTCCATACTACTAAAGTTATACAACTCAGTTAAGAGTAACCTAATCCTGGCACAAATCAAATCTTTTCCCCCCTTATTCTTGTAAGCAATTAGAATATTGTATTCAAGTGAAGAGAAAAAGAAATTAAGAAAAAGTCCTGGGATGGACATCAATTTACTTGTGCTTAGGAGCAGCAACACCTTCATTATGGTATACTCTTCAAAAGTAAGCTGTAGACGAACAAACTGAAGGCTGATCTGGTGCATCCCTTGGCACAATTCATACATGGCAGACTGACGCATCTTCTCTCTGCAAAAGAAAAGAAGAAAAAAGTCTTGAGAATTTTGTCTTGTTATAAAACCCAGAATAGCAGGCCAAAATGTAACTGGCCAAGATAATGTCATAAATGAGATCTGAGTCAGAGTTTTTCTTCCCTTCTCAACATAGAGCAGATGAATCTTTTGCTGACAGGAGCGACATTGTTTAAAAGAAAATTCTTTGTCATCATTCTTTTAAAGACAAAGAATGGTGGTGACATCTATTCCTAGACCCTGAGACAGCATCAGAACTCCTAAAATCATTCTTCTTCCACTAATAACATTATTTTTGCTTATGTCGAGCAATATTAACCTATTGCCATTCTCATTAACAATTAGGATTGGGCTGCTGAGATGGTCTTGTAGGACTGGAATGTTGGGGCAATTGCAACAAGTTACAACAAGCCCCATATTTTGGATCAAACTTAACAGCAAGATCTCTTTTCTGTGCTCCAGTCCTACAACAACAATGGCTGGGCCATTGGCTATTTTGAATTGGATGTACACAATGTGTCCAAGGCTGACCTCTTTTTCCTTTTTCCACACTTGCCTCTTTCTGATGAGAGTACCACCATGTGAAGTCACCCAGGTTCACAACCTGTGTCACCTTCCATTCCTCACTTTCAGATATGCCACGTACACGACCAGTTACTAAATCATGTCATTTCTACCTCCATAACATTTCTCATAAGTTATTTCCACCACTGCGACATCTCCACAGAGCTCCTTCTCTTCATTCAAATTCAGGCCTTTATCATCTCTCATGTAGACTCCTGTAATATGATCTCCTAATTGGTTTTTCTGCCTCAATTCTTTGCCCACACCAATTCATCCTTCACATAGCAGACAGAGATTTTCCTAAAATGCAGGTCTGATTATGCATTTCAAATCTCTTGACCATCATTGCAACTCCAGTGTGGCCAACATTAGTGTCAGATATAAGCTGTTTATACCTGTTTGTCACTTAAAGTTCTTCCCAGCCAGACCACATTTCTCTTTTCCAGCCTTATCAAACACTACTACCCTCTTTGAACACAAAAGCACAGCCAAACTAGCTTTCTTCCTCTTCCTTACCACGCAACACTCCTACTCTCATCTCCATGGCTTTGCCCTGGCTGTTCACCAGGACTAGGATGTATTCCCTTTCTACCTACACTTACTAACTTTCCCTTTCTTCCCCTCACCTGCCAGGCCCTCCCCTCCAAGATTACCTTGTACTAATCTAAACCCCTGTCAAACTGAAAGCTTTTGAAGGGCAGGGGATATATTTCGTTGTCTCTAAAGCCCCCAAACTAGAAAAATGCCTAACGTGGTTGATGCTTGTTAATTGGTTAGCAAGGATTTAGAGGCCCTTGATTTCAAACAAACTGTCTATTCATTCCTTGGTACTTCCATTTAATGTCTCTCTAATTCCTTTAACGACCCAAAGTTTCATTGTGAATGGCAGAATAAGGTAAAAAAATGTTGACAGTAAGGAAAGCAGCGATGCATAGTAGTCAGTGCAATAGAGAGGAATCAGGAGATCTGTAAGTATTCTAAGAAGCTGTGACATCTTGTATAAATCACTTCACATCCCTAAGTCTTAGTTTTCTCATATATAAAATGAAGAAGTTGAACTAGATCAGGTGTTTTTAACCTATTCTGTAATATGAATCCCACTAGCTCTGTGGTAAAACCCATGGACTTCTTTTCAGAATAATGTTTTTAGATATGTAAAATAAAAGATACAGGATTAATAATGGAAACCATTTACACTGAGATCTCTGTTAGTCTGTCTTGGTATCTCAAATAAGCTCAAAAACTTCAAGTTAAGAACCCCTGGACTACATGATCTAAATTGAATTCTGGAAAACAGGTAAAATTTTATGGTGCAGTTTATAAAAATAAAACTAAATTTATGACCACAGCAGATTTGTGGTCTATATTATAAAGAAACTGAGAGATCAGTGTAGCAAGACATCTGCCTATTAAAGACAGTAGTGGGGGTGAGAAAGAATGAAGGCAACTCTCTGCTTCTGAATGATCAACATTGGCACTCCCTCAAAATGGCACCCATTCCTAAATCTGCTATTTTACTTTGTAAATACTGTGTTCACTTTTGCTGATTTATGTATGTGTGTGTGTGTGTACATATATATATATGTACACACACACACACACACACATATATATCAAGTTACTTGACACATACATAATAAAAGTGAATCAGGGAATGACAATTAATTACTTCTCACTGGATGGATATGTACTATAGCATCTTGAAATATACCTCCAAAAAGCTGGAGGCACTGGTAAGTGGATGTTATTTGGTATTTTAAACTATCCCTCCCCTCAACTTTATCTCACTTTCCTCTTCTTATGCTAACAAAAAACGAAACACTACACTGTCCGAAAGATATATGTTAATAACATCTTTAGAATTTAAGCTCCAAAAGGGCAGAAATTACATCTTTTTTTTCTAATCAATTTCTGAAATAACATACAGTTCCAAGATCATGAAGGATATTTTAAGTAGATAATATTTGATGAAATTTGGGGAAAAGCAAATGAAAGACCAACTAGAAACATTGAAATATGCTAATATCATGTACTTTGATAACGTTTTTCTTTCTCAGAAAAAAAAAACTGGTTTCTGAAGTCCCTGAAATATCGAGATGGGCTCCTATATAAAGCAGCTTAATAAGGATGATTAAAGCCTCTGTTAACTGTCTCTATGCATTGATGGAATAAATAATGAATGTATATATGCATGTTCAAAACTGGAATTTGTGGACTCACATCCTCAGCCTTTCCATATGATGCTCACCACACACAAAATGGACAAGGCTGCAAAACCCCAGCCCTTACAGCTGATCCCAGAAACCTCATCATTATGTTTGAGTAAATGAAACATTGTGTTGCACGGTCAGTATAACAGATGGTCCCTGTCTCTAGTTTGTTATGTTTTTATTTTACTTTTTAGAAAATAATATGCACACAGTCTCATGGCTTATGATAAAAATAACCTCAATTTAAACACTGAAATCAATCCAGCTTTACTGTTTTTGACATTTAAAAAAGTAGTCTTGCTAGATTTTTCTTTTATCGATGAAGCAAAACATATCTGAAGGAGAACCATTATGCTCATTTGAATTTTGATCATGTTATTATTTCTGATGGTGTTTACTTCATCCATTCACAGCAAGGGCAGGATTCTGGACTTTACTTCCAGGAATCGCTTGCGGATATTATTTTATTGTTCACTTTACTGGGCTAATATACAAAAAGAAAGAGTTGTATTCAATAGTCTCTTTGACGTGCATCAAATCGCTATTAACTTTGTGCAGTACAATTCAACTACTACCTAAAAGCTAATTCAGTGTTTGGCAGTCACTTTAATTGGTGTTCTAGAAAGGATATATTTCTGAAAGAATTTATTTTTCCCCCTAATTACATGTAAAAACAATTTTTAACATTTAAAAAAAATTGAGCTCCAAGTTCTATCCCTCTCTCCTCCCCTCACCCTTCCCTAAGACGGTAAGCAATCTGATATAGGTTATATATGTGCAATCATGTAAAACATTAGAAGGGATATATTTTTAAAGAATTGCAATAGGTCTTTAGCCCCAGAACTTCCATTGACCTGAAAGGGTTTGGAGCATAAAGAAAGACATGTTACAATCTGGAAATCTAAAAGGGGTGAGAATCACAATTACAGGAGAATCATGATATAGGTAGCTACGTGGCATAGTGAATCGTGAGTGAACCTGAAGTCAGGAAAATCTGAATTTGTATTTTGTCTCAGACACACTTAGTAGTTGTGTGACCCTGGGTAAGTCAATTAACTTCTCTCAGTCTGTTTCCTCATCTGTATATTGAGGATAACACCTAGATTGTTGTAAGGATCAAATAAGACACATATATAAATGACACTGTAGACAGCCTTCATGTATTAATATTTTATCTACATATTACACAATTTTTGTGAAACAGCTTTTCATAAACTATGGATCTTTCTAGTATTTATGTCTGTAGCACAGGGTATCTGTTTATGTGGTTTAGGGATAGTGTGAAAAGGCACAGATAATAAGATATATAGCTGTAGCCTCCTTTCATAGGATCATGAGCTTTGAAATTGGAAAGGTCCCTAGAGATCATCTGTCCTAAGCTTCTTATAAACAAACATGAGCTATAAAACTTTGGGCTTGTAAGACAGATATTTTGTGGGCGACCAATAGTAAGATAAACTGATTCTTTGCTTCACAAGGCGAAGCTCAACATTAATGACAGGATTCTTTTACTGGATGCCTTAGTGCAATGAAAACAGAATTCATTACCAAAATTAGTTTTTAAGTTAAAATTGCAAGAACACAACTGCTGTATAAAGAAAGGTGCAACCTATGGATACTACAAATGGATATATAACGAAATAAAGAAATTTAACATCAGAGACTTAGCAACTAACAGATCTCATTGAGTCTGACTCCCTCATTTTGCAGACAATGAAACTGAGGCCCAGAGAAAAATGAAGTGATTTGCCCAAGGTCACACAACTAACAAGTAGCAGAGTCAGGGTCTCTACCGACTGCACCACATTGCCTCTATTAACTTAATTATCCAGGACAATAATGGGATATCTGGTATGGACGGATGAAAATCATGGGTCACCTACTCAGCTGTGTTAGGACTTGAGGTCTGTTCTCTATAGCACAATGTCTGGCTTCATGTCCAGTGTCCATGACACCCCACTAGCTTGGGGATAAGGGCTAATAAGGATATGAAGTTAGAATTATGAATATAACTAACTGACTGGACTGATTATGCTTATGGATTTCTTAGGATTTGCCACACACTCCAACGTAGTTTACGTTAACATTTTATAAATCCAATTTCTAAAACTGAATTGATAAGCAGGCTCATATAAATTTACTAAAAAAAACCCTATAAGGATTTTTATAGGGAAAAAGGGGCTGCTGCAGGTGTCTGGTGAGTAAATACATTATCAAATTAGACAGTGTATGTAGGTAGAGGTTTTGTAAACCTTAAAAGCGCCACATAAATATCATCTATTATTGTCATCACAATGTCTCTCTTTATCCCCTGGCCTGCAGCAAAGCACTACTATAAATGATTGTTTCATTTGCCTATGTTTCCTGAGTGCGTAGGCTGGGTACGCTCATGCGGGCCTCAGGTGGTGATAACCTCAGCTGCAAGCTCAGATACCTTTTTATTAATCTTAAAGACACAGACTGTTGGAACTCTTATAGTTAGAAGGAAGATGACAGAATAAATAATGAAGCATAAAGCTTTTTCTTATAAAATAAGGATTTATATTATGTTCTTCTGATCGTTTTATGCACTAACAAGTCGAAGGGAAGGAGACATTCTCTGCTGTTCTAGACTTGGAACTAGGATCAGTGAGGCCAACTCAATAAGAGAAAAACTTTTTAATGTTGAGTTGTCCAGATGATGGAAGGGACTTCCTTAAAAAGTGGACAGCCTGGAGGGATCAGGAGGAGGTTGGATGACAGCCTGCCAAGGATATTATAGAGTAGAGTCCTGTATGGAATGAGAAGTCAGATTAGGTAGGGGGCTCTCAACTGTTTTTGTGTCATGGGACTCCTTCGGCAGTCCGGTAAAACCTCAGGAACCATTCTCTGAACAACATTTTAAAATGATTGAAGGAAATGCTAAATTTGTTAGAGATTAATGAAAATAGAGAGATAATTTCTCCATCTAAGTTCATGGACTCCCTCAACTGTATCCAGAGATACCATGAGGGTACATGGACCTCAGATTAAGAGCCCTTGAATTAGATGATTTCCACTCTAAAGTCCCCTCTATTTCAAACATCCTATGTTTGTCAGGGTAGCTGGTGGTACAGTGGATAGAATGCCAAGCCTGGAGTCAGGAAGACTCATCTTCCTGAGTTCAAATGTGGACTCAGACACTTACTACCTGGGTGACCCTGGGCAAGTCACTTAATCCTATTTACCTCAGTTTCCTTAGCTGTAAAATGAGCTAGAGAAGGAAATGACAAACCACTGCAGTATCTTTGCCAAGAAAACCCTAAATGGGTTCACAAAGAGTCAGGCAAGACTGAACAACACTTTGGGCAGTTAGGTGGCACAGTGGATACAGAACTGGGCCTGGAGTCAGGAAGATCTGGCCTCAGATACTTATTAGCTGTGTGAGCCTGGGCAGGTCACTTGACTCTGTCTGCCTCAGTTTCCTCATCTGTAAAATGTAGTGGAGAAGGAAATAGTAAACCACTCCACTATTTTTGCCAAGAAAACCTCAAACAAGGTTATGAAAATTTGGACACGACTGAGAAATGGGACTGAACAAATGTTTGTCATCATCTAAAAGCAAGAATTCAAGGCTAGATTAATTTATACTACTTTTTGAAGGGGAAAAAAACCAGTTCATTCTTAAAATGCACTTACTGCTAACTTTAAAAGAGATGAATTTTTATTACTTGAGAAAATATTCTCCCACAAAATATATAAAAAGTAACTCCTCCCTCAGATAATGCCATTTCTCACTGTCATTTCCTGTCTAGAGTCTTATTTCATCTAATACTAGAACTAGAGTTTGAGAAATGATGGCAGTATTCTTTATGTTTCAGTGGGTAAGGAGCTCATGAGGAAACATGGGAACATGGAGCTATTCTAATTCTTGATTTCTATAACTTTAAGTACATTATTTAATTTCGGTTAACTGTCTCACTTGTAAAAAGATGGGCAGTTCAAAGGGTCTTTAACATGGCATTTTTAAAATGAGCACAAGGCTTATCACTTGGTTTCTTTGAATAATTCCCTGATCACAGAGAAACAGACTGCTATTGTGAGAAGGGGTGAAAGTAAATAATTTTTTTCTCAAATAATTACAAATGATGCCTCATAATGCCCCAAAATGTAACAGTCAATTTCTTCCCAGCACCAATTTTAATTTCTTGGAATTTAATTTGGAATTTGGTTTTAGGTCATACCAAAGAAGTGCTTTTACTCTCTCTTTTACCACATCTCAGATGTCAGCAGTTAGTGGGTAAGTTGGGGAGGGGAGTAAGGGAGGTTAAAGAAAATGGCTATTTTCACAGATCTGCAATTCCTCTTCTTGAGTTCAGATGATTGGTTCATGCTAAGAAGACTACATCACTTAGGGATCATGGTCTCATTAACTAAATTTGATCATGCAGTTTTTTGTTTGAGAAATGCCTCTTAAAACCTTTTAAAATCTGAATAACTTAAAGCTTATAGATTTCTACTACAATCTAGAAAGGATGATTTTATACTCCAATTTGGGACACTCCAAACAGAACCCTTTGTGTCACAGATTTTGATAATCATTCACTACAAAGCAGACTTCTTTTGACCCATTATGAACAATTGTATTACTTGCCATTCCTCAGGACTTAAATCATACCATAACTCCTTCCTCACACCTTCAAGGTATCTAATTTCTACCTTTTGCTAGTGTTGAAACATCATTATGTCAAACCCCTCTACGTATGCAGATATACAATGAGTAATATTTAAAATGAACATACAAGACGTTTGTTCAGTTTCTAAGCTAAACTTTTCTGATTCTCCACATGCTGGGAGGAAATGACCAGTTAATTTAGTTGAGGAATAGACTAGACCACCTCATTCCCCTACTGAAATCCTTAGGTCGTCTTGCGATCATAAGGTTGTCGATTTAGTATCACTAGACGTTTTTTTCCTCTAACCAATAAATGTATAATCCTTTCAGCTGTCTATGCTTGCTGCCTGACATTTGCAATTATGATCACAGACACAAGCATGGAAGGGACCTTAGAATGTGATCCAGTCCAAACATCTTATTTTACAACTTAGGAAACTGAGGCACAGAGAGGGTGAATGACTTGCCTAGAGTAAGCATCTGAGTCAATATTTGATCCCAGTCTTCCTGACTCTAAGTCCAGTGCCCTATCTACTATGCCGTACTTCCTCTTTAAAACGCTGCATTCACTCATGGTTGGTGTTCCTCCTTTTCCTCTTCTATTTTTCTCTCAACCTCTCTTTCTCCTCACCTCCTCTATGTGAGTGCTCTTACTTCACTCTTCTAATCTCCCTTTTATGTGTTGTCTTCCTCCATTAATACATAAGATCCCTACGGTTTGGGGACCGTCTTCTTTGCTTACATTTGTATCAAGTGCCCTGAACATACTAAGTACTTAATAAATTTGTATTCTCTCTCTCTCTCTCTCTCCATGGTACACATTATGAGTGAGTTTTATTCATTCTGAACTTCTATAAACTAATCCTCTGCCAACTATTTTTTTGTGTCAGAGAAAAAGGAGTTAGGAAAAAGAAAATCACTTCAAATACTCAGTTCAAATTCTAGTGATAACGTGCCTCCTGTCAACAATAGTATTTTCTGAAACGAAGGCAGCCAAGAGTAATTATGAAGATAATAAAGTAGTGTTTTTTTAAGAGCCTCATTTATGAAACTGAAATTTCAGTAACTACATGTGAAATAAATAAGTAGAGTAGGGGGATAGGAGACTTTTTTTCCCCTCCAGAAGCCGTTTCCCTAAGGCAATCAAAGGCAACTTCATTTAGTTGTTCTAAAGAGACTAGGTTTTTTTTTTAAATTTTAATTAATTTATTTTGAATGATCAGCAATCACTTCCATAAGCTTTGAGTTTAAAATTTTTCTCCCCTTCCCTCCCCACCTCCTTCCCCAAGATGGCGCACAATCTGATATAGGCTATACAATATATATTCCTATTAAACATATTTTCACATTAGTGATGTTGCAGGGAAGAATTAGAACCAATAGGAGGAACCACCAGAAAGAGGAAACAAAACACAACAGAAGAAAAAAACAGCAAACATTATGCTTCGATCGGCATTCAAACTCCACAGTTCTTTCTTTGGATGTGGGTAGCATTTTCCATCAAGAGGCCTTTGGAGATGTCTTAGATCCCTGTATTGGTGAGAAGGGTTAAGTCTATCAATATTAGTCATCACACAACTTGGCTGTTACTATGTACAATGTTCTCCTGGTTCTGCTCATTTCACTCAGCATAGACCATACAAGTCTTTCCAGGTTTTTCTGAAGTCAGCCTGTTCATCATTTCTTACAGCACAATAGTATTCCATTACATTCATATGCCACAACTTGCTCAGCCATTCCCCAATTGATGGGCATCCTCTCAATTTACAATTCTTTGCCACCACAAAAAGAGCTTCTATAAATATTTTTGTACATGTACAAAAATCCTTTTCCCATTTGTATGATCTCTCTGGGATATAGCCCTAGAAGTGTTATTGCTGGGTCAAAGGGTATGCACATTTTTATAGCATAGTTTGGGCATAGTTCCAAATTGCTCTCCAAAATGGTTGGATCGTTTCACAACCCCATTAACAATGCATTAGTGTCCCAATTTTCCCACATCTTCTCCAACGTTTATCATTTTCCTGTTTTGTCGTGTTGGCCAATCTGATAGGTGTGATATAGTACCTCAGAGTTGTTTTGACTTGCATTTTTCTAATCAATAGTGATTTAGAGCATTTTTCATATGACTACAGATGGCTTTAATTTCTTCATCTGAGAGCTGCCTGTTCATATCCTTTGACCATTTATCAATTGGGGAATTACTTGTATTCTTATAGATTTGACTTAATTCTCTACATACTGTAGAAATGAGGCCCTTATCAGAGAGACTGATTGTAAAAATTCTTCCCCAATTTTCTAATTTCCTTCTAATCTTTGTTTGTGCAAAAACTTTTAAAGAGACTGATTTTTGAAGAGACTAGACTATCTAGTTGGTTTTTTTTTTCTGGAGAGACATTAAACAAGGTGGAAAAGTACTAAATAAATACCAAAAATAATTTGAAAATATACAATTCCCTGTTATGGCCAGAAGTAGGGGCAGGAATAATAAAGAAAAAAAAGGGAAAGGTAAAGAAAAGAAACGAGACATGAAAGAGAAAACATGAGCAGAGAAAGAAGGCTAGGAGAGACCTACAGACCTAGCGAGGAAGACATACACAGAAGGAGAAAAAGAGGGGGAATGGAAAAAGAAAGAAAAAAACCCTCAAGTTTTAGAGTGAGGGTTATATACACGTACACACACATATACATCATATGTATATATATAATATATAACACATATATTTATATAATATATAACATTATATATATTATCTATTTAGACAGAGAGAGAGAGAGAGAGAGAGAGAGAGAGAGAGAGAGAGAGAGAGAGAAAGACAGAGAGAGCTTGCTAGCTTTGTAGTGTTTACAGATCAATAAGCTTCCTGTCACTGCTTCCTGCTTGCTAGGACTAGTCTTCAGTGTTACTTGATTTAATTAATCATTCATTTAGGACCCACAAAGCATAAATTGCTTAACTATCACATTCCTCCTTTCTGGTGCCTTTGCTCATAATAGAGCCCTGCCTAAAGTGTACTCCTCCTTCCCCTCTGCTCATACAAGCTTTAATCCACCCCCTCCTTGCCTCACCTAAGCACTCACACCTGCAGTGCTTTCTCCCCTTCTTCTGAACTCCTATAGCATTTCCAATCTTTAAAATTTTGCCTACATGTGATTTTATCATACATTACAACAGTCTTTAGCTGGAGGGCACCTCTGCTATCATTTTCCTTCAGCCTCCTCATTTTAAAGATGAGGTATACTGACATTCATAGAGGTTTAATGACTTGTCCAAGGTCACATATGTAGTAAATAAAAGAGAAGGAATTTGAACCGGGACCTTTTGACTTCAATCCAACACTTTTTTACTATACCACAAAAGTTTATTCAAAACATTAGGTCCTCAATATTTTGTGAACTGACTTTTGTAATGCTAATTAGATGGTTAACTACTATTCATAGACACTCAGTGGTTCAATATCTTTAATTCTTTTTGTTGTTGTTCAGTCGCTTCAGTGATATCTGACTTTTCATGACCCTATTTGGGGTTTTCTTGGCAAAGATATTGCAGTGGTTTGCCATTTCCTTCTCCAGCTCAAGTTACAAGTGAGGAAACTGAGGCAAACAAGGTTGAATAACTTGTTCAGGGTCACACAGCTAGTAAGCATCTGAGGCTGGATTTGAACTCAGGAAGATGAGATGAGTCTTTCTAACTCCAGGCAGGCACTTTACCCACAATGCCATCGAGACGTGCCATCTTTAATTCTACAATAGATTTTTGAATGAGATGGCCAAAGTAGTTCACCTATCTCAAATGGCTGATGTGTAGGGAGACTGAGGGTAGTGGAGAGAGATGCAACTTTGACAAACTGGAAATTTGGAAATGCACAGTTAGTTAGCCAGCTTGATTTTTTTTTTTTGATATCTGTAAAGACATGATACCACCTAGATCATCTTGATCTAGTTATAAGCCTGAAGAGGGGATACAGTGCAATGAAGAATTACCCTCAGAGCTAGGAAAAACTGAGTTCAAGACCTATCTCTGACACATTCACAATGTGATTCTCGGCAAGTCTTTTAACCTCTTAGGGCTCTGCTCTAGGTAACACTCTGAAACTATAAATTACAGAAATGGTGCCAACTTGCCTTGGTAGAGAGACTTTCTGCATCCAGGGGTTACCTACACCAATGAAATCACAGGTCCAGGCTCAATCCCCATCTATATGTAAGTGTGTGGAGAAATCTTTTCATAATTGGTTACTTCTTTTTCTACTAACTTTCCCTTACCTTGGGAGAAACTTAGACAACATGAATAATTTAAGAAAAATAAATTCCTCTTCATCAATTCTCAGTATATTAAGTTATAAATAATGAAGCAAGTTATGTAAAAGGCATCTGATGGACTCCTTTGATCTGCCTTTTATTTCATTTTATCTTTAAGATGAAGTGATCCAGTTCATTGAGAACTTAATTACAGTTTCTTTAAAAAGGTAACCTGGCATCAAGGATATCCTTTTAAAGGGAACACATCTTTTACTCTTTTTAAATTTTTATTTTTTTCCCCTAAATGCAGTGTTATCTTTGTCCAACTATCCACAATAAAGGCTGGACAGATTTCCTGAGTGACTGGTACTAAATCTTCCCGAATTAAATTCATATGGAGTTAAAGAGCACATTCCATTTGCAGTCTAGTATTTGTTTCTATTGTATTTTGTAAGGTATTGAGAGTTATCTAGCATCATTAAATCTTTGGAAGAGCCTCCAGCATGCTATAGGACATACTGCATAATTGAGTTAATCCCCCTATCCACAGTCATTCCTCTAATTTGTTTATAAGACTTTTTAAAAATTTGGTTTATATGTGCATTTGGAACTTATTGTAGACTACAGGGTGACATGTTGCTCTAAATCTAATTTCTGAAAGTTTGTTTTATGGTTTTCCCAGCAGGTTGGTCAAAGACTGAATCCTTACCCCAACAGTTGGGGTCTTTGGTTTTACTGAACACTATCTTACTATGTTTGATTGCTTCTGTGTCTTGTTTACCTAATCCATTTTAATGATCATCTTAAAAATTGTTTTAACCAGTATAATAAATGGTTTGATTATTACTACTCTGCAGTACTGTCTAAGATCTGGTACTGCTCATTCCCCCTTTCCTTTCCTTTAAATCTTCAGCTTTTGTTCTTTCAAATGAATTGGTACTATTTTGTCTAATTCTATTCATGGTTACCACCTGGGATACTGCAATAGCTGAGTCTGCCCCCACCACCAGCTTCTATCCGCCTCTTTTAGATTATCTACAATTTACTCTCTATATCTCTTGTATGTATGTAGTTATTTACATGTCACCTCTCTCAAATAGAATGTAAGCTCCTTGAGGGCAGAGACTGTTTTGTTTTTTCCTTTCTTTGTATCCATAGTACTGAGAACAGTGCATGGTAAATAATAAATTCTTGTTAACTGACTGCTGATTGCCTTGAAGTTATTTCAATTTTTAAAATTTAGTTTCTGGGGTTATTTAAGTAAATCACTATGTCAATCTGTGGATCTGACTTTTTTCCCCCCTATGCTTATTCCCTCAATTTCTTAATCTTGTCTTGTTGCTATAGCTAGTATGGTAGCAATAGACATCTTAGTTTTACGTCTGATCTTATTTGAAAGGGCTCTAACAATTCTCCATTATAGATTATGCTAGTTCCTGCTTTGATGCACACAGACACAGACACACAGAGACACTGCTTACTATATTAAGAAAAGATCCAATAATTACTATATTTTAAATTTTATGGATATCTATTGATATAATCATGTTTATTTTATTTTTTTCTTATAAATATGGTCTTTAATATCGAACTAATCCTGCATTCTTGGCATAATTCTTTTATATGTTGCTATGGCCTTTTTGCTGATATTTATTAAATATTTTTGCATCAATGTTCATCAGAAATATCAGCCTATAGTTTTCTTTCTTTTTATCTCACCATGGTTTTGGTATCAAGACCTTATTTGTCAATTATTCTTTCAGTGTTCGACAGAATTCATTTGTAAATTCAATTGGTCTTACAGTTTTGTTTTTCCATGTCAGAATTCCTTTATGGTTTATTCAATTTCTTTTTCTAGATTGATTTAGTTAAAATATTTCTTTTTCTGTTCATCTGGATATTTTATATTTTAATAAATATTCATGCACTTCATTTATCTGTTTTGTTGGTACATCACTGGACAAAATAACATATAAGAATTTCATGTATTCCCCCTTTTCTTTTGCGAATTCTCCTTTTTCAATTTTGAATATAGTAACCTGTTTTTCCTTGCTATTTCTGTGATAAAATTAACTAGATCTGTTGTTTTTATTAGTTTAAAAAACTGCTTCTAATTATATTTATCAATTCAATGTTTTCTCCCAGTTTTATCACTTTTTTGATTTTCATAATTCAATTTTTGTGATTTTTCATAATTCTATTTTTGGAGTTTTGTGATTTTTAAAATTTTACAGTTTCTTTAGCTTCATATCCAATTCATTTTTTTGTTCTCTCTCATATACACACATTTTTGAATTTCATTTTTCTCTTCATTTCCTGCAGTATTCATGGTTAAGCCATTCTTTTTTCCGAGGCTCTATTGGTACTCATTGTTAAATTACTCTTTTGAATTTACTCCTTGAGCTTCTGTTAACCTATAGTATTTCTTCATTGTATCTGGAGTTTTCTTCTGTTATACATATCCCTACTCTCAATTTCTGTATTGTGACTTTGTGCCACGGCAAGACTTCCCATACTCCTATGCTTTTGAATGGGGTGGATAAATCCTGCCTATTCATCTTTCCTCTGCAATCTGAAGGTTGCTGTCACTATTTTTGGATGGGTGGCTGCAGCCAGTTCCTGGCTGCTGTTACTGTGTCTTGGTAGTCCAACAGGCCTCAAACCTGTCTCCATATCTGAGCAATTACCAACCAGGAGTTGGCTCTATCTTCTGAGAAGCCCTGACAGACTGTCTGACCAGCTGTTGGTGATCAGCTGGTTTGAAGTTTCCTGGAGGAGCCTCTGACTTCCAGACTGTTCTGAGGTTAAGCTGGCTCTCTAATGAGGGCATTGACTTCTGGAGGGTCCCCAGAAGTACACATTTTACCAAGCCCCCATTTCTCTTCAAATGACCCATGGAAGACTAACTCCATCCGCTACCTCCAGGCCTCAATAACTAAACATTGGGTTGGCTTCTGAAAACTTCCAGCATACATCCTCACTCACTCACTGTCTTCTTGTAGTGTCCTGCACTGCATGAAGGAATTTATTATTATTTTATTATTATTATTTTTGGTTGTATTGAACACTGTTTCAATTAGTATTCCTGTTGGGCTTTTTTGTCTGAGAAAATTGGGCTTGCACTTATTAAGCACTAATTAAGTGTCAGGTAATGTGCTAAGTGCTAGGGATACAAAGAAAGACAAAAAAACAACAAACAAAAACAAACAACACTCCCTACCCCTCAAAAAAACAGCCTCTGCTTTTAAGGAGCTCACAGTCTAATGGGGGAGATAACATGAAAACAAACATGTATAAACAAGAAACATACCAGATAAATTGGACATAATCAATAGCCATTTTGGACAACATAGTTACCTTTCATAAGGAATTTTGGGTTAACTTTAACAAGATGTTATATTAGTAAATCTATGTACACTGTAGTAAAGTAGTTGTATGTCAACTTAGGAAATAGTTTAAATTTCATAAATTCAAGGTCTGTTTTATCACAACACATATACCAGAAGAAACCAAAGTGAGGACTGACTATTAACTGGATTCACTGACCCTTTGGCAAGATCAGTAATTACATTTAACAGCACTTATTGGCATACTGGGGCAGCTTGGTGGCATAGTGGATAGAGTGCTGGTCCTAGAATCAGGATAATTCATGTTTGTGAGTTCAAATCCTACCTCAGACACTTAGTAGCTGATCTGGGCAAGTCACTTAAGCTTGTTTGCCTCAGTTTCCTCATCTGTAATATGAGCTGGAGAAGGAAATGGCAAACCACTCCAGTATCTTTGCCAAGAAAACTCCAAATGGGGTCATGAAAAGTCAGACACGACTGAACTTACACTGGATAGTAGGAAGCAACAACTATCTGGACAATAATTAATGACTTTGATTTCTGTAACAGAATACATATTCTTTCCATTAAATAATGAACTTACTACAAAGTAATATAGTAATAATATACTTTAGGTTGCAGTAAGAAAATGTTAGTAGAATAAGATGCTTTAACCATGATACAAAGATAATTAATTCTTACAATAATCTCCCCTCACTCCTAAAATTATTAAATATTCAAGTAATTATAGTACTTTTTTCCTTACCATTGTTACCACTGAAATCAGAACACTGGGAAAAGGCTAAACATCCAAAGGTCATACAAAGGTAACTGTGTTCTTATTCTGTATTACATTATTTTAATGGTTTCAGGTTCCATGAAAATCCCATGGAAGACTGTTGGACACATAAAACAAAGTGGGTGAACTTGTACTGTTTAACCAGGAAAATATACAGTATTCATTAACACAGATTCCTTTTACAACTAAGCACAGTAGGGAACTACTTGAACTCAATCTATTCTTTTCCTGTAGAATGAGGGCCAGGTTTGATTTAAGAATCACTCTATAGTGGCTTTAAAATTATTTTTTCAAAGGTTCATGGGAACATAGGCTTAGAGCTAGAAGGTTCCACAGTAGCTATTCATGGGGCAAACTCTCTAAATCACATTACATTTTTTCTTTCTTTTTTCTTCTTCCCCAAAACAAGTCAAAGAGAAAGCTAGGGGTCCTGAATGGTGGTGATCAGAACTGAAAGGTCTTAGATTCGATGTACTTTTAGCACCATGTTAAGATCTAGTTTCTCTCTTTAAGAGAATGATGCACTCAGCCTCAGAAGACCTGAGTAAGAATTTGGCCTTAAACAACGACAGGCTGTGTGACCCTGGCTGGGCAAGTCATTTAACCTCTGTCAGACTCAGTTTTCTCATCCATAAAATGGGGACCTATAACAGAACCTCTATTACAGGTTGTTATGAGGATTAAAAGAGAGAACAGAAAGTGCTTTGTGAAAGATGATGATTTACTCTGAGTTAAGTGTTTTGAGGACTCTTAAATATGGCAGTCCTTAGAGGACTTTCTAAAAAGGACCAAGTGCTGAACAAACATTTTGTTTTCAGGATGTTATTACACATAAACTGGTCAGGCAGAATTCAAATAAAAAACTTATTTTTCTTTAAAGACTGAAAATTCCTTGGTTGAGTTTGTCCACATTTTATACAATTGCTTTGCCATCACCTAAGAGTATATATGGATTGAAATCAATATCCAATAATAATTAGGTCAGTTATCCTATTCAACAAAAACTACTGGGAAAACTGGAAAGCAGTTTGGTGAAAAGGTTTATACCAGTTATTTATACTACCTACAACAATAAATTTGAAATATAAAAGATCTTATTATGAAAAACACAGAGAAGGGAATGTGGTACCTTTTGATTTAATTTGGAAATTTTACCTTTAAGAGTCATGGGGAGGAAGTCAGCAAATTTGATTTTATATTATTATTATTTTTTTTTTAGTGAGGCAATCGGGGTTAAGTGACTTGCCCAAGGTCACACAGCTAGCACGTGTCAAGTGTTTGGTCTGAGGCCAGATCTGAACTCAGGTCCTCCTGACTTCAGGGCCGGTGCTCTATCCACTGTGCCACCTAGCTGCCCCCTTTTAAACACAGATAACATTACATTTTATTTTATTTTATTTTATTTTTTAGGCAATTAGGATTAAGTGACTTGCCCTGGGTCACACAGCTAGTAAGTGTCAAGTGTCTGAGGCCGTATTTGAACTCAGGTCCTCCTGACTTCAGGGCCAGTGCTCTATCCACTGTGCCACCTAGCTGTCCCCTTGATTTTATATTATTAAAAAAAAGTTTTTGTAATCAATGAAACTATGAGACACTGTTAAGTAGAAAGATTTGCTTCATATACCTCTATAAAAATCTAAACAACACAAATATATATGAGTAATAGCAATTTCCTATGGATAAGTTGTCAAAGGATATAAACAAAAGTTTTTTCTTATTTTTACTGATGCTGTATTTTTCATTGTTTCAACTGGTTGTATGCCCCTGGATGTGTTGAGAACAATATCTGAATCCACTTGTCATACAAATTAGGTTAGTTTTCCTTAGAAGTTTCTCTATACCTGAATGGCTCAGGGGGCTAAGGCTCAAAGTTCACCCTCTTAAGGCCAGATTCCTGGTAGTCTCTTGTCACATAAAATGGATGGGCCATCTCTACTTGTCCTGATCGAGAGATATCTGGCCACTGGACCCAGATGGCTCTGGAGGAGAAAGTGAGGCTATTGATCTCGCACAGCCCTCCCTCACTGAAATCCAATTCACCTGCAAGTCACGTCACATCATCTCCCTGATGTCGTAGTCCTCTTCCGAGAACAAAGGACAAAACCACAACCCCAAGACATAAAACGACTTACCCACATAGAGGAGGGGCCCTTTAGCCTCAGCAGATGTTCAAAGATTGTCAGAGTCGCCACTCCCTGCCCTGATGATCAGGTACGTGAAATTGTTCATTCATTTCAGTCATTTCTGACTCTCTGTGATCTCTTTTGGGGCTTTCTTGGTAAAGATACTGACATCCTTCCCCAGATCATTTTATGGATTAGAAAACTGAGTTCCACAGGGTTAAGTGACTTGCACAGGATCACAAAGCTAGTAATTATCTGAAATATCAAATCTCCAGATTTGAACTCGGGAAGATGAGTCTTCCTGACATCCACTCTGGCACTCTGTCCACTGTGCCACATAGCCTCCCCCCATAGGGAGGTAAAGAGGGCCACATTTACTCAAGCTAAGTGCTGCGTCGTAATAATAATAATAATTATATGTGAATATTAAGGTTTATTACATATGTATACGCTAAGGTTTACGAAGTGCTTTACAAATGTCTCATTTCATTCCTGTTTAATCTCTTTTCTATGATACGGCTAAGTAAACTCTGTTTTTAAACTGCAGAATGACCCATCAGAATTCCATTTCATTCTACCATTGAACCTAAACAATCCAAGGATTGCCTTGAATCAGACTGCCCATTAAACTGGGCAAAACACTTAACCTCTCACTGATCTACTAATTCCCTAAGATTACCTATTGCTAAGTAAGTTGAAGAAGATTCCTCATATAGGGATTCTCCGTATCAATGAAATTACCAACCTGGTCTCTATCAGGTTTTTACATACTCTTCATTTCTGAATATATCTCTGTATCTATTAGGGGAGACAAAGAGAGTGGTGGAAATGGTTGTGATACTTAAGCAAAGGAATCAATAAAAATAATTAGCTGAGTCAGCCCCTCCACTCCAAAAACTGTAGAAGTCTTTACACTTGGAAACCCACAGGGAAGGCTATAAGTAATAGAGCAAGAAAGTTGTCACTTTGATTTTACCTTCACTCTCCCAACAAGTTCTGGAATCAGGATAATATCAATGCAGGAATTATGGAAGGCTACTTGAGATGCTAAAAGACTGGTAGACTAAAATATACTTTTCATTTCAAAATATTTAGAATGATTTAGACAGCAATACAGTCAATCTTCTCATTACTGAAAATGATTTTTAGGGAGAGGTAGGGATTTTGTTGGAGAGTATATTTTAAAAAATTAATTATAGGCTTACATGAAGATTCTAATATATGTTTTGAATGGATAAGTAAATGGAATACTGTCAGTGATCTCTGACAATCTTTTCAAAGTAAATCTAAATAGTTAATAATTACATGAATGTTAATGATTTTGTGTTCTATAGAAGAAAGGTTCTATATGCTGAAGACCCTAATTCTGAGCAGAATATGTAAAGAAAAAGTTTTTCTTGCATGGTTCTCCCCCAATCTTCCCTCTCCTACTTTAATGTAATAAATACAGCCCCTTAGAGATTCTTTCTTGGGAGTTTTAAGAGCATCACTTAGTTTCGTCTCTGAAGAAAGCCATAAAATATCCAGCAATTCCTTGATTATAATACTGGTGTGATATTTTTCAATACACTAATATGTCTGTTAACAAAAAGAACAAATTTCAATGACACTTGTTTGAAACTTCATTATCGTGGTGGTCATAAAAATGAAAGGCATAAGGATGTGTTCCAACCTGTTAAAGGGTATTATGATATGAAAATATCATTAAAAACTAAAACAGAGTAGAATCCCTGGTGCAAAGGAAGGGAACTTTCACATAAGGACAAGTTAGGTTGCAGGCCCTAGCAGAAGGCTGCTAAAAAAAAGATTCCTTTATTTTCAGCAATTCCTGGGAATAGGCCAGGACCCTAATAGCTGTGGCCTGGCTAGCTCTTAACTGATCTCCCTTCCCCCAATGAGAACAGGGGGCTATTTGGGGTGAAGTTATGATTTAAAGGGTATTTCTGCTCCCTTAAAATCTCTTCTTTCTGTAACATATGCCCCAAATTCTTTTCAAGAACTTTTATTTCACTGTTAGTGACAAAAAGCTTAACATGCTGATTATACTACTGGTTGAAACTTAATGATCCTAAAAGCTGACATTTAGTCAACAATGGTAAATAAATGATGAATATTACAGTTGCCTTTGCTCTGGTAGGAGAAGGCTCAGATGAATGTGGGGATATTTGTGGGGAGTAAGGACCTTAGGTCTATGGCCTCTCCTTGCCAGGGGAATTTTCTCTTCTGTAAATGGCAACCAGGCCAAGCCGTGGCACTCAAGCCAAGGGTGAGGGATGCGTTGCTTTCCAAATGGGATGTAGTGGATTCTGTTCCTTCAGAACTGATCCAACAAACATGTATTAAGCACCTATTATGCATGTAGTCCCGAGCTAGGTGCTGGGCATATAAAGATGAAAAATAAAGCAAATTAAAATAAAAGTGTTATAGTTTCCCACTACCTGCTTTTCCCTGAAAATTACAAAATACTATATATGCAAGTAATAAGTCCCTTGAGAGTAGAATTCATCTTATTTTGTTTTTGTGCTTGTAGCACAATGATTCATTGATAATTAAGTGCTTAAGAAATCTTTGTTATGTGTATGTTATACTGGATTCCTCATAGGGGAGGGGGCATGTTCTTGGATTAACAAACCAGATCTCCCCTAGGAGTCAGAAGAGAAGAAGAAAATGAGAAGAAAGAAGCAATGTAAATAGAGAAATCGATTTTTGTTAGGCTCCAAACAACATGTGTCAATGGAAAGAACACCGGGCAGGAAAGTGTAAGACCATTCAGGTCTAGTCTTAGTCTGCCACTCATTAGCCTTTGAATAGGTCACTTTACCTCTCTCTGTCTCAATTTCTCCATCTATAACGTGAAGAAGGATGGTTGCTTAGGTGCTCTCCTTCTCAATGCTAAGATTCTGATTCTATGGGGCAAGAGAGGAGAAGGGTATAGAGTTCCTAAGGAGAAGAAGGTATCACTAATGGGTAGGGAAGGGTATAGAAACGGGAAAACAAAGACGACAGAACTTTGGGCCCGGTGTACTCTCTTTTCATTTGAAGGCAATCAGGGTTAAGTGACTTGCCTAGGGTCACACAGTTAGTAACTGTCTGAGGCCAGATTTAAACTAAGGTCCTCCGGACTCTAGGGCCCATCTTCTACCCATTGCAACATCTAGCTGCCCCACCTAGTTTACTTTCAAATGGGTAAATAGAAGATGTGTTTTAAGATATTTTTGTCATAAGAAACTTGCCTGTCTTATATGATTCATACTACTACTTTGAAAGATTTATGATATCCTCAGTGTGATAAATTCCTTCACAGGTATAGATCAAAATTCCTCTATACCATTTCATCCTGTTAGATTTTAAATCTCCATTTCCCCCACTAATCCTACATAAAACAGCTACACAACTAGAGGAAGCCTTCCCTTGTTCTCTGGGCATCTTCTTCTTTCAGTATCTTTTAGTACCTATACCCCCCTGTGGGTTGTCCATGAATCAGAGGGTAATGGGAAGATGTACTGGGAGCATTATCAAGCTGAACCACACTGTCAAAGGTGATTCGTGTAGAAGAAGTGTCATTAAAAATATACGTCAGTGTTATTGCTAGAAAAGGAGGTAGGACTGTCAAGCTGTAGGAATAGGGATTCATTTATGAAATTTTGTAGTGTTAGCTGTTTTTAACATGTATTTCATTGTACAGAAGTTCTATTCCCAGAAAGATTTGCTGAGGTATCACTCAATTCTCTCATTAGCAAAGACTTTTCACAAAAAGCCAAATGCCAGGGCAAACCAAGTACAAAAGTTCAGCAAGTAGCAGACAGCTGTGCCCCACTGGCCAGAATGGGCAGAGGGGAAAGACAAGCCAGGCTTCACCACTCCATCTGCATCCAGCTGTCTCTTGGCTCTTTGTCTCTGCCCATCTCCCCAACCACTTTCTCTGGGCTCTGGGTACTGAATTTGGGTAAGAAATCATGCTCATTATCCAGGTGGCTGGTGGTTTCCTTGAATGTTTTTCTGAGGTTCCTTAATGAGTCACTGAGACTGCCCCAGTCACTGCGTTTTCCATCTCCTGCTTTACAAATGCTTTACACTTTTTTTTGAAAGTTTTTGAAAAAGTTTTTGTCATCTTTGTATCCTCAGCAACTAGAATAGGGTCTGGTACCACTGTAGGAACGTAGTAAATGTTTGGTAAATTGAATTAAAACACAAAACATGAAAAGAAAGGCCTAAATGTAAGCTTTGACTTGGCAAAGTAACAGCTTTGCAAACTATTTTGCAATGGCTCCCTCTCTCAAAAATGCTGGCACATAAACTTTCACATAGTTTCCACTGTAATTCTTTGAATCATTTTTGCAAAAGCCTAAGGAGGGCAAGGGCCCATTTCCCAGAGGTTTGTATGGGCTCTCCTTTCTCTATTTCAGGATGAAAATATCAAGAACAAATTGGAGGTGGTGCTAGAACTATTTGAATGCATATAAAATTTATCAAATCATTTGCCATTGTTCAGATGTGAAACAAAAAAGTTAAACTTCTCCTGTATGGACTAAATCCTCATTACTATAATACAAATTTAAATATCAGAAAAATCAGAAAATTCATAAGTTAAGATTCTCACAGTAACTAAAATATATTAGACTGGAAGTAAGAGACATTTCTTTGTCCATTAATGGGAACCCTATGAACTTCATCATTATTAGTAATTTGTCCTGCCTTTCTCCTGTTTCTCACAAAAAGGGTTAAATAATATCATTTTGAATTTCATGACAGAAAATATCATGTTATCATAGTTCCACAGTTGTAAGGGAAATGGATTCCATCACAAACACACCAAAACCCCCACTGAAATCATTCTAAATACTGTAGAGAATTAGTCTTTTGGACTGAAAATTTGTATGGTTGGTTTCTGTCCACAGCTGTATATAGCTGGAAAGGTTGGGCAGCTGTTTCGGAATTAAAAGACTTGTTATTTTTTTTTACCCTCTAATACACAAAACAAAGTTTCACAAAGGTGTTATTTTTAAAATTACAGATAAGATGTTTCAGTTTTAATGTTAGGTTTCCCTAGAGGTCATAACAACTCATATTTGTATAGTCCTTTAAGACTCCCAAAGCATTTTCTTCACAGTGCTGAGGTATGTAATACAAATTTTATTATCTTCATTTTACAGATGAAAAAATTCAGAAATGTTAAGTGAGTTATTTAAGGTCATATAATTTGTAAGTAAGTGTCATAGTCAGAATTTGAACACAGGTCTTTCTCACTACACCAAGATGTCTTATTTTTTTGGAAGAATATTTTATTATTTTACATTCTGAAGTCTAACTAGAAAACATTTTTAGGATAGACCATCTAAAATTCAAAGAAATTTAATGTTTAAAGTAGAAGAAAGCCAAAACAAAAAAGAGCAAAATTATGTAGACTGAAAAACTTCTTAGTGAGCATGAATGCTTCATCCCCATTTATCATTATTTTATATATATATATATAAAATGTATATATATATGTATACACACATATATTTTATATGTGTACATGCATATATACACACACACATATACATTCACATATATATCCATATATGTATATGGATATATATATATATATATACACACACACATATATATATCTTGTAAGACTTTTTGGATTACAGGACTACAACATCTTTGGAATGTATCCTCCCGGACAATATCTCATCCTGCTATTTTGGGGAAGTAATTCTTTTGTGCTCTGGACATAGCCTCGAAGAATCCAAGATTTTGGAGGGAGCTCAGAGATAATTTATTTTAACTCAAGCTAAAAGATGAATCTCTTTTTATAACACCTGGGACACGCAGTCATCCAGTTTCCACTTTAAGAGTTTGAGCATGGAAGAAGCCAGTCACTACAGCTCTCAAGGAAGCACATGCAGCTAATTGTCAGATTTTAAAAATCTGTCTTCTTTGTAGAGTCTACCTATTCCCTAGCACAGCAGTGCCGATCTTGGGACCAAGAGGATTAATCAAATCCCTCTCTAGCATGATATTCCTTCAAATATTTGAAGAAAGTGGTCAAATTTCCTTTAAGTCCTCTCTACTCTAGCCTAATTTTTACCAGTTTCTTCAAATGATACTTGCAAGTAACGTATTCAAGTCCCCTCATCATCCTGGTCACCATATCCTTCCTAAAATGTGCCGTCAGAAACAACAGAAGCCGACTTCTTTGTTCTGGATGTTACATTACTACAAGCACATCCTAAGATAGAGCTAACTTTTTTGAATGTCACATTATACTGGGGTCATCACAAAAAAATTCATAGGTTAATTAAATTTCCTGCCCAGAGACATGGAGCCAGTCTATACCAGAGTTGAGACTTAAACTCACATCAAACTGGCTTTGAAGTTCAGTCCTCTAACCACTATACACACTGGTACCTCATTCCCAGATTCTGTATGTGTTAAATATAATTTCTTTCATATAGCAAGTATTCAATAAATATTTGTTGATATGATTTTACCTAAATGAAAGAGCCATTGTAGTAAGCAAATATGACCAATGAATAGCTCAAACACCAAGAAAATCTAGTTAATTAGATGGGGTTAGTTCTAGGCTTTTTTCTCTCGATTTGAGGACAGAGCTTTAAAAATAGTCTGAAAATCAATAACATATTTAAGGTATAGTGTTTTTAAAATGCCAAAGAATAAAGCTTAATGAGCTATAATTATATCACATCACTACTTTTTTTTAAGAGCCATGAATTAAGACAACAATTCATAACCTCTTTGTATTATGGAACCCTTTGGCAATAAGGTGAAGATTATAGACTCATTTTCAGAATAATGTTTTTAATTCATGAAACAAGACACATAAGATTACAAGGAAATAAATTATATATTGAAATACAGCTATAAAATGTTTAAGAAAAAACCAAATTCATAACACCCCTGAGATTTATTCATAGACCCCGAGGTGGCTGAGGATGCCATGGTTAACATGTCTAATTAGACTATTTTTCTTTTTTCTCTGCTTCTCTTCCATTTCTATCTATGGCTAATCAACTACCACTCAGAGGTCTGGTAAAAGAGCCTAGCTGTAGGAGGTGAACACCCTGGCAGACAGACAGGACGCAACATGTTATAGGTAAGTGAAACAACTACTACCTTCACCCACACCTTGACCACCATCTCTTCAAACCCTGTGAAGACAGTCTAGGTCCCTGGCTTCATGAGCCTTGGGAATGGCAGTGACCCCCCAGCCCATCATATTTTCTTCCAGCCCAG
Source organism: Vombatus ursinus (assembly GCF_900497805.2). Lineage (NCBI taxonomy): Eukaryota > Metazoa > Chordata > Mammalia > Diprotodontia > Vombatidae > Vombatus > Vombatus ursinus. The sequence goes on from NW_020954562.1 coordinate 8,727,782, forward strand.
TACTTATGGCAATCAATCAGGGGAGAACCTTCCTTATGACCACCAGCAATAGCTGCTGGCCACTTGCTACCAACCTGTGAATGATCTCAGGAGCCCTGGAGGTGGTAGCATCTCCTGGACTACTGGTCTAGCTTTTCATCCAGCCCTTATGGCCAACATCTGGGGAGGCAACTCATCTGGAGAATAGCTAGCCATCTGTACTAACAACCAATTACCACTCACGGATCAGGAGAACCAGTCCATCTTGAATAGTAAGGTGCCCAAAACAAGGGATAAGTGCCAGCTTAGGTCAGGCAAGTCAACACACCACAATCTTGACCAACTTCTCTCCTTAAACCTTGATGGAGACAATTCAAAACCCTGAACCCAACAGCTTTGGAAATAGCAATGCCCAGTGCCCTCAGCCATCATCCTGGGGAACAGCTTCTGTGGAGACACAGTTCTTACAGGTGCTACAGCCCCAGCTATTGGAGACTCAGAAAAGAAAGTTCTTGTCACCAAAGTCTTTGGCACCGACAAATGGTTCAACATCAGAAACTAATTTTATCAGTGGAAATGACATTCAAGAAGAATCATTACCATCTGCTTTGCTGCTGAATCCTAAGAACCATGGGGCCTTTCTATGTGACTAAGAGCTGAAATGTTCCATCTGAATTGTCTTCCCCATTATAATGTGAGCCATCTGAAAGCAGGGACTGTCTTACTTTCCTTTTTGCTTCCTCGGCACTTGGCATAGTGATTTATACACAGTAAGCACTTAATAAATGCTTGCTTCATTTGTTCATTCATTCATTCATTCAATAATCACTTTCTCCATTGATTTCAGCAACAGAAAAGGAAATGTAAAGATCATGACCTTTTATATCTTTCTATTCCTTATCTTTCTGTGTTTCCTTCAAGAAGCCTTCAACAAGACTAATATTGTCAAACTACCAAAGTTCACGTGTTTCTCAACTTTGCAAAATTTTAAGGATTTTCTTCAGCTACTAATAACCCTCCCAAAGAGAGGTCTTACCACAAAAGTCCTAGCCATTGTCAAATAATACAACATCATCAATAGATATGACTTTTATTAATGGAAAGGACATCACATAATATACATTACCATCATCTTTGCTACTGCATCCCAATATTCTAGAGCCTTTCCATTCTATTTGCAGATAAAACCTCTTATATATGTTATCTTCCCTATTAGAATATGAGCTTCTTGAGAACAGGGATGCTTTCATATTTGTTATTTCCAGTGTTTGGCACTGGAGTAAGCAGTTAATAAACTTGTTAATAAACTTGATAATATACAACGCTTAAACTTTTTATTCTTTCATTCAATACCCTTCAGTTCATGAGTGCCTCTGGTTTCATGCACAATTAAAAAGGAAAATACATGTTAATTAAAATCAAAAGGGACATAAAAATAAACCAAATGACATCAAAGATGACATTTTGATGGCACTGATATTCTATTGTGGGATAAAAAAAGCATGATAATGATCACGGATAAAACCACTACCACTCTTTTCTTTCAATTTACAGAAGCTATCTAAGAAATTTTACTATTCAATGGCAGTTAATTTGCACTGTAAGCTAAACAAAACTCGTTAAAAATGTCCACTTCAGTCATCAGCATATGTTTATCTCTTGTTCATTCATTTACCAGACAACCAGTGTTGAAGCAGACTGTCTCTTGGCTTTATTTCATATTTTTGAGAATAAGTATATATGATGTAAATAGCAATCATTCTTATCAGTAAGTTCCCAAAAGGCAGGTAAAACTAAGAATCATCAACTGATGGCTGTAATCCTATTCTGACATAAGGGCATAAAATAGTAGAAAATTCAGGAGAATTGATGCTATTTGCTTGTTTTGAATCCTTTGAGTTCACTTTCTTTTATCAACAATCCTTCTCCCTTTAGCTTTCTATCCTAACAAATCCACTATTTTCATACCTCTAGAGAAAGCCATCTGTTAGGATAAAGCTGTGGCACTATCATAATTCAAACACTCCTTTTCTTTTTAAGTGTTTCTTGACCCTACAATTATAGAGAAACACCACTGGATATAAACATAAATGAAATTTGCTAATGTGGCATGCAAACAATACTAAAATGTGAACTTAAAATAGGAAAAAATGCAAAGCCAGGGAAGAATCCATTATGATTCTTTCAATCTCTTTTAATGCATCATAAAACTGAGAATGTTTCACTACAGAAAAACATTTTGGCTTCTTTTATGATTTCAAAGAAGGATAATTATGATTGTCATGAAAACACATTGAGCAGCTGTATACTGTTAACAAAAGAGCCATTATATGAATGCTTATAAAAACTGGAAATTTAAACATTCAGATTTCCTAGAAATTAGATATTCTTCTCCAATAGAACAGATACCAAAAAAAAGACTGTTTTCTATTAATTGTGGCTGTGTATCAGTCATATTTCAGAGCCAAATAGACCATCCTTATCTTGGGACAACTGCCACATACTTAGAAGTGTACATTATATCATTTTGTTAAAAGTAGTTTCATGTTCTCAATTTTAAAAAATACCTGGGTCAGTAGAATTTTTCTCATATAGACATATTTGCTTAAAAATCATAAAGAGCGTAACAAAGAATTACTGAGTTTGTTATGTGATAGCTAATTAATAGATACTTACTCGTTAAAGACTAGATCTGGAGCAAAATAGAGAAATTGGCTGTTCGTATGTTTGTAAGATCTCCAGCTCAAGGCAAATGATGATAGACACATCCAAGAATACTGGATTAGGGTAATTTGGTCCTCAAGAGGCAAGTTTTTAAATCCTGGAGAAGAGAACAATTAATCATAGAACTACACTTGACAGTTCACATGCTGTCCATGATGAAACACCTCAAGACGCCCCAAGTTGCTCTTTTACCACTCAGTTCAATCCACCAAGCCTTGAAGAAATATGTTCTATATGGTCAATGCTCAATTAGTTTATAAACATCTTCAGCTGTTGTGGGCAGTAAACATCTAAGTGGAACTTAGCTGGGGTGGTTCAGCTTGACTACTGGTTCAAAATACTCTTACTGATAAATCAGGACAATTTTTTCGAGCCCCATTTAGTAATATGTACAATTACTAAACTCCAGATGCATTTGTGATCATGATCCTATAAAATTCAATATCAGTGCATCAATTTTATACACTAAAAACAAGCCTTATTTTCTTATTTTTCTCTAAATTAGAGCAAGACTGGATTCTTGACAAAATTATGAAGTAAATTAGTTATTTTTGGTGTTCCTCTTTGCAGTGCTTCTCTGTCCTTTTTTGTTATCTTCTTGATACCACCTCTCAACTCCTCTTTTTTTTATAACACACACACACACACACACACACACACACGCGCATGCGCGCGCGCGGGTGCACACACTTCATGCTGCTTCAACAGGGCAGTATTCCAACCTCTACATCTGAACCTATCCTGATCCTATTTCTTATTTATCCTAGCCTCAATTCCTTAGGACACTGCTCTCAGTTAGGTGATAGCCAGAGCAGAAATGTTTTTGAATAAGTGAACATTTTTTAATTTAATTTTATTCTTATTCCAAACTTAAACACCACATAAAATGAGCATTTAATGCATATGTTGTAGAAGAGAAGAGGATTATATATGGAATTGCATGTCTCTATTACGTAGAGCTTGCTTTCTTTTTACATATACAATAAAATCAATATACAATTTTAAAGCTATTCTGCCTGTCTGTGACTCTTTCTGGCCTTCTTTCTGTGTTTCTCTCTCTCTTTTTTTGTGGGGGTGGAAGAAGGGGACCCTACCTCTAACTCCCTTCTTCCTATCATCTTTCCTCTGTTGTAAAAAAAAAAAACAGTGAGAAACCATGATCCCAGAGCACAAAGAAATAAACATATTATTCACCTTCTGACAGATGATATATCCAAGATGCAGGATGACTCACACATTTTTGGACATGGCCAACGTGGATATTCGTTTTCCTTGACTATATTTATTTGTTACATGTGGAACTTTTGATGTTTCTTAATTATACTCTACAAGGCTGCTGTCTTCTCAGGCTATACATGGAATTCTTTTTACCTTTGATTCTTCATTCTTAAACTAAATATTTTTACCTTGTTTCTCTTTACAAGAACACACTTTCCATCCATTTTCATCATCAACCAAAGGTTGTGTGTCTATGTCTGTGTGTGTATTTGTGTGTCTGTGTAAATAAATATATCCCATCCCTATTCAGCTGAAATTCACACTACACTCTATTCTCAATATATGTTTTTCAAAATGGAAATGATAGGAATAAAAATAAAACTAAACTCATATCAACAGACAGATGTTACATAGTAAAGAAGATTGAAAATCATGGAATAAAGTAAACTCCTACCTGGTAGTACCTTTGCCCACTTTACTACTTGAATCATCTGCTTGCCAGCCAGGCGGTTTAAGGTAGAGAGTAAGTTCTCCGCCGTATCTGGTTTGGAGCCATCATAACCTGCATATACAATTTCCGGTTCAATGCTTTCAAGGACCATAGAAGGTGAAGGTGTCAGTGCTCTTGATATTGTGGAGAGCTGAGGAACAAGGGCTGTATTAACAGAGGGCTCTTTTACTGGTGCAATATACGTTGTCCCCTCCTCTGGGCTCTGGGGAGGTGGTGGTGGAGCCTGCTGTGGAGGCTGCTGGTCTTCATGCATCCCTTTCAATTTTCCCAATTTCTTTGACTTTCGAGCTGAAAGCAAAAAGATCTTGTTACAAATGGTAAAGAACAGTTTTACCTGTAGCAACTCCAGGATGCTCAAATGTGGGTATAAGAAGTAAAAATAATAAAACAAAGAATAACAAGGAAACATATACACTCAGAAAAGGAGCTGAACTGTTCACATAATGGAGATAAGGGGTAACAGATGTATGCTACATGCTGTATCAGTACCCACAAAGCATGAAGGATCTAGAGGACAGCCTCCATTATACCAGACAGATCCTCTGTGGAACATCTAAGGGATTTTATGGCACAGACAGTTATTTGTGGGTTGCAATCTGTGTTAGGTAGAGGGAAATCAAAGATTCAAGAAGTGTCAAAATAACAAGGTGAATCAAATTAATGCTTACTCTAAGATTTACCATTTGAATACAGAGATTTAAAGCATACATTTACCATCAGACCTCAGTGGAAGCTATCTTTTTAAAGTTTAAAGACAATGTTTAACAAGCTTAAAACTACAGGCTTTCAATTACACAGGCTCTTGGGAATGAACAGAGTGCAGAATAGAGCTAACAAATTAAATACATGATAAATGAAATATAGAATCAAAACACCTCCTAAGAGCCAACGATTTCTGTCTTCTCTATGAAGCTTAGAATGAAGAACAAAAATAAAGATGGTGTACTTTGTGCTTCTCTTTTTGCCTTGCTCACTCTGATGAACCTTCCCTGATTCTCACTTGATTCTTCCGGAATAAACACATGGACAATTACCATGATGTACTTGATTAAATCCTGTACTCATTTTTCTCCTATACTGTTTTTCTTGTTTCCCTGATGACACCAAAAGCTTCTGAAGAGCTGGGATGATGTTTTCTATTTCTAAAAACTCCTCATTCCACCTAGGAAAATGTTATAATCACATCATGTAATAAAATTTTTTTTACTGAATGGATGCCCATCAAATGGCTCCAAGCCAGACAACATACAAGAAGAAGAAACGAATGCAAAGATCTTGTAATGTGGAAAATGGACAGTCCAACTCATCAGTCTACAAAAGTTCTTAATATAGGAGCAAATTAAGGTCTTGTTCAGAGCAGTGTGGGATGCTCAACCTTCTAACTACACTTGAAAATCTATTCTCTACTCTCCAGTCTCTCCATCCAGGACATTTTAAATACCAAATTAATTTCTATTCACTGAATAGAATGGACAAATGTGATGTTGAAATGCAGTACCATTTCATGTATTTTAGAAGACAAATATTTTAAAACAGAATCAACACATCTTATGGCATTTCCCCCTTTTTCATGCTACTTCAAAAGTTGTACATGTGAGTCTTTGAGGCATGTGGAGCCAAAGGACCATGGGGTATTGTACATTCTTGCTCTAGTTCGGGGTTCTTAACCTAAAGTTGAACATTTTAAAAAATATATATTTTTTCTTTTTTCTTTTTTCATACTAAATTGGGAAGATGGAAGCTACTAAACAATATTTTGAGAACTTCATTTCAATACAATTGGTTTTCTCTGTAATCCTATGCATCTTATTTTATGCATTGAAAATCATTATTTTGAGAAAGGGTTCATAGGTCTCACCAGACCAAAGGGGTCCATGACACAAAATAAGGTAAGAATTCCTGCTCTAGTTAGTTTATTCCACTTAAAGAACCAAAAACTGTTGAGGAACTGTATAACCTTCTATTGTTCACTTCACCCTCTGATGGTACATATGAGTTCCACGCTGATCTAAGAAGCTCTTTAACTTCCTACATATTATGCCTATGCTATTTTGAATGACAATTAGAAAAACGAGCAGACATTAGAATTATGGCTTCTTTCTTATATATGTACATATATATATATACACACACACATATATGTATACACACACATTATATATATTTTAGTAATTCAGGATGGGCTAGTCTGAATTATCAAAAATTCTGAATCCTAAAATGTTTTTAAAAGAAAATAAACTATTACCTTTCAAGATACACCATAACTGAAATAAGTCTAACAAAAATTACATGAAATTGCTATAGGGAACAAAGTAGGACCTATATTTAGCTTAACGATCTCAAATAAAAGGCAGCTTCTAAACTAAAAGAAACTAATTTTGTTAAGTGACTGAACATTCTTACAAATCTTATTTATACAGTTAATTTCCCTAACAAATCCTGCTCACCCCACAAAATTTAGTGTACTTTAGTTGCCAAATTCCATCATCATCATCATCATCATCATCATCATCACCATCACCACCACCACCACCACCACCACCACCAACTTTTATATAGTGCTCCTGGCATTGTGCTAGGCGCTTTAGAATTAATATTTCATTTGATCCTCATAACAGCCCTAGAAATTAGGTGCTATTATTATCATCCCCATTTTACATATGGGGAAACTGAGACAAACAGAGGTGAAGTGACTTGCCCAGGGTCACACAGCTACAAAGTATCTGAGGGTATATTTAAACTCAGACCTGGTGCTCATGTCTGCTATGCCATCTAGCTGCCCATATATTAAAGCCTGAATTAATGAGGTTGTGCTATATTTATTTTTTTAAATCACAACACTTTCTATTCTTATAAAGATGAAAGAAATCTAGTTCATAAAAATCTCACTCCTTCCAGGATTTACAACAAATAGCAAAACTGAGTATAAGCTGCTCGAACATAATAATTGTGGGTAATGTTTGTAATACTTTTTTTTTAATAGTAGCTAACATTTATTTAGCACCTATTATGAGCCCAGTACTATGCTAAGTGCATTAAACTATTATTTTCACTTGATTATTTTATATCAATTCTATTATCATTGTTAATTGTATGATACATACTATATAAATACACATTATATTACATTTTATATTAAAATTATTTGCATATAATTTGAGTTTGTTTAAGCTGTTGTGTTTTTTTGTTTTTGACTTGTAAGGCTATTATTAGAAGGACCAGGTATGTCATGTAATGCAAATTACTTGGTGCTTTAAGGTATTCTTAAATTCCAGTACACATAGGTCTTTATTCACACAAACACACAAAAAAGCCTATAAGATTCTGTGAAGACGAAGCTTGTTTTTAAAAGAGCCTTTTTGAGATTTTTCACCTAGAGGGTATGGGACTTCAAAGTTAAAGTCCAACCTTCTCATTTGCAGATGAAGAAATTCAGTCCCAGGAAGGTTATACAAAGGTAGTAAGGGCCAGAGGTAGTATCTGAACTCAGGTCCCCTGACTCCAGAGCCAGTTTTTTTTTCTTTCAATATAATATACTGAATGTGAAATTTATGACCCAAATTTGTAGAGCAAACCAAAGAGAAAACAGAGAGATTTTTAGTTTCTCAGTTATATTTAACTTTGTGAAATAATTTTCTGAATACATTCAGGGTGTTTAATAATAGAATGATAATCCATATTTACTTATTTCTAATTTATTTGTACTTTCCATAGCTCACTTCTACCATCTCTTATGCTTTCCAGTTATTGTTTGCTCCTGAGAAATAAAAAGTACATTAGTAATTATCCTTATACTGTCCTGAGTAGACTTTTTAAAATGCCATTAAAAAGCTCCTCTGGCATGTGGGTAGTCAGGAATCTAAATTGTGCTAAATCGGTATGTAGTCAAAGTTTCCTAAACCAACTTATTATTATGTATGCAAAAGTAGTACAATAATCTTACAAATTTTTCATTTTTGTCTAGGGAAATGTCTAATCATAATTCATCGTTCACGGTCTTCCAAAGGCTCTAGACTTAGCCAGACGGGGTTTGAGTGGAGGCTGATCCCGAGGGTCAATTTATCTTTTTGGCTCATTGCCCCTACTTATAGTGGCCCCAAGATTCTCAAGATATATAGCAAAGTCTAGGTTTTTTCCAAATGTGGGTAAAATGGGCACCCAGCTCCATCTAATAAAAGCATTTATAGTATCAAACGTACGTCAGGCATAGGACAGCCTTTTTTTCACAACATACATTTCAAAGAACTCAGGTGTTTACTAACAGATACACAAACACATGAAGAACTTAAATAGTCCACCATATCACTAAGGAAGGGAACTATTTTTGGAATTGCCAATAGGTCAACACCTTGACATTATAATAAAATCTCTCTCTCTTACTGATTTCTCCAAAGTTATCTCCTGAAGACTCATCCTACCACACTGTGGTTTAGGAATCACTGCTGTCCCTCCACCCATCACCTCAGACATCAAAAACAGTTTGTGTTTGATGAACAAGTAATCACACTCTCATTGGAACTACATTGTCTGAGTAGGTCACTGGCTTTGAGCTCCAAATAGGAACGCTAAGCAGGACTAACTTCTTTCTCCAAGGAGCACGATGATTCAAGAAACCTGCTGCTTTGCCTAAACATTTATATTTCCAAACTCTTGTACCCTTGAAGTCTTAAGTTATCTAGGAGATAGCTCCCAAGCTGATGTTTCCTGGGACATCTCCCTTCTTTGACTAGAAGACTTAAATTCCATGATCAAACTGCCCAGGAAATTAAAAATCCCTCCTTCTTTACATAGGAAATTGTTGTACAGGAACACTGTGATCCTCTCAGGTCATAGGCAAACTCACGTCTACCTCTGCTCTAAGCCATCATCAAATTTTCCTGAAGAGAACTGTGTATGAAATCATATCTGCTCTTAGTTTGAATGTAAGCATGGTGTCCACTGCTGCTACATAACAAGTGCCCCCAGAGATGGAACACAGGTATACTCTGTACCCACCTCTAAATAAACAACAAACAACATCATAAATGCTTTGCTGTCCACAGGCCTGGCAGTCAGAGAAAAGTGCATGGAAAGAGAAAGAGAAAGAGAAAGACAGAGAGAGAAATAGAAACAGATGCTAGAGATTGCAGAAGAAATGATTTCATGGCTTATTTTTAAGGTACAATGGGGAAGGGGCCACTCCTTGAAGATAGTCCATCACCCTGAGTAGCAGTTAGCTGATCATCTTGAGTTCCCTGGGTCCTATCAGGAAGGTGTTTTTTTTTGGGGGGGGGGAGGGTTGCCCACATTCCAAGAGGAATTGTTCCTATAAAAACCAATCTCGTATGATCTTGTCAAAGAGACTAGGGAATTCTAATAGACCTGATACTCCCCTGAAGGGCTCCATCACATAATGGTTCCAGCATCACAGAATTTAGAGCTTATAGGTCACCTGGGCCAAATACTTCATTCTGTAGATGATGAAAGTGTGACCCAGGAAGCTGAAGACATCCAAAGTCAACCCTGCCATCAACTGGTACAGCCAGGTCGTCAATCTACTGTGACTTTCACATCCAGAGTTCTTTGAACCATGTCCCTCCTGAACTCTTTTGTGAATTTATTTTGATATTGTTATTATTATCATAGTTTCACTTACCATGTACATATATATGTATATGGAGAAAGAGGGAGAGAGAGAGAGCACGAGACAATGACAGAGAGAGAGAGAGAGAGAGAGCGCAACTGGAGTTGAGTGACTTGCCCAAGGTCACAGAGCTAGTAAGTATCTAAGGCCATATTTGAACTCAGGTCCTCCCGACTCAGGGCCAGTGTTCTATCCACTGCGTCACCTAGCTGCCCCCACCTTTTCGCATTTATATTTAGATCATACATGCAGAACTAGAAAAGACTTCAGAGGTTATCATCTGGTCCAACTTTTTCATTTTTTAGATGAGGACATTGAAGCCCAAAGTGGTTAAGCGACCTATCCAAAGTCACACAGGTGAGTGGCAGAAGCAGAATCCGATAACTCTGGATCCAGTGCTCTTCCTACTGAATCATTTTGTTTTGAGTTCACTTTCTTCGCTAAGCACTGCTTTGTATGTCTTCCCATATTTCTTCTTATCCTTCATATTTGTAACTTAAATATAATTAAATATTTTACTAAGGTTCTTTTTACATTGCTCTCACTTCCCCTGACTCCCTTCCCCTCAAAACCCATTCCCCTACATGAACCCTCCCCGATAAAAAAGATAGACAGTTAAAAAGAACAAATTAACCCACTGGTCATGCCTGGCATGGTGTCACTCTGCGCCCATAGTCCATCTCTCTTCATTATAAGGAGGAGGGAGGAATGCTTCACTGTCAGGTTGCTGACAATTTCTTCATTGTTTATGCTAACTATTTTTTCTAAATTCCCAATCCTAATACTGAAAAATAAGTACCTACTAATTCTTTAAAAATTTCATTCTCTTATTAAATAGTCTCATATTTTTTTTGCTTCTGTTTTAAGAGCAGGCCTAGCTTAAAATAAAAATATACTTAGAGAATGACTTTCTACCTACACTTACTTTTTTTGGTCACAACTTTCCTCAGAATGTTTATTTTACCCAAACCATTAGTATAAAGAAATTCTAGGACTTATCACTCTTTGTTACGTGTCACTAAATTAATACTAAGTGAATCCAAAATTTTATACAGCAGGTATTAGCCACCTGTTATTCATTCATTTCAGTTGTATCTGATTCTTCAGGACCCCATTTGGAATTTCCTTAGCAAAGAAGCTGGAATAGTTTGCCATTTCCTTCTCCAGTAGATTAAGGCAAACAGAGGTTAAATAATTTGGCCATGCTAGGAAGCGTCTGAGGCTAGATTTGAACTTGGGTCTTCCTCACTCCAGGCTCAACATCTATCCACGGAGACATTTAGCTGCTATCTAATCATAATTCTGTCCAATTCACAGTCCATTTGTACTGTCAATCCTAGACATGCACACTAATGAACAACCTTCCATCTAACTGTATATCATAAACTTGTCAATAGGTATTTTTCATCCATTTGGTCTTTCCTGTGTGGATTGGTGGGTGAAACTCTTTTGAGTGATTACGGATATCTTTCAGGATAGGTTCAACAATATTCCAGGGCTTTATGCTATCAGTACAATTTCATCTATAAATAGGAACAACTAGAGTACCTCATAATCTACAGAGAATTCCTCTTCAAGTTGGACTCTACACTGCATCTCCTTCATTATAATGAAATTTTGGGGTGCAAGTCTCTGTTTTATCCCTTTTTTAGGCAATTGGGGTTAAGTGACTTGCCCAGGGTCACACAGCTAGTATCCCTCTCTTAAGATCATAATAGAAATTATAATACTTCTAAATAAGAAAGCTAGTTAATGAGATAAGCAAATTCTTTCACATTATTTATATATTTATATTATTTTAAAATATTTAAGTCTTTAGTAAGTAAAATAATAGTTCAATTTCACATTTAATACTTTTTTGTTCTTTGTATAATGAAAGGCTCATGTTTGTTGATATTTAAGTTCATAGTAAGGAAAAAAATTAAATGAATTAATTATTAATATGATTAATAGCCAGAAATGAAACCAAATAAGCTGCCTTATTTATGGGAAGGACAGCTGAGACAGAAGAAGTCAGAGAAACAAAAATAGTTGAATTTCACTTGCAAACTGCTATAACTGGTCAAACAGAAAAATCTCACTAATTGAGGAAAACCAAAAGAAATCTTGTCTGAATTTGTAATAAAGAAAAAAAAAAGAATTAAAAGTTGAAAGATGCTGGTACCTCCTTCTAAATTACTTTTTATTTACTTTGTATTCAGTTTGTATTTACTTCAATATTACTTGCACGATATTTACTTATATATGAATCTTTTTCCAACTCCCTGCCCCCCATAAACACTTTCATGTCAAGAACTATTTCAGGTTTTTTTCCTTTATAATCACAGGGCACAGCAATGTGTCTGGCACATAGAAGGCATTTAATAAATACTTGTTGATTCATTGATTGTTGAATGAAGGATAACAGAGGCTGCTTCCTTTGGAAACTATCTACAAATCCTGGTATAGTGTTTTGTACATAATCAGTTTGTAACTATGAGAGAGTCTATCCTTTAAAGTTCATGTTGCTCACAATTATATTTTAGTGCTTTCAGAACTAGGTCTTATACTTGATGGGATACATAAAGCTTACAGAAAGATAAGAAGTTACCTTAAAAAAACAACAACAAAGCAATTCTCCAAGAGGAAAAGCTGAAGGAACTGTGCTGATTTATTCTAGAGAAGAAATGAGGAATATCATGACAATTTTCGAAAGCATGAAAAGATACACAACAATTGCTATTATAAACTTGTTCCCTATTCCACCAGAGGATATCACAAGAAGTAAAAGATTGAAACTATAGTAAATAGAATTTAGTATAGACACCAAGAGAATTTCCTCTAAGTTCTTTGGAATGCGGTACTCTTATGACACTAGAATATATTACCATTAATAAGAAAACTCTCACTGGAAACATTTAAGAAAAATAAAAGGTAGGAAAGATTCCTCTACCTTACAGTAGGGGAATATAAGTAAAAGAGGTTTAGGGAACTGGTATGTATGAATAAATAAGCATTTCTTGAGCACTACTACTATGCTGGTGCTTTCCCTTTGTTAATTATCCCCAGTTTGTCCTGTATATATTCTGTTTGTACATAGCTGTTTGCATATTGTCTCCCCAACTAGACTATGAGCTCATTGTCATCAGGGACTAAATTTTTTTTTTTTTTTGCTTTTCTTTGAATCCCTAGGGCTTAGTACTGTGCTTGGCATATAAAAAGCATTTAATAAATGCTTATTAACTAATTGTAAGGTAGTAGGTTTTAAGAGTTACAAATGCAAAAGTGAGACATTCCCCTTAAAGAGCTTACATTCTAATGAAGGATACAATACCTATGGTAGTATTGAGTCAAGGTGAGACATCTTTCACCTGGGGAGTTATGGGAATTTTTCTAATAGCAATGGTAGGAAGGATTTGAGCAAAAGCAAAAGATGGAAAGTAGGTAATAGGAATACTCTTGTAGTGGAGGGCAGATGGCAAGATGGTAAGGTCCCGGTTTCCTGGTAGATTCCCGGATGGGATATAAAGTGTGGTTTGAGATTGGATAGTTGGGTAGACACAGCAGATTAGGTGAGTCTTCACTTACTCATCAATCAGGACAGTTCAGTTCCAGGTAGAGCTCCAAAGCTGAATTGCTTAATTCCCTGAGGTTCAGGGCAGAAGTCATAGTCTCTGGAGGTCTGTCTAAAGACTGAAAAGTCACTGCTCCAGTTAAAGAAAGGAGAGTAAGGGGGGTAATAATAGAGTAGTGGCAAGATAACCAGGTAGGCCCTGGTCTTCTGGTGGATGGCATATTAGACCAAAAAAAGACCAGTTCCAAAACAACAGCAGTTTTCCCAAATATGTGTGTGTGTTTGTGTATATATGCATGCATGCGTGTGTGCGTGTGTGTGTGTGTGTGTGTGTTTGCTATACCCATATAAAGTACAGGAGTAGGTATAGTTATATACAACTGGGCACAGAGACCTTCCTTTCCAACAGGATAAAGTTATGAAAGATATACAAAACTGGGAGTGGAGACCCTGAAAATTTAAAATGATATAACATAATAAAAACCTAGTTCAGTAAACAAATCTCACAATCAGGAAGAGATCGAATTCTAACATTACTTCTTAAGTGGTGGGTCCACTTGGAATTATACCCCACATTTTTTAATTAGTTGTGGATTTGCAGGGAGGAGAAAGGGAAATTAAAAAAGAACAACCATGAAATGATCCTATCATTTTATTTATAATGGAAATGGAAGCTTTTCCACCTGGTAATTCTTGTGCTGACAATCCTTGGCAAATTATATATCTTTTCCCTAGCTCAGTTTGTCTCTGAATAACAGGAATGAATTTTAGAGTTAAAAAATTGATTTGCTTTTATAAGGGAGGATTTTCTGGGAGGCATGATGGTAGGAGATACAAGGGGAAATATAAATGTAAAAACAAAAGATATCAATATTAACACAAAAGCTATCACTAAAGATATTAACTGATCAAAAGATAATAATACATTTTTATTTTATTTAAAAAATTTTTATTCACTTTGAACTTAAATACAAATGGCAAAAAAGAACATTTTCATGTATTCAGCACAACATAAAAAGAGAATTTGGTATAAAACCATGAATTTCCATTTCACACTCTTTTTGAAAAACTCTGTAATAAATACTACACATTGTTTTCAATTACCCTGCTTTCTTGTGCTTCCAAGTTTTCTTTTGTTCTCTGCTGCGTATTTTTCTTCCTCCCTATACCACCCAAGAAAAGGCTACCATTAGACACAGTTGTGTACATCTGTGTGTGCGTGTGTGTATGTGTGTGTTTGTGTGTGTGTATGTATGCAAAACCATATTAGACACACTTCCATTAATCAGTTCTTTCTCTAAATGTGGATAGTATCTTTGTTCATAGGTCCTTTGTAGTTGATTTGAGTATTCACATAACTCAAAATGACTTAGTTGTTCAAAGTTGTTCTTAGAACAACATTGCTGTTACTATGTACAATGTTCTCTTGGTTCTGCCCATTAAAATCTATTCTTAAAAAAAGATCTTATACTTGTAATAGTGGGTTGAAGAATAAACATAGAAATCGATATGCAAAATTTAAGTCTTTCTACAATCTGGCTCCAACTTATCCTTATATAATAATTTGCATTATTCAGCTTCTTTCACTCTATCATAGAATCACAAATCTAGATCCTGAAGGGACCTCAGGGAGATCTATCCTAATGCTTCCATTTTATAGGTGGTTGTTTGTCCTCTGTTTTCGAAGAGGACCATGACATCAGGAAGGTGATGCCATGACATGCAAGTCAACTGGATTCATATGAGGGAGGGCTGTGCAAAGTCACCACCCATCTGAGTCCAGTGACGAAATATAGATCAGGACGACTGGAGACGTTTACAGAGGAGAAAACTGAAGTCCAGGGAAGCTGATGTACCTAAGGTCATTCAGGTGAGCAGTGACAGAGGAGAGATTTGAACCATGGTCCTTAATTGTAGAGGCAGAGCTCTTTTCACTGTACCATACTGGCTCCAGCCAAATTGGATTACTTGTTGCTCTTTAAACTCAGTATTCCATCTCCTCTGTGCATCTGCACAGGTTATAACCCAAGCATGAAATGATTTTTGCTGCCTCATCTCCACCTTGCAGAATCTGTCTTCTCCTTTTAAGGCTTAGCTCTGGTGCTACTTCTGCCACCATATTTTTCCCAATCACCACAGGTGCTTATGCCTACCACCTTCTCCAATGGCCTTGTGCTTTTTGATGAACAGTGTATCTTCCAGTACCATGTAAGCTCCGTGGGGGCATGGGTCTCTTTGGTTTTTTGTCTTTGTATCTTCATTTCCTAGCATAGTACTTCGCACAGAGTAGGCACCTAACAAATATTTGCTCAATTGAACAGAACTTTTAAGAATGTAGATTCTGAAGTGTTTTAACCACACGAACAAACTGACTGAAATAAATTTCTGGAAGCTGAATTAATTTTTTTTTTGCAAACTAAATATGTCACTAGTTTTATACCCTAAAAATTATGTAGAAGTCTGTTTTGCTCAGATTTGGCTAGGGCCTACAGATACATGGGAAAACGTAAGAGTCTTATTAGCTAACAGGTTGAGAAGAAATTTCTTGAAATGGCAAATAGTGGAATATAGAGAGCCTCAATAAATTACAGATGATACCCCCTTGGATGGGGAAAGAATTAGGGCTTTGAGGATTATGGGGGCTGTGTCTGGACTTTTAAATTGGGAGTGGGAGCTTCCAAGAGCACAAGAGCTGTCCCACAATCAGTGGTAGTCTTTACCAAAGAACATTCAACCTTCTCTTTCTAGGGCTCTGTGATTCTTTACTTACTTGGTAGGGAACTTAATCTAGGTTTATTTCTTTGTTTTCCTACCTCTCCTTCCTAGAGGAATACCCTGATCTTTTTACATATCCTCCTATCTCCAATGGATTTCCCTATTTTCTATGATTTTCACTTTCTCCCAAAACTACATTTACCAGGTGCCCACCCCACTGTCCTTTCTACTGCACCTGAATAAAAAATGCAATGTAGGAAACCATAATAATCAGCAAATTTTGTAAGGCAAAAACTCACCAGGACATAAGATATTTTTATCTCCAATTTGCTTCTTTTCCCTAAGATAATGTCAGTTTTTGATTATTTAAATGTTACCCACAGTTTGTGGATTATACAGGCCTTTTTCTTCTCGTGGTTGGTTTTGAGAGCTGGGGAATCCAGATCTATAAACTCTCCTGTTTGCAGTTATGAAGGGTTTATGGGAAGAAAGGAACTATGGAAGGAGAGAGACAATATCATTCTAGGCTACTGTAAAGTTTTTGTGTTTTCTTTTTCTTTGATAGCTCTATGTCAGCCAATAAGCATTCGTTAAGCACTTACTATGTGCCAGACACTGTGCTAAATCCTGGGGATACATAAAGGAGACAGCCCCTTCCCTCAAGAAGTTTGTTTTCTAATGTCTCATTAGCACAGATAAGTAAATTTGTCTAAAAAGAGAAATCAGTACTATTAAAGAAAAAAGACACTTAAAAACCCATGTGGGATAAACTGTTACACCTGGGGAACATTTATTCTCAAAACTGATCTGTTTATATGCAAAATTTCCAGATGTTAATATGACATTCTTAAAAAATAAAAAAAACAAAAACAAAACAAGAAATGTGAAAATTGTGTCCACTAAGGAGGTGCCTCTCTTCCAGTCAAAAGGTTAATTCTTCTAAAAGATGACGGGTCTGCTTTCTGAGGAATATGGTGGAGAAGAGAATGTATTATATAAGGTACAATCTCATTAGGTATGCATGGTAAACAGTCTCATTAAGTATGTTGTATGAAGATACATTACTGTTCAAACAAGGTCAAAGGGGTGAATAAGGCAAGAGAAAGAGGCAGTGAACTGGAAAATATATTACCTAGCTTATTTTTACTGTGCCTTTCATGTTCAATCAGTCAGCTTAACAGGGTTAGCTTGTTCAGAACTCGCCAGACACCAAGAAAAGCCCGTGACTTGAAGGTAGGCAATAAAAGGAAACTACTTGTGAGTGGCAAATCAGTATAGAAATGACCTTCTTTAGACAAATACAATATATGAAAATACTTATTTATATAACAGAAAAATTAAGGTGTTTAGTCTTTAAAAATAATATTTATAAAAAAGTTACTATAAAATTACTCTAAGTAGTGAGTTTTCTTAGTATAGCTTATTTTTTAAATTAAATTCATTTTTTTCAGTTAATAAATACTATATTCTTCCCTTTTACCCCTCCACGCAAAAGGACCTGAATAACAACAACAAATAAAAAGAAAACCCTTATAAGAAAAAAGGTAGAATGAAGCAAAAACCAAAAGTCATAGCAATCAGGTAGAGTCAAGCAAAGGTTCCCCACTGGCCATGTCCAAAAACATGTCTTGTTCTATATCTTGAGTCCATCACCTCTATCAGGATGTGGATAGCATATTTCATCGTCAGTCCTTTGGAATTGTAGCTTATTACTGCATCAATCAGATTTCTCAGGTCTTGATTTTTTTAAATATAAAGTATACTAAAAATAATTTCATTTACCCACACCCTTTCAGGAACATTCCAGTTTTCCTCCTTTTCCCAATCTATTTAATTCTCTAGGCAGTGTGCTCCCTTCATGCCTGGATTCCTTGATTCCCTGCCCAATGGCCTGAATACACCGGCTTTCTGTTCAGATGATGTTTTTTCAGACTTAAATCTTGTGGATAAACAAAAGATCAACAGCAATTATTAGAAAGGAAAAAAAATGAAAGGATATTGGTGAAGCAAATGCTTTTGCAAAACTATTTTTCTATTGCTTTTTTCCCCTTTACAATATTTCACAAAATCTCCACGCTGGAAAGCACCTCAGGGCCATGTTGTCTAATCCTTACCTAAACAAGAATTGCCTGTACGACATCTCCGATAAATGGTCATTAAGTTTTCTGCTTGGGCCAGTGAGTCAGAATTGACAGCCTCCCAAACCAGCCCATTCCATTTGGTACAGTACACTGTTGGTAATCTCGTCTTTCCAATCAAGCTTAAATCTGCCTCTTTGCAGCTTCCCCCAGCGCACCTCTCTTTGCTCTCTGCGTCCAGCAGAAGAAATCTAATCCAAGTGACAACCTGCCAAATACTTGGAGATAGCTCCCTTCTCCTCCTAAGTCTCTCTTCTACAAGATAAAAATACCCACTTCTTCCTACCTAAGACATGCTCTTGAAGCCTTCCACCATCCAGGGAGCTTTCCTTCAGTCATTCTTCAAGCTCATCCACGTCCTTCCTAAAGGAATAATCATTTCTCCCATTTTTAATAGCTTCATTTTCCATCTAAAATTGGTTATTCTTCCACTTCTGAAATTGCAGTTTAAATGAGCATATTCGGGCAATACTTACAAGCCGATTCATTTTAGTTTGAATCGTTAAATGCATCTGTGATGTCACTGATTTGGAAGTTGATTCTAATGACATCGAACGTGTCAGATCCATGACTTCTCCCGTGTGTGGTCCTTGTCCATGGCCACAGCTGGTCCACCTACCATGCATGACGTCTTCCTTGCTTTGTTCTGACATGTGGAGAATCCCGACGGAGCCCACAGGCTATCCGCCAATCATCCCTTGCTCTCACTGCACGGCCAGTCCAACATTATTACTGCTCAAACATTTCTCAGATGGCAGCTCTTACACCAGCTCTTCTTCAAAGTTGTATTTATCGCACGTTTTCACCTGATACCCATTCTGTTCATCCACACTGTCTCTGTATGTTACTTGGGTGACTCAGAAACTATGATTTTCAACAAATAATTCTTAATGCTTCAGAGACTATAGTGTTCCATGACTGATAGCATGCAACAAAAACGGTAAAACACTGGTACTAAAATGATGAAAAGAAGTAAATACCTACTCAAAGAGCTTCAGTCTAGGGGTGGGCCTAGGTCTTCAAGTTCGGCCGTTTGACGGAATCCAAACTTCATAGAACAAATCCCCTTAATAAAAGGATTTGTTCTGTAAAACTTGGACTTGGTCAAAAGGCCACACCTGAGGACCTAGAAGGCCACATGTGTTCCTCAAGGCCCCCAGTTCCTCACCCCTGGATTAAGCCTTAGTCTAACCACCCACAAAGGAAAAAACAAGCTGATGATGCATGTCTATTGCCCCGAATATGCCACACCATTGGATAACCTCTTGGGCTTGTCTGTCACTACACACACACACACACACACACACATATACACACATATATGTGTGTGTATCTGCATATGTGTGTGCTCAATTAGTAAGACAAATTGGATTTAATGAGGCAATAGAACCTCAGAATTATATACAGTATACTGTCTACATGCTTCCCAGATGATGAAAGTTTAGGTGCTACTTAGATTTTACCAGAATCATTTTTTTTTCTTTCAGTAAAATTCTTTCTCTTTTTTCTCTTTTCTTTCAGTAAGGTTCTTTCTCTTTTTTCTCTTTCAACCATCCAACATACATTTCTAAATAATGAATTAAATGATTTTTATGAATGGATTATAATTTTTGAGAGAAGTTTAGGGTTATTAAAAGAATCTTTTTTTCTTGAAGGTAATCTAGCCTACCGTCCTACTCCTATTTTATTCTGAGCTCAACTCATTGTCCATTTTGTACTGTCATGATACACACATAATGAGATATATGTGTGTATATACACATATGGATGTATATATGTACATACACATGTATATATAAGCATATATACACATTTATAAATGTATGTAAAACCACACAGATATTCAAAAAGTTAAAAACATATTTACATGTTAATATAAATATAAGAAAGAATTAGTTTAACAAATGAATTACTTAATAGGGCAACACTATTCAAGAAAAAAATACTTTTAAAAGCCTGAAGAATCAGAGATATGTTAAAGTTTGTAGTTTTGATACTTTTAAATAACATTTTATTCCACTGACATTATTATAGACTGAGGCTAAATTTGGAATTATTAATAACCAATTATGCATATACTAGTGAATCTAGCCCCATCCTACTCTCTCTCCCCAATAAAAACCCCATATTGAGATCTCCTCAGGATACAAATTAAAATGATCTGGAAGTTCTCAAGGACAACTTAACCCCTAGAGGTCCCTGAAGACACACCTAAGAAAGCACTTTTTCTGGGTTTGTTCCTTATTTATTTGCTTCCCTGGCACTTCTAGCTTAAGGTAAGTTAAAGTAAAATTTTGTCTACTAATGTGGTGCATTAACTGGATGACCTCTGTGATATCACCTACTGGGTCTATGGTCACTGCTGAAGAAATACACCCTGTCTGGTGTCAGAGAAGGCTGCCATTACAGTCAAGTCAAAATAGGTCTGGAAACAAAATAAAACAAGACATGACTGAGCAGCAAATTTTATTTATAATGCTGGCTTCTATTTTTCATTTGCTATTATGACTTGGTCTCTCAGAAAAGAATCTAATTCTGAGTTCAAACAACTTCCTGGGAAGACCTTGCCATTTCAATTTTTAAAATTTACTTGACAGTTTTCTTCTTGAATTATATTAAAAGTACAAGTAGAACTATAACAAAAGTCTAATTAAAACAACTTTTTTTTCTTTTTAAATAAAATGAAGTTCTCAATTAAATGTGTTTTAATTTTTAGTCAACACTTGTAATCTTGGCTATTCCATTTTGCTCTATGAAGCTGAAATGCAGGCAACCAAAACACACTCTCCAGTAAGTTCCTCTGTATCCAAAGAGATAGATGGGAGTGAAAGTAGTTGATATAAAGCAGTAATGTCAAAATCAAATAGAAACAGAGGTCATTAAACCCGTTGGGCCACATATTGACTTAGAAAACCACATATTAATATGCTATGCTTTGTTTTGTTAAATATTTCCCAATTACATTTTAATCCGGTTTGGACCACGGGACTGCTGTGAGCTATATGCTTGATACTTTTGGTTTAAAGAGTAGGATAGAAATATGCTTATTTTACACTTAACAGATGGCTAAAGGGTCTGTCTCTGAAATTACTGCTATAGAACTCAGAATCTATGCTAATAGCAATAAGGTGAACACTTAAAAAATTGACACTAAAGTCAATAAAATCATAATAAAGTCATAAAGTCAACTACAGCATGACCAAAAGTTGGACCACTATTTTTAAAATGAAGAGAAAAATGCCACCCCTGTCCCTACTTACCTGCTTATGTTTTAAAAGCAGGTATCCTTTCATTTAAGGCAAACACTGCTAGATAATCATCACTTTTATAATATTATTAAGTATGTAAGTATCACTGCATAAATGGACAGTGCCTCTAATCAACAAAGTTAATTGATGGCATTTTTGATAATGAGAATTCCATCCTAGAGGGACGGTTGCCCACAAACAACACATAAGAAATGTGATGACTCAATGCCAATTGTGCATTATTCCCTCTTTGATGGAGCCAGTTTTTGCTATGTTCTTCAAGCTGCTAGACCATATTGTTCTATGTTACATATTACATAAAACATTTTTTGTTGCCAATTCTTATGACTGAGGAGAGATGCTACAGGCTCTTAGCTTGCCCCTTGGAGAATCTCAGCTATGTAATATAATTCTGTAATCCACAGAATTAGCCATACAAACCTACCCCCAAACCCTGAATGGTAACAGACTCCATTCATGATGCAACTGGCCCAGAGAAACTGTACTATTGGGATGTACTGTATTTTATACACACACTCACACACACACACACGCACACACACACACACATATATATGTTGATGTTAATGGTAATGGTAGTGATATGATATTGATGGTAAATAGTCTATGTCTCAGATATATATTAAGAAGGTGAGTCCTATAGCATTATAGCACTATAGCATAAACTAGGATTATAGGAGTTAAGACCTTGGAGAACATCTGCTCAAACCTCATTTTACAAAGGAGGGAATGAGCAGCTAGAGGGGATAAGTGATAGCAGCTAGCTGTTTAGCAGGATGACAGGGCTTGTGTGTGTAATATCTAAATAGCAGCTAGGTGGCACAGTGGATAGAGTGCCAAGTCTACAGTCAGGAGGACATCTTCCTGCGTTCAAATCTGGCCTTAACTGTGTGACCCTGACCAAGTCACTAAACCCTCTTTATCTTAGTTTCTTCACCTATAAAATGAGCTGGAGAAGGAAAGAGAAAACCATTCTACTATCTTTGCCAAGAAAACCTCAAATGGGGTCATGAAGAGTTAGACACAACTGAAATGACTGAAAAGGAATTAATCTTTTTGCACCGAGAGTCTGACCAAAATAAAGAATGGCCTTGGGAAAGGGACCTGACAATTGCTTTGTGTCACTCTAAATGAAAAT
This sequence comes from Vombatus ursinus, assembly GCF_900497805.2. Classification (NCBI taxonomy): domain Eukaryota; kingdom Metazoa; phylum Chordata; class Mammalia; order Diprotodontia; family Vombatidae; genus Vombatus; species Vombatus ursinus. Next base: position 8,750,650 of record NW_020954562.1, read on the forward strand.
CCATAAGCACTGATTCATTAAAATTCAGATCTGAAATAGCTACCATTAAGATATAGCCCTAGGTATCAAAGTATCATAGACTGAATATATTCTGATATAACCTAAATAATGTTAGAACCTGATTTAAAAAAAAAACATGGCAGATAGTAAATGCTTAATAAAGAATTGTCACCCATCTGACTACAATTTAGGACTCCTGCTAGAGTTTGGGTTTGGCAAGGCAGAGTGGATAGACGGTGGCTTTGAGGCCAGGAATATCTGAGCTCAAATCTTGCCTCCAACATATATTGGCTGGCTATGTGACCCTGGAAAAGTTACTAGACATTTCAGTGCCCTAGAAAACTCACTAAGACCATAAGTAGATGGAAGGCACTGGTAGACATTTCCTTACCTGGTGATTCCCTAGATGAATGAAATGACTGATCCAGTCCTTACTATGTTACTATTTTTAACTTAACCCTCTCTAAAGAAGGTACTAAAGCTAAATGCATTTAAAACTAGATACAGGGGATGTAAGGGTTAAACTTGAGATCACTTAGTGAGGTAGCAAAAAAAATGAATAAAAAGCTAAAATAGAGACTACACAACAACAAATAAAACAATTAGCCTAGAATTTCAGAAGGGTAGGGATAGAGAACATGAAGAAGGAAAGGTTTTCTTTTTAAGGAATTAAAATGAATAAAGATGAATTTTAAAAATAGTATAGGATAGAGAAAGTCTTTATTGTTGGTGGTGGTTGGTGGTTATAGGAATGGGCGAGAAAAATCATGAATATGTTTTCCAAATAAAGAACAAAAATCACAAAGGTATATTAAGAAGCACTGAAATTTATTTTAAGTCCTGAAATTTAGTCTTAATATAGAAAAGTAGCTTCTATGCATAATTCCTAGAAGATGAACAGATGCTAAAAAAATTTACACACATACATACACACACCATACACACACACACACACACACACACACACACACACACACACCCCCCATCTGGACTCCAAGATACTAGAAAATGTTTCTAATGTTACACTTTTAAATTATATGTGTATTATGTTATGTATGTATATGTACAAAGACACTTTAAAATATAAATACATAGACATAATATTATACTTTAAACTCGAAATATCTATTTCACAGGGTAATAAGATCATAAATTCAGGGAAGGAAGAGACCTCAGAGTTTATCTAGTCCAAAATTTCTATTTTACAGATGAGGAAACTGAGGCTCAAACAGGTAAGTAATTTATATGCATGCAATTTAGGCACACTTAAAAGAGTACCATGGAGAAACAATTGATTTAATAATATGATATCAGGTTTCTAAAACTGGCATAAACAAGTTAGTTTTCCACATCATCCTGGTGTTTAGATACTAACTGACAAATGTGTGTCCTCAGTGAACATGGAATCTCAGAGGCCAGGGTATAAAATCAGAACCTGGATGAGAGTCCATGGGACTTCCTAACAGTTAGCTAAAAGTGGAACAAAAGCTAGTAATCCAACCTTTCTCTGAAGACTTTCAGTGACAAGCAACCCACTGCCTTCCTGAGCTGGCCAATTCTACTTTTGGTTAACTAACTGTTGGGAAGTTTTTGCTTACACTGAACTCAAATTTTCTTTTTTTGCAATGTCTACCCTTTATTCCTAGTTTTGTTCTCCAGGCCCAAATACAAGACTAATTTTTTCTACCAAATTATAGTCTTTTAAAGACTCGAAGACTATGATCATGACCCTCCTAAAGCATCCTGTTTTTTAGACTAAATTTTCCCAATTCTATCAACTGATTTATTTGCAGAGGACACAGTTCAGAGGGACAGCTAAAACAGCAGATGACAGTCAGGCTACTAAATAATCTGGACAGACAAGACAAGAACACTGGGTTGAATGTAATAATATGAAATTTAATAGCAAAAAATCTAAAGCCATGCTTGTAAACCATTTGGGCCAAGCTCCTGATGGAACTGGGGAGGTGTGTCATCACCTCCACCCTTCTCTACTCTTACAATAACAAGCTCTTTGGAAGCAAGGAAGTTGTGGTATGGGCATGGGAACAATTGGAATTAATGTGCCCAGGTAGCCTGGTCTAGAACTCAGATGATGATCCTATGGGCAAGAAGATTAAAAACGTATTTTTAGAGAATGTCAGAGAGCTCCTGAGACCCCAGGGAATCTCTTTGCTGACTGCTTTTTAAAACATCTTTGTTGGTAGTTTTTATGAGTTTTTATCATCTGGACTGCTTTTAAATGATCTTGAGAACTGCTTCTATTTGTGGGCATTTGATTATGATTTTAGTCAGAGGACTGTTGTTTAAACCTGCTGGTTCTGTGTGACCATTGGAACAAATGAGGGACAGTGGCCTGGACAAGGGTTATGAAAATGAATTACAGAAGTACAGGATATGGGAGGCATAGCTGAAGAGTAGTTTATGTGAAAAAGAGCTGGAGGCTTTAGGTGGACTACATAAACCTGAGTCAACTTTGTAATATGGAAGAAAGTTAATATAACTCACTTCAGGCATATTACCAAGAGGGGCATAAGGCACAGTCTTCTCAAAATGGAAGTAGAATAGCCTGTTGTTATAACTATTCTATCCAAAAATTTTTAAAAAGCAACAGACTGAATAATGGTCAAGAACTTCAAGGAAGACTATAACAAATGCATTTTTACAGCTCAAGTTCACACAAAAATTTCCAGAAGCCTGGAGGCACCAGAAAAGGGGGCCAGAGAGAAAATCCTGGCTCCAGGACTCAGAACTCGCAAATCTTCCAGACTGGGGCCAAAGAACAATCAGGAAATCCTAGAGTCTAAAGCTGTATATAAGAGGTATGGAGTTAGGAACCTGGAGCAGAGACAAGCCAAGGATGCCTGGAACTAGTTGACACATTGCCCAGATCCTGAACTGAGGCTCGGGAGTCTGCAGGTCTCAGACCAGGACAGCAATAATAAAGGTACACCCTAGATCAATCGACTCAGTGTACTGTACTGCCTTAGCACATGCGTTGGCTAGAAACCCTCTAGAGGTTTTTGAAAAAGACAGTTTTCATTAGCCAGGCCCCAGATAAATCCATAATGGGCCCAAAAAAGGAACCCATTTTTCTCAGAAGTGCACATAGCCTAGCCCTTGACATAAGATTTCAATTCAAGAAGACTGAAAAAGATGAGTAAAAAGAGGAAAATGCCAATCAAAAGGAAATATGATGGAGCAAGGGTTTACAAAACATAAACACAGAAATACAGAATAACTTCCCAACATCTACAATCAAAAATTCATGAAAAAAATCACATAATTGTTATAAACTCTAATTTCTCAAAGAATGAAGCAAGAGTTTTAAAATGATAATAAACTTGAAATGAAAGCTCTAGAGGAAAGAATGGGAAAGGAAATGAAATTACTAGAAGAAATCACTAGAAGAACAAACAACTTAATACAGGACATGAAAAACCTTACTTAAGTAACAGACTCTTTGAATATTAGATGGGACCAGAGAGAGATCTATGATTCCCTGAGGCACCAAGAGATACTAGAATAAAATCCATACGCTAAAAAATAGAAGAAAATGCAAGGTATGCGCATCAGAAATAACTGACTTAGAAAATAGGTTATGGATAATCTAGGACTCAAACACTGATCATACAAAATGCTAGCTTACATGTTTCAAGAAAAAAAATGAAAGAACCCTGCTCAGATCTATTAGAACTAGAAGGCAAAGTGAAAACAGAAAGAATCTACAGGTCACCTTCTGAAAGAAACTCTAAAATAAAAACTCCCAGGATTGTCATAACCAAGCTCCACAACTTCCTAATAAAATAAAAAGCAATTAGCCAGAAAAAAAGAGTTCAAGTATCAGGAAGTCTCAGGATCATACAAGATCTAGAAGCAACCACTATAAAAGAGAGGGTAGCTTGGAATAGATTATTTCGAAAGACAAAGGCTTACAACTAAGAATTTCTCACCTGGCAAAAGTGAGGATAATCTTATGAGGGGTGGGGGGGGGTAGTGGAGATTAAATGAAATAGATGACTTCCAAGTATTCCTGGTAAAGAAACCAGAGATGCACAGATATTTTCAAATGCAAACAAAGGAGTCAAAAGAAGCCTAGAAAGGTAAATACATTTGAGCAATTGGGAGGGTCTTTATGATGATGAAAGGGGAGAAGAAATGAATTTCCCCTCAGAAACCTGTCTTTCAGGGTCATAAAGGAAATAAATATAGTTAGATCTGGGAAAAGGACTTCTTTTATATTTTGACATTTTTAAGAGAAAAAAGGGAAGGAAAAAGAAACATATAAGGGAAGAAAAGAGGAAAGGGAAATTAAACTTATTATCTCACAGAATTAGGGTACATGAATAGCCTATGAAAACATGGAGGAAGGAAGTTAGAAGAGGCAAAGTAAACATGAATGATCTGAACTAGATGATTTATTTAAACCAAAGGGATGTTGAGTGCACACATAGGTTAGTGTAAAAATCTATTAAACTAAAGAGGGAATAAGACAAAGAAAGAGAGATAGGAGTAAGTAAAGAAGATAGATTTAAGGAGGGATTAGTCATAAGAAAAACATTCAAATTTTAGACAGTGGATCATGAAGGGAGGGAGGAATAAAAGAAAAAAATTATTTTAAAAAGATGAAATAGAAGTAAATTACATTAAATATAAACGGGTTAAGACTGTTCTTCTTTCATCGCCCTCTTCTTTTTAAAGAGGGATATGGTTTCAAACTAGGGTTACAATACATTCTATATACTCTTCCCTGATCAGAATATATAATTAAAAGATAGTGGAAAAGTAATTTCACCTTTCTGAGCCACAATTTGCTCATCTATAAAATGGGTTACCATCACACGCACCACCTACTTTATATGGTCATTCTGAGGAAAGCACTTTGCAAACCTTAATCAAAATAAACTCACATTTCTCAAGTGCTCTCTCACTTTTATTAGACTCTGCTCCTAAAGGGCAAAGTGGCCTTGTCTTTTGTTATAATTCTACCTTCTCCAGTTTCTATCATAGAAGAGGTATCTAATAGTAGATATCTTATAAATATTGAGTGGATTAATGAAATATTCTGAGTAGATTAAAATGAAATTATTTTAAAAGTTATTTTTACTTTAAAATTCTTTATATTCTGAGTTTTATTGTATTTGAGTTAACAGTTATAAACTATTTTGAAACTCAATAATAATTTTATTTAATATATAATAACTCAATTGAAGAGTAGTAATGGAACCACTGAATTGAAAAAAAAAGGCATAGCTTTAATCTTTATTTAATCTAGACTGTAAACTCCTTGAAGACATGGATTACATCTTCATCTTTGATACTTTGTTCCCCTAGGACATCTGTGACATTTAAAATGTTTTATTTAGTTGTAATGATCATAATAAAAGCCACAATGCTTATCAGTTTTATTTAAAGTCATTACTTATAATGACATTTAAAGCTGGTGAGTTTTTTGGGATGAATCATGGATGTCAAATAAAAGCTAATTTCCAAGGACAAATTTATAAAGATGTGTAGGTTGGAAATGAAAATGTAGAATACATTAGCTTATAACAACTTTCGAGGATACTCCTCCTCCATAAGGAACCATATACCACATACTAATTAGTGGTTTCCTCTTAAAATCAAAATCAATCTTTTTTGGATAAGGAATTTGAATGAAAAATTGCTAAGTGCATAAAGATTATTTCCTCATTTGATATTTCAGGGAAAGTAGTGAAAATGACACTGTGATTTGACCATTTCTATTTTTAATACATCAAGCAGCCTGTGACCTTTCATCAATCCCAGGAGAAACTGACTTCTGACAGTATTTTAAATGAATGTGCAATATGAAAAGAATTTTTAGCACTAACGAAAGAAATGGTACTTCTGTTGGCAGCCAACCTTCCACAAGGACCTGTGAGATGTTTCTTCAATTTATCTTTTTGTATTTACTGATTTTCATACCATACATTGAAATCAAGTGTTTAATGGCTTATAATTGATATTATAAAGAGCATTCTAACTCATATAATGATGCAGTTATTGCTCTCTTTTCTGCCTCTTTTTTTTTTACTCTCTTAGTAGAAGAAAGGAGGTCTGGAACAGTAAAACAAAGCACCCTCAACCCATTCTCTAAAGCTACCCTCCACTCCCATCCAGGTTGCTACTCCCCTTTAACTGGCTTTTCTATTCCAATTCATTTAAAATTATGAGCAACCACTACTTAGTTATGTGACCTGGTTACTAAGATAGTGAGAAATGATTTGATTGACCAAGGTAAAATTTTTTCAGTTACGCATAAATACAGAAGATTATATTCTACTGTCTCTGCTGAAGGTGTTCCATTTAGAGCTCCTTCAAATGAGTTTGGTCTTATTAGATTAGGTAAAAAGAATCAGAGATTAAATACCACAGTTTTTGGAATTTGAAAATCTTCGGTTTGGAAGAGAAAACAGGGGTCATCTAGTTCAATCCAGAGGGAAAACAGGAATTCCTTTGGAAACATCTCCTATAATTAGGTGGTCATTCTATGTTTCTTTGAGGACCTTCAGAATACTTCCCCAAGACAACCCTACTCTACTTTTTGATAACTTTAAATAACTAGAGTAACTATAATGAAAATAACAACTATAACAAAAAACTTAACAATTTCTATCTCTTTTTCAGAAGCTAAGATTTAAATTAATTCCAACAAAAATTCCTTCAGGAAATAAAAACAAAAGTCTTATACCAGGAATTTGGAAGAATGAGTACAACATGCTAACTACTAACTGGAGATGATGAACATAGTGATTGTGGTACTAAATAAGCAGTGAAACTTTAAACCAGAAAATACAACACACTTAAAAAACCCACCTCAAAATGAAAAATATAAAACAAGTATAACTCTAGCTAGATTATGCTGTTGCTCTAACAGTATCATTCCAATAAGTAAGTAAAGCAGAGATTCAACAGTTCAACTAATTACACTGGCAAATAAAAAAAGGGTAGGAAACTATTCCTTTTCCTAACTCTATAAACTACTAAAGTGAAATAAAACCACACAGTATTTTTTGTTTTGCTTAAAATACTTGAGCAATACCCATTTGGGGCTGAAAAAAAGAGGGCAGGAGATTGGTCAGATTGCCTATGGAAAATGCAATATTCTTTTAATGACCACAAACTTCTCCCAGAAACAAAGGAAGTCCACTTTTTAATATTAATATTGTTCACAGGTTAAAAGAAAAGGTGCAAGACTTGGAACACTATGGTATCCAAAGAACTGAAAATGAGTAGCACCCACAAGGTGCATGGTGGGTATGATTATACTGCAATACATTACAAACAGGGAATTACAGACTTAAAGTGCGATAAAGGATGTCATCAAAGAAAAAGATGGTCTGGTGATGTTTTGAATATGAGGAATAACTGATAGATAGCCCATATACTCTGCTGATTTCCTCAGGTTGTCAAGAACAGGGGCTTTCTAATCTAATGTGCTAAGAAGTCATAAAACTGATAGACGAAACAAGAAGAGAAAATGAGTAGTTTAGAGGTGAGTAACCAAACAGTTCAGAAGGCTTGAATTCTTTTTTTCTTTTCTTTTTTTATTATTTTTAGTTTTCAACAATCACTTCCATAAGTTTTTGAGTTTAAAATTTTTCTCCCCTTCCCTCTCTGCCTCCCTTCCCAAGATAGCATGCAATCTGATATAGGCTCTACATATACATTCCTATAAACATATTTTCACATTAGTCATGCTGTAAGGAAGAATTAGAACCAATAGGAGGAATCACAAGAAAGAGGAAACAAAACAAAACAGAAGAAAAAAAAGAGCAAATAGTATGCTTCGATCTGCATTCAAACTCTACAGTTCTTTCTCTGGATGTGGAGAGCATCTTCCATCATGAGACTTTGGAGATGTTTTAGATCCTTGCATTGCTGAGAAGGGCTAAGTATATCAAAGTTTGTCATTGCACAATGTGGTTTTACTGTGTACAATGTTCTCCTGGTTCTGCTCACTTCACTCAGTATGAGTACATACAAGTCTTTTCAGGTTTTCCTGAGGTCTGCTTGCTCATCATTTTTAATAGTATAATAGTATTCCATTACTTTCATATACCACATCTTGTTCAGCCATGCCCCAATTGATGGGCATCTCCTCAAATTTCTATTCTTTGCCATCACAGAAAAAGCTGCTATGAATATTTTTGTACATGTGGGTCCTTTTCCCATTTTTATAATTTCTTTGGGATACTGGAAGACTTGAATTCTTTTAGAATGACTTAAAATTCAATTCCAGGATAAGTGTTCTTTCTTGTATTTTATATATGTGCTTAATAAATTCTAGTGAAGATGATAATAATACCTTCAATCTGTATAATATTTTCCAATTTTCAAACTACTTTTAAATGTATTATGTCATTTCATTCTCACCAGAGACCCATGAGATAAGGCAAATATGTGTCTCTATAGTACAGATGAGAAAACTGACTTGCTTAAGGCAGTAGACTCAGTTATCCCTTGTGATCAGTCCAGAGTTTTTTCTACTTTCTACATATCACACTCACTTCCTAAAGATAATACAAAAACTTATCAAAAGAGTCAATGCTTTTCAAATAAATGGGCTAGCCTTTTAAAATTCTAAAGTAAAAATAAGTCAGTATACAATCATATGCAAATTTCTAAGCTAATTAATGTTTGATTTCTCATTAGTATTTACATTTATTCTGTTTAATTTCCTAATGTAATCTACTTTATGGCTCTAAATTTAAATGGAAGACATGAAACTAACTGTGATCTATTTTTTCACTTGTAAATTAGACCAATTTGAGAAATAGGAAAGATGGTTAAAAAAACAAGTATAAAAAAGAACTTTTCCTGAAATAAATCTTGAACATTTAAAAATTCTAGATATTAATGGTCCTCCTTCCCTGCCCTTCCACCCTAACCCTAATTATAACAGTTCTATGAAGTTAATTCTGAGGATTTTTCTGGGGCAACCCCTAAAGGAAGTTCTAAGAAAAGACAACGGACAGAGCCCTGCAAATAATTTCATTTTTTATGAGACAGAGGACACTTTATAGGAAAATGCTGACCTGACCACAAAGAGAAAGTGGTAGTTTGAATTGATAAAACAGCAACATTGGGAGAAATTGGCTCCAGTGGCTTAGAATTTATATTAAGAGAGATATATCAGGCAAGGTCTGATATGTACCCTGGGTTTTAGGAGAAGAGATCACAAACTCAGAGAAAAAGATAAACAGGATAACACAGCCCAAGTCCCTAATAGAGAAGCTGGTTCTATTGATGACACAATTTCAAATTATTTGATAAATAAAAGGAAGAAGCATTTAAAGGGTTATGCAGAAGATCTTTTGCTGAGTTCAAATTCTTAGGTATTGAATCTACAGATATTTCAAAATTGGTAAGGAAAAGTCAAGTTTGGAATGAGACAAAGCCTGCAAAAAATTACTATAGACAACAACAAACAACCCTTTTTAAAAAAAAAAAAAAAAGCTACATTGGATAATGAGTAAAATAAGGACAGGATGGGTCCACTGCTATGAATAAAGACTCTGTTGACATAAGCTGAAGTCATTAAATTTATAAATGAGATGCTATCCAGTTTAGAAAAACAAACAAACCTTAAAACTGGATTTAATACCTCCAAGCACCTGTAGAATATATTGATCTTTCAGTAATTTTCTAACTATCTCTGCTGATCACCAGTAGAAACCACAAGATCACCCAAGTTAACATACAAAATGAAAAAAAAGGTGAGCGATACCTAAAAATAATTCAATCCACAACTGTATGATCAACATTCTAGGACATTAAGGTATGCTGAGCCCCATACCCATTTCCTGATCTAGGTCTGAGAGAGTAAGTATGGAACTCGCTGGTGCTGCTTCTTAATCCATGGAACATGATAAGGCTGGGCAAAGGGTACTTATCAAATGCGATACCTGTAACCAGAACCTGACCATTCAGCTTATTTGTTTCTAACAAACTGATTTCATGGAAATGTTGATTCCAGATTTAGCATTTTCTTCAAATCCTTTCAGATTCACTTGAGCATTTCTTAATCACAATCCTCAGGAAACCTGAGTCTTAGAGATTAACTCCTATGACTTTAGTCAAGTTGCTAATCACTTTGGACCCAAGTTTCCGCATGTAAAAAAAATGAAGGAATTGTACTAAATGATCTCTAAACTTCCTAATAGCTCTATGATCTCAGTTCCACAAACATTTATTAGACATCAGTATAAAAATCACTGTGGTAGGTGCTGGGGATATGAGTATCATTGAATGAACTTGGGAGTTCCTTCTAATAATTCATATCCCATCTATCTGTCCATTTGGGAGATAATGTGTTGTAAAAGAGCTTTTAAGACAGCATTTTGCTTAACTGAGTCAAAAGCTTTTTCATAGTCAACAAACCAAAGGTACAGTAGGATTTTATGTTCTCTATATTTCTCAGATCACTGTGAAATGGTCAAGATGTCAATTGCTGACCATCACTAGTGAAATATTACTTCCTCTCTAATATCTCGGATATTTTTGATTCTTGTATAGATGTTTCTCAAAGATTTTGTATAGACAGGATATAAGCATATAGGTTAGTAGATACTAATGTTCTCTAGGTCCCTTTTCCCTAAACTTTGATCAATAGAAGCAAAAATTCTAAAAAGCCCATTTAGCAAGAATAAAACAATAAGAAAACAGTGAAGGCAGACAATTAAATCAAACTAATCTTTAATTATCTAAAGAGGTAACTAAGAATCAGAATTGGGAAATCACCAACGGAAATGGCACACCTCAACTATAATTTCATCCAGAAATTTAACCAAGATAAATTAATTGCTACAACGTTGAACCTAGAACATGTCTTAGTCACTAAACATCTGACTTACTTGCCAAACAGAGAGATGGCTACCAAGGTTAACGTAAGATCAGAATATAAACTCATTTATAAAACCTTACCTAGAAGGATGATGGAAAACAATGAGCAGTACCATCTCATATATAAAGCTAAAAAAAGCAGTGAAGAATAAAACCTGGTTAAAGAAATCTTAATAAGATAGCAATTCAATAAAGCCATCTCAGGGACTTTCAAGATGAAAAAAGGACTCCAAACATGAGAAAAATGGATTGAGATTTCCAAAAATGATTTTAAAAATTTTTATTCATTAAGGATATTGGAACCACCACACTTGGATCCTAATATCACAGGTCCAGATTTATATATAGAGAAAGTAGAAATGGTACACACACACACACACACACACACACACACACACACACACACACACGACAAAGATAAGAAAACCAGCCAGATTGGACCAAAATACAAGGTTATCTGAAGGAGGTAAATATACAAAAGGCATGGGAAAAAAATCTTGGACTCCATCTCACTACTAGATTACATCAAACATGAAACTAGCTTTACTTGAAAGAGATTATATTATTCTAGGGGGAACAACATGTATATGGATAAGTAAAATATAAGAAAATGAGATTGGGGAAACACTAACAACTGTGGGGCTCGGGGAAGGCTTCATAGAGGAAATGACAATTAAGCTGAACCCTGAATGAGGAAAGACTGGGAAGGGGAGACAACAAGGACTGCATTTTAGGCATGAAGATTCTTCTGGTCAGTAATGATTTACTAATTTGCATGATTAATTTATATCACTTTGCATTATTTTCAATGTCTTAGAATAATATTGGAAATGTGCCTACATCATTTAGAAGAATAATTTTTTTTAAAGATCTCTGAAACTTCTTCTCTCATGATTTAAAATAGCAATTGTCTGGGGCAACTGGTTGTGTAGTAGATAGAGCCCCAGGTCTTGGAGTCAGGAGGTCCTGAATTCAAATCCAGCCTCAGACACTTGATACTTATTAGCTGTGGGATCATGGGCAAGTCACTTAACTCCAATTGCCTCACCAAAAATAAATAAATAAAATAAATGAAAAAAAACCCCAGCAATTGTCTTTCTAATGTTCCTCTTTATAATCTAGCCAGACTAAAGCTTTCCAGAAAGTCATATAGTAAATCAAATGGAAAGCCACTACTGGTTGTACTTTGTTGACTCCTATATAGGAGGTGAGTTCCCATTTTACGTATATCAAATCTTGAAGAAATATGTTGGAAAAAAAGTGATTTGTATTAATATGATATTCAATTATTCTAATCTTGCATTTGGAGACTGAAAACTTAGTTTTCTATTCCTGTATAAAAGTTATAGTTTCTATTTTGTGCTCTCTCTCCTAGACACAATTTAAGCATGACTATTCTGAGATTTTATTTATTTTAAGCCCACAAGCTTGAGGGTGGGGATAGGAAAGAGGAAACTAACTAAAGAATGGGGACTTATTCACAAAAATCACTATACTTGGGTTTTTTAAACACCCACAGATACCACAGACTACTGAAGGATTTCCTTAAGTGAATTTTAAGATAAGAAAAAATGTGTCTTTGACTAGCTTTTCAGTATTAAATGAAGTTTCTCTCTAGGGACCAACCTATGCTTTCTCTTATTAGAATGACTTTTTTTTTTTTCAAGAACTGACCACACCAACAATTTCTGGCAAACACAGAGATACTTTTCTTCAGTTAACATATTTCTTTTCAATTTGTTGCTTTGCTTTTGATACTGTTGCTCTTTAGTCCCTGCTAAAAGTTTGTATGTCCAATTCTAAGGACCAATTGTTTATCAGTCTCCTAAGAGGCAAGTTACTGATTCAGTATTAAAAATATATTTATTGTGTCCTTTCTAACAGGCCATGCACCCAATTTGATAATAGTGGAGATAAGACATATTCGCTGCCCTCCTAGAGGTCACAGTCTAACAGAAAGCTATTCAAATAAGTAGCCATAATGAACAACAATACATGATAAGTATGTTAGAGGGGAGCGAGGCAATATTATGTTGAGTCTAAGGATCAAAAGAGCCTAAAACTTTATAAATGCTTATACCCTCCTTTCTTTTCCCTAAGGGGGAAAAGGTTTTTATCAACACAGCAAAGATCAGGGAAGTTAGGTTTTAAAGAACTGATAGGAATTGGGGGAAGGAGGAAAGGGAAATTCTAAGAAAGGGAACAGTGTGAACAAAAGCATAGAGAAGAAAAGCAGAAATTATGTTTGGCCGACATTCGTCATTTAATTTTATTGGGGTACAGAAGAAAAGGTTGGAGAGGTAGGGGGGGATGTGTCAGATTGAAGGACTTTTACACATGAAAATGCAATGTTTACCCTTAGATAAGGCCTAAGTAAGATGTATGTAAAGTTTTTATTAGAAGATTCATTGTCACTCTGAGACAGAGGTTCTTAACCTAGGTTCTGTGAACTTTTAAAAAATATTAATATTATTAAATAGTAAATAGTTGATATTTATTAAATATTTAATATTAATAATAGCAAATAATATATTATTTTCCCCCAATTACATGTAATAATAATTAACATTATTTTTAAATTTTGAGTTTCAAATTCTCTCACTTCCTCTGTCCCCCTACCCCACTTCCTCATATGGTAAGCAGTCTGATATAGGTTATACATGTGCAATCATATAAAACATATTTCTATATTAGTCATTTTGTGGAAGAAAAGTAGAATAGAAAGTAAGAAATGAAAAAAGGAAGGAAGGAAGGAAGAAAAAAGAAAAAAAGAGAAAGAAAGAAAGAAAGAGAAAAATAGTATGTCTGTCTGTATTTGGACTCCAGTTCTTTCTCTGGAGGATAGCATTTTTCATCATGTATCCTTTGAAATTGTCTTGAATCACTGTATTACTGAGAATAGCGAAGTCATTCACAGTTGAATATCATACAATATTGCTGTTACTGTGTACAATGTTCTCTTGGTTCTGCTCAATTCAATCTGCATCAATTTATGTAAGTCTGTCCAGATTTTTCTAAAAGCATCCTGCTGATCATTTCTTATAGCACAATACTATTCCATTATAATCATATACCACAACTTGTTCAGCCATTCCTCAATTGATGGGCATCCCCCCAATTTCCAATTTTGAGCTACCACAAAAAGAGCTGTTGTAAATCCCCTTATACAAAAAGGTCCATTTCCCTTCTTTTTTAAATTTTTTTGGGATACAGACCATACATAGTGTATTTGGGATACAGTGGTTATACAGGATCAAAGAGAATATAAGTTTTATAGCCCTTTGGGCATATGAACTTGGCTTTTAAAGAAGATATTGTTACTACTATATTTCAATAAAATTGGTTTCCTTTGTAATCTTAAGTATTTTGTTTTATGCATTAAAAATATTCACCTGAGAAGGGGTCTATAACACAAAAATGCTTAACTGCCACTGTTTTAAGGAGACCTACCAATTAATGTTCAACTTAATAAATGTTTATTAAGTTTACTTATATAATTATGAAAATTATATATATATATTTATATATGTATCCAATTAAGCTTAATAATATTATAATGTTTCTCTTTTCTCTCTGCTTAATTCTTCCTCACACATCAGAATCAAGGGGGTAGATCATTAAGGATAATATGTTTTACGTTGGAAGGCAAGGGTGGGCAGTGGAGAGGTGATAAGAATAGCTTCTCACTGTCTGTCCCACCTTAAGCTCAGGAAAGGAAGTTTTACATTTATCTTGTTCTCTGTCTTGCACTACTAGAAAAGCCATTTAAAATAAAATACTCAATTTCCATTTCCCTTTGGCCTATATCCCAAGAGCAATGTGAGCCAGACCCAAAGCAAACCTTTGAAGAAGGAAGGCAGCTCAGTTCAGCCTAGAATAGGGACTGGGAGGCAATATTCAAACAGGATTAGAAGGGGAATCTAATCTACATTTTTTTTTCAAAACTCAAAGAGTCCATATTAAAGAAATGAACTTTATCCCACTACTTCCAGCAATGTTAGTCTTCCAGGAACAAACTAAAAATAATAAAAGTGAAGTAACAAAATATACCATAAGCTTTCTGTAAAAGATTAAAGACAAATTACACTTTCACCCACAAAAGCATATTACTGAATTACTGTCTTCAACATAAGCAATAGGCAAAGGAGAAATAGATCTTCAACATGACTGAATTTTATTACCATAGACAACTATGCTGGAAAACATTGCAACATCACAATAGAACTAGTTATTTCTATTTTCAATTTCTAAAGAATTTCTTTATATGATATGAAATTTAAATAGACTGATATGACCCATAATAAATACATTGTGTCTTGTAAAAACAGCATTTGAAATGTTCTTTCATTTTAATATTCAGAATAATTCATGTTCATAGGAACAAAGAAAATATTTTTAGATATTTTATAGAACTGAATATAAAAGAGCATCTTCAAAGAGATCTATGGTAACTTAAGAAAGCAGGATAGTTTTATACATATATATGTATATGTATGTGTATGTATTTATATATGTGTGTGTGTGTGTGTGTGTATTTGTGCATATATCTATGTATAGGGAAAGTCAAATGAAGAATTGTTTATTATCCAGGCAAGTGGTGTCAAACTCAAATAAAAATTAATCCCTGAGGCCCATATATTGACTTAGAAAACCTCAAATTAGCAGCCTTTCTTGAACCCTATAGCTTTTCTAACTCTCTTTAAATTTACTTATATATTTTCTCTTATATTTACTTAACTCTATAAATACTGTATCTAATTTCCTTGAATACAGGAACTACTCCATTTTTTTGTCTGAATTTCAGACTCAGAAGAGTGCTTTCCATATAAAAAGTACTTAACAGATTCAGAATAAATAAATCAGGAAAGTCACAAAACAAGGTCCTGATGTATTCTTCATATTAAGTCTAATTTTTCTGAGCTACCTGTGTCACCATAGGGTCATCTCTTAACTTTCTTCAGCTCTATCCTTTAACTTTTTTTTTTTGCACCTTTAAGATAAGCAGATTGGAGTAGATAATATTTAAATTTCACTCTAAATGATTTAAATGATATGAAATGATGATTTAAAAAATAAAACAAAAATTCCATACTTAGTAAGTGTTTGAATTAAAAGTGGGCAGACTCTAATATAGATAAAAATACTTTCTCAGAAATTAGTTTCTATGTAGCTCATTTCCCACTCTTCACTTTTAATCACAGTCAAGTGAAACCCTTTCTAGTGAAACTTATTACCCAAACCACAAAACCTATGCCACGTACAGCAACCAACATCAAATTACATGAATTTTAAATCAAATACTAATCCAAACCCCACTTACAGCTAACTGTAGTTGCAAGTTAAAAACCAACCTGCACAATAGAGCTGCCATTGATACAATTTGGAAAAAAATAACTCTTAAAATGTGTTTTAAGCATTGAAGAGGTCTTGTGCTATATGTGTGTTTGCATTTCTACAAGTATATGTGTGTGTACTTTAAAAACTTACTAGCTTAACTCAGACCATATGAGTTCAAAAAATAGGCTTAGTGTTCATATTATAAACACTGGTAATGTCACTGTGCCAAATAGATCTTAAAACTGCCAATCATTTATACTAAACTCTCACTCTACACATTTTTTGAAGACATAAAAAACATGTATTTCCTCAAAATAATTTAGAATTTTAAAAGAATTATTTGACCTTTGTGTACTTTTTTGCACCTTAAATGTGAAGCTCAGAGAAGCACTAGATAATTCTTATTCATTGTTCTTATTAAAATTTAAATGTACAACTGTTAATACTCACCACCCAAATTCATTCCAGCTTGTAGACATTTCTGAAGTCTGCAGGCAGGACAATTCTTCCTTCGGATTTTGTCAATAATACAATCATTTCTTCCAGCACATAAGTAATTGTGTTGCCCTGAATCAAGGAAAAAAAAAGATCATGAAAATAAATTTTTAAAATTTCCATTAAGTAAACTGAAAATATGTGATTCTCATTTTTAATCAGAAATCAGCTCAATTCAATTCAAATTGTAAAAACTCCTTTTCATTAGATATTATCTCAATTCCTGAAAACTCTTTCTAAAATAAGTAGAAGTAACAATATAAGGATGGTCCTCTTCACCCATAATGTGATCTCCAACGCAGCTTTGGTAACCCAATGGCTAGGGTATTAGTCCTGGAGATAGGAAGAACTGAGTTCAAATCCAGGCTCAGACACTTATTAGCTCTATAATCCTGGGCAAGGTCTCCTACCTGCTTCAGTTTCCCCATCTATAAAATGTAGATAATAATAACCTACCTTCAATGGTAGTAGTATGGATAAAGAGATGTTATCTGTAAAGTGCTTTGCAAACTTTAAAGCACTATAAAAATTCTGTCTATCATCATTATTATTATTAATGTATTTTAACAACCATAATAGTATGATATGGACATAAGAGATTTCAACCTTTTCAGTTTTTAATGATAATGTAAGTATCAATGATTCTTAAGCATTATAGTAACTCAGATATAGATGACACCTAGAACCTCAAAGTTGGACTTGTAGGAAAGCTGCATTGACTCTTTCAGGTCACCACAAAATATTTATTCAGATTCTCTAACAACATAAAATAAAGGTCCAAATGTATTACATAAAACTGTATGTGTATCCATTTTATGCAAATATTTTACAAAATTCTAAATTTGTGGAACTGAGACTCAACATGGTACAGCAGAATGAAGAGTGGGTTGGTAATCAGAAGACATAGGTTCAAACTCTCACTCTATAACCTATTAACCTGTCTGGGTTTCAGTTTCCTCATCTAACAGGAAGCAGTATTGCCAGGTAAGTCAAACCAACACTTCCACCTTGACCATCATCTCCCTTGAGATCCTAATGGGCACCACCCAGGAAGGTAAACCCAAAAGCCTTGGGAATAGTAATGCTTCCACTCCTGTGCATGAGTCTATCATCCTGGCAAGCCATCCCGAAGGAGATGCAGCCAGGCAAACTGCAGGTGCCACAGCCACGGTTACTAAAGAACCAGAAAGGAAAGGTCTTGCCACCAAAGTCCTTGACTCTCTTAAATAGTTAAACATCAGAAAATTATATTTTATTGAACATTAAAGAAAATCTATTAACATCTGCTTTGCCACTGTACCCTAAGGACCATAGGACTTTTCCATCTGACTTACAGCTGAAACTTTCCATGTGTTGTGATCTTCCCATTAGAATGTATTTCAGAGGATCTATAGGTCCAAATAGGATAACATGTAAAATTTTAAGACAGTTGTATTAAGTATTGTAAATACCTCTTATAAAACGAAGAACTAAGCCACAGAAGCTACAAGAACTGAATTAAGGGGTCTAAAGTTTAAAAGAAAAAAAAGCACAGAATTTTAGAGTTGGCAGACCTCAGGACTGCTCTCTGCATCTATATAGAACAAGTTTTAATCCTTCAGCTTTTCAAATATGTGTGCCCCTTAAATCTTCATTTTTACAGGTTAAACATTCCCAGTACTTTCAAGTGATATGGTTACAAGTCTCCTTATTCTGTTGTTATTTTTTTGGACCTGTCACCATTAAAATGTGACATTCTGCTAAATGAGATACTCTAAAATATGATTAGAATGGGTTTATCACCCCACTGACTTTTCTGGTAGTCTGATCATCCTGTTGATTTCTATTGAGTTTGCAATCAACTATGTTTTCTTATGAACTGCTCTCTAACTAGATTTTTGCTTGGGTTTTTTATTTATGCCTATTGCATGTGACTCTTAGATTTAGATGGTTTTCACCCAGCAAGATCTAAAGGGACAAGTGAATGAATGAGAAAGCATTTATTCCTTCCCCATGCTGCACTGCTGACTCATCTCCACAGGACTGTCTTTACCATGCCCTGCCTTCTACCTTCATCCTACTCCCCTTTTCAGTTCACTTTTATGTATTATCTTCCCTCACTAGAAAGTAAGCTCCCTGAAGGCAAGGACTATCTTTCTTTTTTCTTGTATTTGCATTCCTAGTGCTTAGCACAGTGCCTGCACATAGTATACATTTAATAAATGCTTCCTGACTTGTCTAGATTTATTAAGCCCCTACTATGTACCAGGCACATAGTGCTAGGTATATAAATACAAAAGTGAGACAGTCCCTGACCTCAAGAAGCTTACATTCTAAGAGGGGGAGACAACACATATAGGGGACTGGTGACCAGGGAGATTTGGTTTGGGAACATTTATGGAAATGAATCTATAGAGCAGTCAAAAATGACATCTTTTACAGAATAGATATCAGTACTGAGAAGTTTCTTAGAGGTGGAAGCATGTAGAGAAATGTGGGGGGAGGGGAAGGATGGTAGGGCAAGATACTCCTATCCTCAAGATCCTCACCCTGTTATCCTTCAAAATCTACCCCACTGCCTTCCAAGGCTGTTAGTTTATTCTCTTCCTCAAATGAGAAGAACTACAAATCCCAGAGGGCTGTGTGGCCAATGCAAGATTCTAGTGATACACTTAGAAAGCCTACCACAGTATGAAGATCAATCATTTTATTGCTTCATTAAAGCAAAAATGTGAAAATAGTGATATATGTACATATATGTAGTGATATAATGATTTTGATAAAGTTTGATAAAGTTGATAAAGTTCTACTGATCTATACATACTCTGATTTCTTCCTCTATTAGACCAAATAGACCATATCTATGAGACAAATAAGGGTGAGGGATGCCATTTGTCAATATGGAATAAAGTAGAGCTAACTGACATGCAGAGGGGCTGAATCTATAATCAAAGCCTCATTAGCAATTTTTTCATCCAGGCAATGGAACTCACCAGTTCACCTCTGTTGCATAAGAATCTTTCAGTGTAATGGTGATGGGGCTGTAATAGGATTCTACCTGTATTACATTTCACTTTTTTCACCCAATACTATTGCCAAAAACCAAAAGAGATGGCTCATGAGTTTCTGATGACTGACAGATGATAGCTGATGATTCTATAGTCTTTTAAGGTATAATACTAGACTGGGCTCAACACCTAAAATGATTATTTGACTTCTAGTTTCTGTTAATTATCTTCCACACAACTGTAGTACTTCAGATAGTATTAGGTACACTAAAGTCATGCTAAAAAGTGGAAAGAATGCTACATTTAGGGTTAGAAGACTTAGGATTGAGTCCTTTTCATGTTGCTGTTCAGTCATGTCCAACTCTTTGTGACTCCATTTGGGGTTTTCTTGGCAAAGACACTGGAGTGGTTTGCCATTTCCTGTTTCTGTACCCTTGATTAAATCTTTTAAGCTAAGTTTCAGTTTTCTCATCTATAAAATTATATACCAGCACTACCTTCCTCACAGAGTTGTTATGAGGATCAAATGACATAATCAATCAATCAATAAGCATTTATTAAGCACCTACTATATGCCAGTCACTCTGTAGGCTCTGGGGATACACAGAGAATGAAACAATACATACTTTCAAGGAATTCACACTCTATCAGAGAAGAGAATATGCACATATATAAGTATATTCAGAATAACTACAAGGTAGTTAAAGAAGGAAGGACACTAGCAGTTGGCAAGATCAGTAAGGGTTTCCTGAAGAAGCTCAAGGGGCTTATAAAAGAAGGAATTGTCTCAGCTTTGAGAATCAGCTGTGGAGAAAGGACTCAGCTCTTGAGTACTTGTGCCTCACGGGAGAAATTCCTTCCTATCCCCAGCTCCATCCCTGCAAATGCTGTCCAGTGGAGAAGTACATGACTGTAGGAAATGTGACTGAACTCATTCTGAAGGAGAAAAAAAGTTCAAGTACATTGCCACCTGAACCTCAACCTCCTGGGCTGAGAAATTCAAGAGGAGAAAGACAGCTTGACAACTAGATTTAGGATTCTGCTGCTTGGGAGATGGTAGACCTAAGAATAAAGATCTCTTCTGGTTCTCCCACCTATCAAACTACTCTTCTCAAGTCTCCTTTGCTAGATCCTCATCTAGGTCACAGCCTAAGTCCCCAAAATGTTCTGTCCTGGATGCTCATCAGCTCTGCAGGATTTAATTATCATCTCTATGCTGATGACTTTCAAACCTACCTATCCTGCCCTACTCTCTCTCCTGACCTCTAGGCTCATATCTTCAACAGTTTTTCAGAAATCCCAAACTGGATGTTCAACAGACATCCTTCAATCAATATGTCTAATACAGAATTCATTAGCTTTTCCCCTAAAAACTCCCCTGCTCCTAATTTTCCTTATTGCTATTGAGGATGCCATCATCTTCCCAGTTCCCCGGATTTGCAACCTAGATGTCATCTTGGATTCCTCACTGTCTCTCAATCCCACCTCCTCACCCCCATATTCAGTCTGTTGCCAAGACCTGAGGATTTCATCTTGAAACATCTTTCAAATATATTTCCTTTTCTCCTCTGATTTACTTCATACCTGGACTATTGCAATAGCCTGCTGGCGTGGGGGGTGGAGGTGGGTCCTACCCACCTAAGTCTCTTTCCACTCCAACAGATCCTCCATTCAGCAACCAAGGAGACTGTCTTAAAGTACAGGTCTGATCATGCCACACCTCTACTCAATAAACTCCAGTGACAACCAAACAGCTCCAGAATAAAATACAAAATCCTCTGCTTGATAATCAAAGTCCTTCATAAGCCAAGCCTCCTCCCACCTTTCTAGTCTTCTTACAGTTTACTCCTCCCCACCAGGTACTCTCTGATTTAGTGACACTGGCCTCCTGGCTGTTCCACAAACAAGACACTCCATCTCTCAGCTCTGGGCATTTTCTCAGGCTATCCCCAAGGCCTGCAATGCTCTCCCTGCTCTGCTCTGACTACTGACCTCCCTGGCTTCCTTTCACTCCCAATGAAAATCCCACCTTTGACAGGAAGCCTTTTCCAACCTTTCTTAATTCAGGTGCCTTCCCTCTATTATTTCCTATTTATCCTGTATATAGCTTGCTTTGTATCTATTTATTTGCATGTTGTTGCCCCCATAAGTCTGTTACCTCCCTGAGGATAGACACTGTCTTTTGTCTCTTTGTATCCTCCATGCTCAGCACAGTGCCTAGCACCTAGTAGGTGCTAAATATTTATTGAATAACTGAGAAGACTCCAAGAGGGCAGAAGTAAAAGGCTGCAGGTTCTAACATAAGTATTTGGGTTCCTTCTGAAAAAGCTGAGTCAGAAGCTGGAGGCAGAAGAGACTATCCAGCTGGCAAAGCAATACATTCAGCAGAACACCCAACACTCGGAGCCAAGATATTTTGCCCAGTGAGAATCAGGTTCACATAACTGCTTGTACCTAAAACTGCTGGAAAAAAATAAGAGGGAGGGGAATCTTAAGGACATGACTGTCCTGTGGAAATATGGGAAATAATAACAATTAAGAAAGGAATATATAAATATATATATATATATTTAGAATAAGATAACAACCAATACATTTCAAATAGTTTACATATTTTCTCATTCAGAAAAGTTCAAAGAAAATTATATTTGTACCAAAATATATGGAATATACATTGTTATTTAAAACTAATTTTTTTTAAAAAGGGAGAGAAATGCAGTTATCATTATTCTAATTTACAGCCCATCAGTATATACAACACAACTACTCAAATTTAAACAGCACTCTAAGATCTGGAGTGTTTTCCTCACAACCATGGAATGAAGTAGTTTAGGAGGGACATAGTAGGTAGAGCACTGGACCTAGAGTTAATAAAACCTGAGTTCAAATTGGGCCTCAGACTCTTAATAGCTGTGTGATCGTGGACAAGTCAATCAACCTCTGCCTGCCTCAGTTTCCTTATCTGTAAAGTATAAATAATAAAAGCACCTACTTGTTAGAGTTGTTGTGAGGACAAAATGAGACATTTGTAAACTTTGCAAACTTAAAAGTTTTGCAGACATGCTAGCTGTAGTTACCAGTATTACTAAAAGTCATTTTAGTGATCAAGGAACAGTCTCAAAGAGGTTGACTAAATTGTCCCCGGTGACCCAGAAATTCAGTGTTAAAGTTAGGATTTCCATTCCATTTCCTCTGGCTCCAAGACTAATAAGGTTCATAACACTTTGCTTTCTCTCAAACACTCCAACTCTTCTGGTTTATACTTAAAAAAGCAGGATTTCACTGGAGAGGGAACTCTCTGCATAACTCCAGGTCATAAACTTTACACACATTAGAGAATGATATTTATTATTATTATTATTGTTGTTGTTGTTGTTATTCCTAAAGACCTTAAGACAGGCTGGTTCTTAGATGACAGACATACAATCTATTGCTGAGTCTCCTCTAGCTTGGCAGGACTGGCCAGGGCTTCTATATGAGTGATGTCACTTTTGAGAACCTGAGGTCACATCTATGCCATCATAAGGCACTGAGACTTTAATGGTATACATATACACACGAACATGGATGTATATGATCAAAAGCAAATGTGGACTTTAGAAGTCTATGTGCACATAACACACATATACATTCGTAGGTCTCAACCCTGAATGATACAAATCCAGACTCTCTTTTACTAACATCCAATATACATAACAAACGGTTGTGTAGCCCCTGTTCAAACAATATGAGGGAGAGCATAGAGAAAAAAAAAGAGTAGTTGACTAAGTATTGAGACTTAGAGAAAGCCCTCAATTAGAAAGGGAAAAGAGGAAAGGAAGCCAGAAGAAGAAAGGAAGAAAATCAGTAAGAGAGATTATCCTTGGTATACTTGATCCTGGAAGGCAGAACAAGCAGTAATAGGTGGAAATTGGAAAAATCTCATCCTCAGATTTCTACTCAATATCAGAAAAAGCTTCTGAACTATGAGAGCTGTCCAAAAGTAAAATGAGATGCTTTCTGAGGCACTGAGTTCCTAATCTCTAAAAAAAACTGAAGTGGGAAACAGATGATTCAGATTAAGGACATCATAAGAGTATTCTTGCTCGGCTACAGTTTTATTTCAAGAACTTTGATGTTCCCTCTATGATTCAGGTCCCAACTCTGATCTCAGGCTTCAAAGCTGAGACCCAGACATCCTGATCTCATGCTTGCACTTTCTAAAGCAGTAGAGTAAAAGCTCCTTGAAGGCAGGAATCCTCTCAGTATTTTAATTCTCAGCACCTAGCACAGTGCCTAGCACATAGTAGGAACTTAATAAATGCTGTATGACTCACTGATTGGTTGGCTGCCCAGGTCCTTGTGGTAACAAAAACCCCTGAGCTAGTTCCCTATTACTGGAGTTCCTGGAACTTCAGTGACCCAGGGAAATATTATGACCCCTGGAACTTTGGAAGTCTAAATACTAGGGCTCATGCCTACTGGTGATAAGAAATCACCTTTCTAGTCTTTTTTTTTTTTCCTGTTAAAATACTCTACTGTTTTCTTTCCTCCTGGAATAACCTTGCCAAAGAATTTTAATCACTATATCTTATCAACTGTCATCTAAAGCCTTACTTTCATGGTTATTAGGTTATGTGAAATGTAATTATTTTCCAAGATCTCTGTTTTGCAAGATGTTAAATGAAAAATATGCTAACACATTTAAGGTTTTACCATCTAATGCTATCTATATTGTGTATTTTGTGAAATTCATCATACAAGTCACATGCTTACATCAAAACCCCAAATAATTCTTATAAATCGGGTAGAAAATCTGCTTTTTAGTAAGGAATCAAAAGTTGAAGTGGTTGGTTTGCTTTTTTTTTAAGTAGGATCTCTTCACTAGGTTATCCATAAGATACTCAACAAGGTTTACAATTAAAGTATGGCACAAACATTCTTGTTTCTAAACAAGAGTAAAAAATACAGTTTTCCCAAACCTTTTAAAATTAATTTATATTTCCTCTTCATTTTTTAAAGGTCCATTTGTTGTGCTGCTAAAGGATTTTTTTTTCAAATAGTTGACAACCCGCCCAGCAACAGCAGCCTATGTTTGCAGTCACTATTTTGGGCGACATCACATGTCAATTACATAACCTTGTTTAACTGCTCTTGAACTGGTTAGAACAACCTGGGGAACAGATGAAGGCAGTCCTATTGAATTCTGCAGTACAGATTCTGATGGACAATTTCCCATCCTCCGCATCCCAACACCCACCTCCTGCACCCCCTTACCAAGAATACCGCACAGCTAGTAAGTGAGTCTCTGACAAGAAGTAGTTATTCATTGTTAGAGCCAACTAAAACATTTGATAATTAACTTCCTCTGCTCAGTTTAAACCAGTCCAGTCTGCCCATGATAAAAGTAATGAACAATGATCTCCTGCTGCTGAGGTTTATGAGTGAGTTTGAAACATGAAAAATACATCCTTCAGAGGTATACACTGCTTTCCTTTAAACAAAAAATCTTTGGCATTTAGGGTTTTAATGATCTCAAGATTCATTTCATTAGTCAACATTTGGCTTATTTTTTTCCTCTACATTTTCAATTCTTTCCAAGTGGGTAAAAATTGAATTTTTATATGGACATTCTTGTTGTTTTGAAGTAGTGTTGTTTATTTTGACATCTTTTAAATTGTTAAAGTTTAAGTTGAAAAAATAAGTCATGATGATTAAATATTCCAAGCCATTCTGTATACAAGAGTAAAAGGAAGAGAAAATATTTCACAAAGGCAAGATGCCACTAAGGTATTTAACCTTGGAAATATTTATTATGGTATGCAACAAGGAAAAACATCAAGGAACAAGGAAAATTTTTCAGGTGGAAACAATTAAGTCCTAGAACATTAAATGGTAGTCACTCGTTTAATGTTTTTAAAACATTGTACTTTACTGTAACAAGACCTCAGCTATCTAAGGGAATTCAAGTCACTACTATTAAGGAAATAGAATGCACCAGACAATCATGAGATGCTTAGACCACCAGAGGCCAACTAGAACAATGACAAAATCATGATACATAAATAGCTACGGAGAGGATACAGGTCCCAGGACGGCAGCCCCAGAATGAAAAATAGGAGTCTGAGATGGCTCTGTTACTCAGTGACCTGACTGAGGTTTCTCTGGGACTCAATTTCTACATTTACAAAATGAGGGCCTATTGGGGTGGGGAACCCACGGCCTCGAGGCCATGTGTGGCCCTCTAGATCTTTAAATGCAGCCCTTTGACTTAATCCAAACTTTACAGAACAAATCCCCTTAATAAAAGGATTCTGTAAAACTTGGATTCAGTCAAACGACCACACTTGAGGACCTAGAGGGCTGCATGTGGCCTTGAGGCCAAAGGTTCCCCAGCCCTATAGATAATCTGTAAGGTCCTTTCCAGCTACAATGTTCTGAGACCTAGGACCGAAAAAGAAACCAAGAGAATACTACAGTGATTAATTTAGTCTTAAATGAGGCCAAGGTTGTCTAAAAAATAATCCCTGGTGGGTTAAGTGAAACATGGATTAATGACAGACAGGAAAGGCAGCTCTCCTGTGTAGGAATACATCTTTATCCCTATATAAAAGGCTAAGAATTACAAAGCTCTTAAAAAAAGAATTTAGAAGCATGCACTATGGGTCTTTGCTAGGAAAGACAGTTGCAGATTAAGGAAATTACCTGCCTTAAAATAGTTCTCAGGTTACAGCACTGATAAATGAAGAATGGAGAAAATTTCACATACACAATCTATTATGCATATATACTTGGATGTATTTTAAACTTTAAGCAAATTTCTATATGTTTCAAATGGATAAAATATAAACTATCAAGTGAAAAAGAGCTCAAAGTACAGAAGTCTTGGAAATATACCCCTAAAAAAACCCTTCAAACTTCAAAATTTTTTATCAGGCCACAAAATTTGATACATGCAGTCTGTCCAACTATTCTGCACATATATCCTCTAGGAAAGATATTTTCTTTCTTTCTTTTTAGTTTTCAACATTCACTTTTATAAGATTTTGACTTCTAAATTTTCCCCCTTCAGACCCTCTCCTGTCCCCAAGATGGCATGCAATGTAACATAGGCTATACATGTATGATCATATTAAACATATTTCCACACTAGTCAGGTTGTGAAAGAAGACTCAGAACAAAAGGGAAAAACCACAAGAAACAAAAAACAAAACACAGAAAAAGAGAAAATAGTATGCTTTGATCTGCATTCAGAGTCCATAGTTCTTTCTCCAGATGCAGATAGCATTTTCCATCATGAGTCTTTTGGAATTGTCTTAGATCATCGCATTGCTCAGAAGAGCTAGGTCTAACAAAGGTGGTCGTTGCACGATGTGGCTGTTACTGTGTACAATATTCTCCTGGTTATGCTGCTCACTTCACTCAGCATCAGTTCATGAAAGTCTAAGAAAATATTCTTTACCTGGGTTCTGTAAATTTGATTAAAATATTTTGCTAAATTTCAATTTAATTGGATTCCTTTGTAATCTATGTATTTTATTGGCTGTATTGAAAAATATTATTCTGGGAAAAGGTTCACAAGCTTTGCCAGAATGTCAAAGGGATCCATTACACAGAAAAGGTTAAGAACTTAGGCTCGAAAAGAACTGTATTATGTCTACTGGCATAAAATAACGGTTTTCAATCAAATGAAAATTATATGAAAAATCTTCTAGAAAAATAATTTTAAATCCTCTTCTACACCTAATTTTTAAATATGCTTAATTAAAAACTTTCAAGTCTCCTGGCAGAATATATGAAAGGGCTAGGAAACTGGAAAATTATAGCTGGCATTTATATAGCACTTTAAAGTTTTCAAAGTTCTTTATAGGTTTACTCATTTGATCCTCAAAACAACCATATGAGGTAGGTACTATTATTATCCTCATTTTACAGAAAAAGAAACTTAGCCTAAAGCAGGATTCAAACTCAGATCTTCCTGATTTCATATCCCATACACTATCCATTAAGTCACCTACCTCCCTACGTGCTTATGTGAATATGTTCTTATTTTTGGTACTAGTTATTGGTAGGGTGCAGGGCAGAATAATAACAATAGCTAACATTTACATAGTGCTTACTTTGTGTAACACCTCATGTTAGATAGACAGAAGACCACAACCTAGGATCCATATTTGCTTCCTCCCCCCATATATGAGTCTGGGGATCCTCATCAAGCCCCTTGCTAGTAGTAGTAGCTGGTGGCTAAAAGGTATTCTTCCTTTTCCCAAAAGGCTGATGACAGAAATCCCTCTCCCAAATAGCAAGCACTACAAGTAATGTTCAGAAATAATAATGATAGCTGACAATTATATAGCATTTTAAAAGTTTGTAAAGCACAACTTTACACAGAATATCTCATTTGAGCCTCAAAACAACCCTGTGAGAGAGGTAATACAAGTATTTATATTTTACAGATAAGGAAACTGAGGCTCTGAGAGCTTAATGACTTGTCTGTGTTCACACAACTAAGTGTCGAAGGTAGGATCTGAACCAAGAATGCCAACTCTCAATCCAGCTTGAAGCATTGAGTAGATAGCAATATTCATCACGCCAATACATACTGTATCTCCTGGGAGAGATGAATGAATTGGTCAGGAAGTTAAAAGTAATATTCACTTTCAGACTAAGCTTTCAGAATCATTCTCACAATTACATAATAGGGGGAAAAGACTGGGTGTAGATCTGGCTCATGTATAGGCTTGGACCCTTACTGTAGGTAAATTACTAAGTCTCAGTTTTTTCATATGTAAAATGGGGATGATCATTTCACTTTTACATTGTGAGAAAAGTGATTTGTAAACATTAAAATGCTATCTAAACAGGCATCATAACCTTCATATCAAGGTGGTTTTTAAAACACATTCACTCACTTGTTCTGTTGTGTTCGGTTCACCTGTTCCTTTTTCCTCTTATTTGCTGCCAATTCTCATAGCTGCCCCAATTTCCCAATGCCACTGTGTTGGCTGGGTCAGACTCAGTTTAACAGCCTAGAAAGCAGCTGTGCTTACTTATTCCAACATTAAACTAGGTCCAAAGGGCACCCCACTAAGCCTTGCTGGCTTCAGTGTGACATACCAATTAAACACCTTATACATACCTGGTACTCAATAAATATTTAGTGAATTAATTCAAAGGAAATACAGAAATGATGTAAGAAGATCTGATTGCACTTTTAAGCATACGAAGGCAAAAATTGCACTGTAATTAATGCTTTACATCATGACCATATGAAGTAGGATGGGGGTAAACAAAATACAGCTTGTAAGACCAGAAATAGCCCTGCTTTTCCCAGCTCTGTATTCCATTTGTCAAAATAATGGTGTCTAACATTTGTCAGACACCAGTAATGTCTAGACAGTGAGACTGAACCAACCATTTTTCAGATGATTCAGGGTTTTTTTCACTCACAAAATGGGCAAACATAAAGCAATTTAGTATTGTTTATCTAATTCCATCATTAAAAGGTTTACTCTGAATTAACTGTTATTTCAGTCATTTTAATGATAGAATTGGTTTAACCAATTTAAAAGTCATCACTCTAGGGATCTTATAGTCAGTCATCTTTGTCTTCTTGATAGGACCATGTATATGGCGCTAATAAATAATTGTTGTGAAGAGAGAAAAGAACCTACTAAGCCTTAAATAATAAGTTTAAGGTGTTACTGAATGAAAGGACAAACCATGTAGCAATTTCTTCAATTTACTAAAAACACTAAGGCCAACATCAAACAGCATTAAAGTTAAGTCATGGTATAATAGTGGTAGGATATTAGAAGTCAAACTGAGAGGATGGCCACCATACTAGACTATTACCAACTTGTAACACAATGACATATGTATACATATATATATGTATATGTATATATATGTTTATGTACATATTTCAATATTTAAAGGACCTGTAATTTGTTGATATGGGATTTTCCCTCACCAAAACAGATGACAACTAGATTATGCCTTAGGAGACTTTCCCTTAGAATGTGGTGGCTTAAACATTAATTACCCTGAGGCTAGCATAGTGACATGCCTTTCCAATGTGGTTAGACTGGCCTTCTGACAAAGAAGTAGTTGGTCACTGGGACAGTGCCTGAAGTATTACTTGCCTGACTATGACCAATTAAAATTTGTGCTCAGTTGACAAAGCTAAGTTCATACTCCATATAATAATGAGACTTTAGTGAATTCAATGAGCACAAGAATAGATGAACAGTAAACATCCATCAAGATTTTCTAGATTGACAACATACTCCACTCTTCCTCAGGAAACTGCTAGAAAGAATCACTGCCCACCCCCAGAGGCTGGGTTATAAAATAAGGAAACACTTTCACAGGGTTATGTGGAAGTATTAGTTATCTGCTCTTTGAACCACACCACCTTTGGAGAAAATGGCAACTTTGAGTTGAGTTGTTTGCATGTTCCAAAAGCCAAAGTTTTAAATGGCTTCTCTATATCCCTGAGGTAGAAATGGAGTTTTCAAGGGATGTAGAACCTAGATAAGCTACTGAGATTAGAGAAACTAGTCAAATACAATTAGAAGCAAAGGGCAGTACAATGATACTTCTATTAGTGGAGATACTAAGTTTTGTTACTCACACTTAATGATCAGAAAATGTTGCCAAAGAAAAATAATATAGGAGACATAGGACATCTTTGTAGGGTATTTCCCAATCTCTTGAAGGAACCTACAGTTCTTTAACCCTTTCAAATCATAGGAACCAGCCTGAATGGCATGAAAGATGAGAAAAGGTGGGTCAAAGGAGC
The DNA here is from genome assembly GCF_900497805.2 of Vombatus ursinus. Classification (NCBI taxonomy): domain Eukaryota; kingdom Metazoa; phylum Chordata; class Mammalia; order Diprotodontia; family Vombatidae; genus Vombatus; species Vombatus ursinus. The sequence continues at coordinate 8,781,121 of NW_020954562.1, forward strand.
TAAATAACTCTCAGAACAGTTGCCCAGTCCAGTGATTCAAAAGCTATATACAGACAAGACTAGGGAAAACTATTTCCCCCAAATTTTCTTCAACTAGGCAAACTATGTTCACAGAACCTTTGTTTTATGAGGATGTGTTCATCAAATCTTTCTATACAGTATTTTTGTGTTATATAATTCGGCTATGTGTAGCCAAGGGAAAGAATAAGAAAATTAATGAGTCTAGATCAGGAGTCTTTAACATTTTCTGTACCATGGATCCCTTTGGTAGTCTAGTGAATCCTAAGGACTCCTTCTCAGAATAATGATTTTAAATGCAAAAATAAAATACATAGGATTACAAAGGAAATCAATTATATTGAAATTCACAGATTCTTTTATATTTATCCATAGAGTCCTTGGAGGTCCAGATTAAGAACCTCTGGTCTAGATGAAGAGGATAAGCATGTTTTGAAAATATTTTAATAGCATATATTATAAAAAAAACCCAAATTATGGATACTCACTTAACCCACTTAAAATGTGACATTTAATAAGTCAGTAAAGTAGAAGAATTAATTTGAAACATTCCATGTTGGAGAAAAGTTAGAAAATGGTATTGGTGAGGCACTTTTATTTGCTAAAGTCCATAGGGCATCTAAGAGGAAAAAGTATAATTTCACCATGATTTTTAAATGCTAAAAAATGTCAAAGTAAAAGCATAAAACACAGGTTTGGACTTCTTTGGGAAATATGGTAAATTGTAAGATATACAACCTGAGCCTCGATATACTGATGGTATTTGATATTATATGTTTCATAAAGATGAAAAAAAGTTTTCCATTTTAATATTTATAATATTCTATAGTGAATATACCTACCTTATATAAAATTAAAACAATGCATTATGCAGTATTTCAAAATCATGTGATCTTTCATACATACTCAACCTGTAAGTCAATGCAATCTTACAACATAAGAAAAATACATTAAATTTCAGTCAGTCACTCTGCCTAAAATATCTTAAATTATTTACACGGAATTCTGATTAAAGTTAAAATGAAATCCTCCTTGATAGGGCATACAAGGTTTCTAGGACTTATGCAGATGAGTTTTTGTAATCCAATTCCAGACTAGTCTCAATGGTATTCATTACATTTCATAGAAGTCTATGGACCCCAGGTTTTTGAACTCTAACATGGTAGAGGCAGGTATGAGCGGAAGGAGTGATGGGCTCCCTATTGCTAGACTAGTATGCAGGGAGTGTCTTGATTTACTGAACTGAAATCTTTCTGATAATTAACAAAAGTAAGCTTATAAAAACTCTCTGCATTTAACTCGTACAACTTAATGGTCCAAAAGGATAATGGCTACACTCAAGAATATGAAAGCATTTTTGGAAGTGGAAGAAAAACTTTAAGGAAAGCAAGATAAGTGAAAACAGTCTTTTTTCATACATAAAGTCATGTGCAAATTACTGGACAAAGCAAAATAATAAAATGTATTCACTTACAAAATAAACCTTTTTGTTTTACATCTTTAAAAAAATTTAAATATGGAATATGTCCTCCATTAGTTCCAATCATTCATTTTACATGATTTGGCATTTAGTTCGTAAGATTTTGAGACATATCCTAAAATATTTTATGAAACCACACTTTCATCACATTGGAAATTAAAAGACCATTTTCAAAGCCTGGCTCTGATTAGAACCCAAAGGCTTTCAATGGAGTTGAAATCAGGAGAGTTCCCAAACCACTGAAGCATTTTTTTTAACTCTACCTCTAAGATAAATTTCATAATCTTTCATGATGTATGGAATTGTACAAAGACGTGTTGCAGTACTCCATATCCATTTAGGAATTTATGTAATTTGAGAAAAATTCTGCTTCTCAGTATGTGGGGTGTGTGTGTGTGTGTGTGTGTGTGCATGTGTGTCTGTACACAGAAATAGTTTGTCAGTCCTTGATGCTATTTTTCATGTTAGATCATGCTTTGCCTTGCACTTTATGTGACTCATCCTATTTTGTTGTGGGTTTGAACTGCTTTATTTTCCCCACACCAACAGTAGCTGTAATATATCTAACAGTCATTGACGTGTACTCTTTAAGAGACATAATATACATTGTTTAAAAAAAAAACTCACAGAATTAGAGCCACAACAGAACAATGAAACACATATGCATAGTAAAAAATAAACATAAACAAAGAAAATACAAGCTAATGGGGGGAGGGGAGGAACTACATGTTGGGAAAATTACAAACAGCCTCATAGGGGAGGTGGTTTTTCGCTAAAACAACAGATGGCTATAGAACAGGACACTAATGTGTTATTTCACAGAGATGTTTATTTAGCTCCCTCTACACCTGGTTGCACATTCTAATGCTGGTAAAAATAATCCATTATAAAATCACATCATACCTAAGAAAGATATTGATGAGGATAAGTTTCTATAAGATTAAACTTATGAATTCAATAGGGTTTGCCCTTAATTTTCTTTAGCTGAAACTGTCAAAGATATTCATTTAGAAAAACACTGAATTTTATTCATATGATCTAACAAATCACCTATATGTTGTGAAAATTCCAGTTTGACTTTCTGAGATAATTAGAAGTATTTTTAAAAAAGACTTTCAATGACTGTTATTTAGAAGTTGCAAATACAGCAAAATATATCAATACAAGCACCATGTGAAAAATCTGATGAACAAAAAACATCCCATTGAAGAAATGAAATGAACAGCATGACAGTTTAACAGCAGCTCATCTACAGCTTGCAATCCTAATGCTTTTGAAAGTCAACATTAATTGACTTTTTAACTTAAGCTGAGCCAAACATCCAACACACCACTGTTATTTACTGTATCTCCACCCCACCCCAAAATTGACATCTATTGCTTTGTGAGAAACAAAAATACTGATTTTCCGTGAGAATATTTTAAAAATATTAGACATTTTTAGGTATCTGCAGTTCATAATATTATCAGATTTTAAAATTTGGTTCAAATACAGAGAAACTGATGCTCACTAAAGAACAGTCTCATGGAAGGTCCTGGTCAAAGTCTAAATGGAAGAACAATTCCTGATAGACAGTGAAGTTTCCATATACTTTTGGTTATGGCTGACAGTATGATCACATCTAGCCCTAAAACACTGTAAGGCCTGTCTTCATCAAAACAAAAAAAAAAATCTACAGCTGGTCAAGAGATTCCCTTTGTTTTTTCCTATTGACCATTCATGTGGAATAATTTTGATTCAGTCCTGATTTCTTTTCATTTCAATCATTTCAAATGATTATCTGACTTTATCTGTGAGGCCTATGTTTGAACTGCTAATCCATTCATGCAACATTTTAGTATATGTTTCTTTCCATTTTTGGCATTGAAGTGCTATAATAATTTACTTTTAAAATAAATGCCAGCGATGTGGCTGGTATAGACTTTTGGAAAATTTGCAGATATGAGATATTTTGAGATTTGAAAATCAAGGGAGATAATATTTGTAAAGCTCTTTGCACAATGCCTGGCACATAGCAGGAACTTAACAAATGCTTGCTCCCTTCCTTCCTCTTCTCTTATGCTTAATTATGAATTTTAATTCCTAGAAGCCACTCAGTATATATAAAATAAACTAACAAGTTTATTTTGATGTTTTCATTGTCTCTGGAAACTCACGAGAAAAAAAGTAAAGGGAAAATATTTTTGAAGAGAAATATTACAGATGTTTTCATGAAGGGGCAAGAGTGGCAATGTGGTACACAAATATATTTTTGGGTTAAGGTAGATGCATACTATTAGTTGTTTTGTCTAAACAAACTCTGCAATTTGGTGATACTTGCCCCCTGATGTTTCTCACACAAGATTTCTCATACAAGTTTCTCACACTCCATCTCTAATCTCTGGGAATTTTCACTGGTCATCCCCTCTGTCTGGTATGCTATCACTCCTGATCTTTGCCTTTTGATTTCCCTTTTTGTTGTTCAGTCATTTGGTCATATCTGCTTCTTCATGACTCCATGGACCACTGCATGCTAGGCCTTTTTATCCTCCACTATCTCTCAAAGTCTGTCCAAGTTCATGTTTGTTGCCTCTATCACACCATCTATCCATTTCATTTTCTATCATCCCCTTTCCCTTTCGACTTTAATCTTTCTCAACACCCAAGTCTTTTCCAATGAGCCCCATTTTCTCATTATGTGGCCAGAGTATTTAAGCTTCAGTTTCATCATCTGACCTTTCAGTGAATAGCCTGAATTAATTTAAGTATTGATTGATTTGACCTCTTTGTTGTCCAAGGGACTTTCAAAAGTTTTCTCTGGTGCTACAATTCAAAAGTGCTGATTCTGCAGCGCTCAGCTTTCCTTATAGTCCAACTCCCAGAGCCATACATAGCTACTGGAAAAACTACAGTTCTGACTACATGGACCTTTGTCAGAAAGATGATGTCTCTGCTTTTTAGTATGCTGTCTGTATTTACCACAACTTTCCTTCTAAGGAGCAAGTGTCTTTTGATTTTATGGCTGCAGTCACTACCTGTAGTGATCTTTGAGCCTGAAAATAAAAAATCTGACACTGCTTCCATTTCTTCTCCCTCTATTTGCCAGGAAATAGTGGAACCAGGAGCCAAGAGCTTAGCTCCCCCCCCCCCCCCCTTTAAGTTTCCGGCCAGCTTTCATACTCTCTTTTGTGACTCTAATTTTGTGGGAGGTTTCCTTAATTAAGACTTTTTGGTTTCTCTTCCTGTTTTAAGTCAGTACTTTGTCCCTAATACTAGTTCTACTTAATTTACTTTAAGTCAACCCCATTTCCACAAACTCTCTTCTCCATCTCCAACTTCTGCCCCACATGTTTATGAACCCTTTTCATAACTTTTGAGTTTTACTAATCTTACTGACTTCTTTTACTTTACTTAGTGATCTAATTCTTCCTCTTTTTTCCTTTGCCTTTAGTTAAGTAATTAAATCAAAATTCCTCTTCTTTTCCCCAATACAATTTTCTTAGTATTTTTTCCTCTTTCTGTACCTTTTTTTCCAAAAAGGAGTTCATTACAGAGTTCTCTTCATTAATTATCTTCCTTCTCTGTCTATGCTGGACTTTTATTATTTGATTAATGATCTGCACACTTATTTCTTCCTTCTTCAGATTCTCTGTGTTCTTCATGGAATTAGTTCTTCCAAAAGACCATATGTAAGTTCCAGTTTCTAACCAATTTCAATATAATTGCCTTTGTAGATCAAGTTTCCTTCATCTTTTTTTGTTATGCCTCACTCTTAGAGTACCATTTCATAAGTGACAAAATGAAGACCCAAACAGGGTCCTGTGGCAGAAATTTCTTTTTATATCACTGTCATTTCAGAAAACATCCCTTCTCAATCCTTTATCTAGCGAGTTATCTTTTGTAACATAGAATATATATATGAAAGAAAAAAAAAGACACTTCAGTAAAACATCAACCAAGTCTGACAGCATACAGGATAAACTCCTCCCTTGTAACAAATAGGCACAGTCAAGCAAAAGAAATCAATACACTGGTTAAGACTGAAAATGTATGCCTCATTACATACCTCTATGACACCACTTTTCTGCTGAGAGAACAAGAGACATTCTTTGTAATCAGTGTTCTGAAGCTACTATGTGAACCAGAGTGCTGAGGTCTTTCAATATTGTTTTACTTTATATCATTAAGGGATCTGTGGAATCTGTTCACTTAATCATGCTTGCAAGCCTCCCCAAGTTTCTCTGCATTCATTATGTTCATTATTTCTTATGACAAAATAATATTGATATTCCATTACTTTCATATACCATGATTTGTACCAATTTGTTCAGCCTTTCCCCAATCAATGGAAAACCACTTTCCTTCCACTTTTTGCTACTACAAAAAGTTTTGCTTCACATATTTATTTTTTGTGAAATAGGAACTTTCCATCTGTCTCTGGACTTCTTGACTAATTCCTGGGTCAAAGGATAATTTTACAGTTCAATGATTTTTAAAATACATTTCCACATACCAAAAAAGCCTTAAAATATATCTTAATATCACATTTAAGGTTGGTTTGATTTTTATACTACACTATGCATGTTTTTTTGAAAATTAAAAATTCCAGCTCTATCCCTCTTTAAATTTCTAACCTAAGTTAGAAGTGCTAGAAAAAGTTATAAATTAGAAAGTAAAGATGGGTTTTACTCGTAGTTCTGACACTTACCATCATGACTTTTAGGTAAGTTATTTTAATTCCCTAATCTTTAATATAATATAAATACAATTTGATCTACTTATATAAGTAGATAAAATAAGACCTCATACATGAAAATACTTTGGAAAAAGATAATATTTTATGCAAAGCTATTATCATCATCATTCTACCATAGTTTCTGAAAAAGGTGAGCTGCAATATTCTACTTGACTGATTCTGTACCTATAAATTAATTTCTATTTCCCACACATGGCTGAATGCTAGATCTTTGTACAAATTATGTTTTGGTTTTAATTCAACTGTATTTAAGCTTTGAAGAATTTTGGAAATATACAGCTTGCATAAAAACACCATATTGTATCAAATAAAACTGAATCAAAACATTTACTCACATCTTATATAGATATAAAGGAAGTTGTTTTAACAGCTAAATCTTACACCTGGACAAGATCTTTTAATCTACACCCAAAAGTATAATTTATAAATAATAATTTACCATATTACATTTGAAGATGATCCTATAAACCCACATGAAAGGGACATTTGCTACAGATTGTCCACATCCCCTATCCCCCTGGACCACAGAACCATCCATACTCCCATACCCAACTCCAACATGCATTTGCAAAATGGCTGGCTAAGGCCATGACAGCTGCCTGTTGCCATGAGAAATAAAAGAAAGCTAAATGACCCACATGGGGATTGAACCCATAAGATTAACTGAACTATTATTATACATGGTTGACTTTAACACAAAAAGAACAGAAAACTTCATTCTTTTTGTAAAGAAACGCCACTTTTCATTTCCCTGAAGCCTTGAGATTATTTTGGCAGGAAAAGGGGGACAGAAAAGTCCCTGAACTGAGGAAGGATGGGGCACATAGAAGCTAGTGGAACTCTTTGAAGTAAGGCTTCAAGATCTCCAGTAGACTCATTTGCTAGTCGAAGGCTTTTTATATATAATATAATGAGTTTAAGTAAGGCCTTAAAGAAATGCCAGCAGAACACTAAAGGTAACACGGTTGAGAGAAGGACTAGGATATACAACAGTAAGAATGGACCAGTAATAACAGGAGTGTTTTTTTAAACAACAGCAGAAAAGATTACTATTAGGTTATATAAGTATCCAAGTTTTTCTTCTTGGACTCCATAGGAAAACCTCCTACAGAAGTACTGCTAAGTTAGAACATCATAGGGAATTATAATCATTCTGTCTTCTTAAATTCATGCCACAGTACGATATAAAAAAGCTTTCCTGGTAAGTTTTGAGAAAGAAAATGTAAAAATATAATAGCTTCAAAGCTTAAATGAATAGCTCAGGCTATATACAAAACATATCCATGTACAATTCTGGCTAAATCACAATCACTTTTGGTAAAACATATTTTTAAAGAACATTAAAGCAGTGTAGCCAAACTAGGCCCATTCCCACAGAGGATGAAGGGGATATACAAACTGCTGTAGTACAAATCCTGAAGTGTAACTACTCGGCCCAAACTTTTTTTTGCAAATCTCTGTGTGCATCTCATTTGGCCGCTCAAAAGTCATTATATTCAAAAGTGCCTGGGCTGGTTTACACTAGATCAGCAATTCTCAAAGTATGGACCCCTAGGGATTCCCAAGAACCTTCCAGAGAGAGCAAGGTCAAAACTATTTTCATAACAAAACTGAGATATTATTTGCCTATTAAAATACTCATCCCTCTTACAATTACATATTTGTGTGAGGTCAAATGTTCTTCATATACTTTAACCAAAACAACATATTGCAACAGACTCAATGCAGAAGCAGATATAAGAATCCAATTGTCCTTTAGTAAGCCTAAAGAGATTTGCAAAAATATGTAAAATAATGGCACATTTCTAAGTTATTTGTACATATAGTTATTTTCATAAAAATGTCATTTTGTTTATATAATAGGTTTATTACTGTTAGTTTTTAATGAATTACAATTTATCACTTTCAATTTCTAATATGGTAAACATCAAAAGATATAATATAGTAAACGTCAAAAACTCTTTGGGGTATTTAATAATTTTTCTTTTCTTTTTTTTGATATTTAGTAATTTTTAAGAATACAGAGATGTACTAAGACCAAAACATTTAAGAAACTCTTTACTATATTGCTGCATTTGTAAAAGGTACCAGCTCTTTCTGTTCACTCCTAAGCAGCTACACTTAGGAGTCTTAAATCATGGAAGAAGTCTAATCACCTCTTTGATGTACCTTACTTGTGCTAATATATGTAACATAATGGGAACCTGGGAAGCTATGCCACAAAGTGAAGTATATCCAGCTGTATCCTTTGATTTAAAAGCTATCATTTATATTAAGCATGTTCTTATAAACATGAGCTATTTCCTTCCATCCAAAAAGGTCACAAAATATCTATCTATATATGCATATATCTGTGTCTATATACATGCATTTATAAAACACCCCTCCCTGCCCACCACTCTCTAATATATGTTGTCTCCTCATTAGAATGTAATCTCCTTGAGGCCAGGAATCATCTTGCCTGTGCATCCTCAATGCTTGCCATATAGTAAGTGCTTAATAAATGCCATTCATTCATTCATATATATAAAGTTTTCCAAAAAGCATAGAAGAGGAATTTTTCTCAGAAGCAAAAACTAAGTCACTATAAAATGTGATACAATAAAAGAAGGGACAAGGGAAAGACTAACTGTCAAAGGACAAGACACTTACTTAAACTCTAATACTTTTAATAAATAATTTCTTAATTAAAACTTATTATATTCATTGTTCAACTTAAAAGAGTTTTTGACTCATGTGCCCTGTGTCATTAACAGAAAATTAGTTATGAATCCTGGGGTATTAGCATTTACCAACAACAACTTTGCTATTTTAATTATTAAATTACATCACGAATTCATACTATTTCTTCTCATCACATAATCAATACTTCTTCCCCTATGAGCTAAAGGAACTATAAAGCTGCCCTTTTCTGCCCCTTTTGTGACAGCTCTCTTGTTGAAAGGCTATATATATATATATATACACACACACACATATATAAAGTCAATAGAGTAGATTTTAATAGACTCTGAGGTTCCTAAGACCAGACCAATAAGAATTTATTGTTGCTATGTTTCTAAGTACATACTTGTAAATAATTTCTTTTCTTTTGTGGAAAAAAATCCAAATATTCAATAACATATTTTAAAATATCTTTATCTACTTTTATTGGTTTGAGGTAAACTAATCCTGCCCCTTTCCATTCCACACCTTTCCAACCCCAAATTTTCACCTGAGCTGCAGGGACTCAAAGAAAGTTAACCCCCTACAGTCATTGCCCTTTGAAATGTATTTTCATGGAAATATATCTCTGCTGATCATACTAGCTAGGCATTGCCTTTTCTTTTCAAAATTCATTTTTGAAATAAGGTTTATTTTTTGATGAAATGTGGAAGCTTTTCCACATCTTTATAACTGACAGACACTAAGCAGTGCCTGAAAGATACTAAAATTCTGACGTTCTTGGAATTCTTAAGGATGGCTCATTCTGCAATACTTGAAGGTTACATTTGTTAAATTAAATATTATTTTATTTCTTTCTCTTTGATTAACTGGATCTTAGTGGATACAATATATAGCTGGAAACTAACAACCACCACCACTACCACTGTTATCATCACGACTAACAAAACAATAACCCAAATCCTCAAAAAATATAAGATTACATGAGTTTAACCATAATTCACAAGGCTCAGTCTAAACACATCCGGTACTTTAGAAAGTTTCAGCAGCCCAGCAGGGGGCAAGACTATCTAAGTTACATTTATCAAAATAAGAAACTCCTCAGTAATTCCCATTGTTGTTTTTTTTTTTACAAAATATTTTATCCATGTGAAATTAACATAAAATTTAACATTTAGAACTTTGTAATTTAATTGTCCAAATATTAGCATTTTGATTTCAGCTAATATTTATTTTCAGTACAGACAAAGCGACCAAACCATTTACTTAGATTTTGCTGTTACTTTAATATTTGTGTGGGGGCGAGCAACATTCCAATTTACAAAGTTATTAGAAGGTTTCATAACTTATTAAATATTAACAAATAATTTTGAAGATTTAAAAATCCATAATACTATAATCATTTCAATCATGTAAGTATTACAAAGTAGCTTTGGGAGTAATATTTAAAAAAAGTTTCAGATAATTTAATTAAGAGCTACTACTGAAAGCTACTTGTGGTCACAACAAACCACAAATGTTGGATTTTAGAATGCAAACAAATTTAAGAGCAAAGAAAAGAAAATTATTCTTAAATTCAATTTTTTTTGGAAAATACATTTTATTACAATCTTCATAGGTGTCAAGAGAAAGTCAAATAAATGTGAAACAGGGCATTGACTTCCATGCCTAGTGGATTTGCTCCCAATCTTAGGCCCAATCATTTGAAATCAACATAAATTTTAAAAGTGCCTACTATGTACAATGCACTACATATGAGATTGTCATAAAAAGACAAAATGAAAAAAAAAAACCAGTCCCTTCCCAAAAAAACTGATCTTCTACCATTACATTTTAGTAAGCAGTGAGTATGTGTAAGGCTTAAAGTTTTTGATCTATCATTTCATCAATCAGCACTTGTTACTCAATAGCACTTATTAAGTACGTACTATGTATGAAGGCACTATGTTAAACACTACTTTGAATATTTGCATTATATAAACATAACACTAGAATTGGTTCACTTATTTTCTCTTTTTTTCCAGGAACCCTGACACTTTTTAAAAAATTACTAGTGTTCTTCTTTCTCGTTGTTTCTCCCATTGGTTGTAATTCTTCTTTACAACATGACTAATGTGAAAACATGTTTAATATGAATGTATATGTTGAGCCTCTATAATTTACATGTCGTCTTGGGGTAGGGGGAGGGGAGAGATAGGGAGAAAATTTTAAACTTAAAATCTTATGGAAGTGAATGTTGAAAACTAAAAATAAATAAATTTATTATTTAAAAAAAAAATACTAGTAAAAAGCAGGTATACTTTGCCAACTAGAAGAATGACTTTGCACATGAATTAAAACGAAACATGTCAGAGTAGCTCAAAAATTTACATAGTCCAAACAAATGTATTCTCACCCTAAAGCATTGTAATAACTTTACAAAGTGGAATAATGGCCCCACAATAAGTAAAAATAGCAACAAAACCTAAGGGAAATCTTTTTGCTGCTTTATGTTCAAGTATAGTGATTATCAGCATTTTAAAAGTTAAATTGAAATTCATAATATTAAAATACAGACCACTAACATAAAGGGTTTTAGATAAAGATTCACGCTTACGAAAAGTACTTCTTAAAACTGCATTGTTGACCTCTATTAAATGGAAAGAAAATATGATATACTGTGTTAATAATGAACTAGAAAAATTACAAGCAAATGGTTTTTTGAGACCTAGCTGGGGGTGGAGGGGAAGTGATATATAAGTGCTAAAACCATTTTTTTGGGCTACTAAACCCAAAGACTATCAGAATTTAGCGAAGCAGAGAGGAAAGAACACTCTTTCTTACTGAGAGTCACAAAATCTCGACTCTATTCCTTGAGTTCATTCATTTACTCATTCAGCATCCATTTGTTAAGTACTTGTTGCCTACAAAGCCAAGGTCTACCACTGAATAGTTTTGTGATTATGGGCAAATCGTTGCCTTCTCTAGGCCTTTATCCCCTCTTAGGTAAAATAAGGGAATTAAAATAGACTTCCAGCTTAAAAAAAAAAAAGATCAAGGATTCTATTACTGGCATAATATTTTAAATACTGAAATGCCAAGATGTTATACATTAATGCTTATACACATCCACTACAGACAAAAATAAGCTAACCAATTTTTAGAAACGTGCATAAGGACTTAAATATAATCACTAAATATAACTTTCTTCCCTGATCATTATAATCAGGGTTTGTTATCCCAAGAAGAAAAATGTTATTTTCTTATCTTAATGGATAACTACAGCTGTTACTGAAAATAGTTTTATATTTTGATTGATTTAGAAAAAAATTCTATCATAATTTTAAGTGTCCTGTAGGAATTACAAATCAATGACTATGTGAAACAAGGGTCTTAATTTCAGGTACACTGACTGAGGATGTTCAGTTACCTTTGTGCATAATCTGTATGTGAAGGAGAACACAGAGCTGACTAGTTATTTAAAATTCAACCAAGCACGAAATTTGGTGCAATCACAGATGGAAATAACCATGCTTAGATTATTTCTCATATTTCTGTTCCCCAAAGTCAGAAAGTTATTTTCCACTAGTTGATTTTTACCACCAGATTGCAGCTATAAATCCAAAAGAACTTCTGTTGACTTGTGTCATATGTAAGAAAGTGGGAAGGTTGAGAAAAACCATCCACGGTGATGTTACTAAAAAGTAAAAAATAGTTTTGCCTCCTTTAGAAGAGGAAAGGATTGGGTAGTAAAGGTTGGCAAGAGTGAGCTGCCAAAGGTATCAATTCCTTCCCCTCCCCAATTTACCCTAATCGAAAAGAAGACTCCAAGGAGAGGTTTTTCACATTGTATCAAAGAGTCATCATCAACAGCTGAATTACTCCAAACCACAGGACACGATTCAAAAGATCGAGAAAGCTTTACTTTTAATTAATAGTCATTTAAAAAAAAACTTTCAAAAACGACATGACATATTAGACATTCATTCAATGTTAGTGGAAGGAAGGCTTTGTTCAAGAGAATCCATTCCTCCCATTCACACTAATAATGTCAGATTATCTTGCTTAGGTGGCCCAGGGGATAGAGTGTTGTGTCTGAAGTCAGGAAGACCTGACTTCAAATCTAGCCTTAGGCCCACCCTGAGCAAGACTCTTAATCTCTTCTTTTCTGCTTACTCATTTATGAAATGAAGACAACAGCATCTACTTCCCAATAAACATGAAGATAAAATGAAATAACTGCAAAGTGTTTTACAAACCTTAAAATGCTATATTAATGCTAGCAACTGTTATTAAATTAATATTATTAAACAACTCAGCTAAACTGATGCTCATTTGCCTCAAAAATATTGACTGAGTAGTAGCCATAAGAGGCAAAACAGCTGAATACAAGATGGGGAAGACTCACTAAGAGCTTTCAGGAGACAGAAGATGCACACAGATTAATCTTTACAGAAAATCATTACTCATAACTTCAAAAGAATAAAGAAAGTATTACTTCTGGCTGGCATGATGTGAGTTTTCATTTGTGAGGGCACTGTCCTTACTTTTAAGATTATATTCTACTGGGATGAAACAACATGCAAATAGAAAATTAAATGTGAATTCATTTCTGTGGAAAGGGCACTAGCAACTGGAAAGATCAGGTAGGACTCCCTATAAGAGGGGAAGATGAGTTGAACTGTGAAGAAAGATGAAGATTGTATGAGGCAGAGATGAACTTAGGGAGGGCATTTCAATCATGGGAGTGGGGGAAGGCAGTCTGTGCAAAGGTTAAGAGATAAAATGTCATGTGTGAGGAGCCACATGTAGGCCAATTTGGCTGGAATACAGATTGCCTGAAAGAGAGCAATATGCAATAAGCTAAGAAAAGGAAGCTGGAGTCAAATTGTGAACAGCTTTAAAAGACAAATTGGGGCTTGATTTTTATCCTAGATTCAAGAAGGAAATACGAAGCTTCTTGGCATAGGGAGTGACATAGTCAGACCTGTGACTTACGAATATTAATATAACACATCAGTAGGAGGACTGACAGGAGAACTATAGGAGCTGGAAGGCCAACTGGGAGGTTATTGCAATGGTCCTGGTGAGAGGTGATGAACTGGTTCTATGGGTGGAGAAAGAGGAATGGATGTGATGGATATTGTGGCAGCAGAATTGGTAAGATTTGATAACTCACTGGATGTGAGGAGTGAAAGAGAGATAAGATTTAGAATCTGGTTATACCCTCCAAAGAAGTTAGGATCAGGGGAGTTTCATCACTGGGTCCTCAGGAATAAAGGTCATCATTGTTCTTACAGCTGTTAAGAAGGTGTTCTAAAAGGTGTCTGTTTTGTTTTTAGATATTACTGTATACTTTGTTCTTCTGGTTCTGCTCATTTCATGCTTATCAGTTCATGCATCATTAAAACTGTTCATTCTTATAATATTGATGTTATAGAGTAAATTGTTATTCTGGTTCTGCTCACTTCATTCTGTATCAGTTCAAACAACTCTTTGTAGAAAATCTCTTTGAAATCATATATTTCCTCATTTCTTAAAGCATAACAGTATTCCAAAAAAGAAAGAGGAAAAGGTACATATACACACATATATATATATATATACATATATGTACACACACACACACACACATACATACACACACACACACATATATATATGTACATAAATATGTGTGTGGTGGCCCTTTTTATGGTGCCACAAAACTTCAAACTAAAGGGAAAAAACATCAGTTGGGAAATCTGGTAGATGAACACATTGTGATAGATGAATGTGCTGTAGTTATCCTGTATAAGCAATTATACATTTGACTTACATCAACAAAATGTGGCTGGAAGAGAGAAGAGGCAGTGGGGTGAAGTGAGGTAGAAAGAGACCCGGATTTGCAGTATTGAGACTTTGATTGGAACTTTGGCTCTGCTACTACCTATGTGATCTTGGACAGGTCAATTCAGGTTTCAGAGGTTGTTTCCTCACATGTAAATTGAGGAGCTTGCCCAAATTACATCTAAAGTTCCTTCCAGCTCTATAGATCATGATTCTGTATATTTCTGTAATTATGCATACAGTTCACATGTGAGCAGTTAAATGTTAAGAGAATGCAAGAGCAGTGATTGGTTGCCATTTTGCTCACCAGAAGCCCTTATTTGCTACATTATGTGTACCCATATTAAAAACTAAGTTGACTGATATGATAAATGATGGCAAAATTTTCCAGGTACTGTGTGGCAGGTGGCTACTTTGCCAGGATTTTGACATTTATATATGTTCAAATTCCTTCTTTTCCTTAGTTTTCTCTGATCTCTATCCCCTTCTCAAACATGCCCTCAACTGAAAGCATCCTTTCCTCCCTTCAATATACCTAGAGTACTTTGTCCAGATCTCTCCTTTGCCTTTATCATAGGATCATAAATCTAGAATTGGGACAGCTTTCAGAGACTCTCTAGTCTAACTCCTATTATTTTAAAGATGAAGAAATTCATGCCCAAGGAGGATAAATAACTTGTTCTATCTTGTGTTATACTTATCCATGCATATACCTTATCTTTCCTCATATGTATGTGTGTGTGTATAATTTCACAAAGCACTTTACATGCATTATCTCAATTGATCTTAATAATACTCTATTGTTGTCAGGTAGGTGCTATTATTACCCCCATTTTGCAGATGGAGAAAGAGTTGAAAACAGCTTTCCTTAGGACAGGCACTGTGTTTTTGCCTTTCTTTGTACCCACAGAGCATAGAAAAATGTCTGGCACAGGGTTGGTATTTTAAACGCCTGTTGACTGAGTGTCTACATTTATTTGCTTACATATCATCCAGTAGGTGTTTAATAAATGCTTTGCAAATGAATATTAGAAAAATTTATGTTATTTTCTCAAAATGAGTAGAGAAGGCAATAAAATATTCCCTAAAAATGACCCCATTTGCAAAGAAACATGACAATCCACGTGTAGCATTTTATACCCAATGTAGTAATTTTGGGTACTGAAAGTAAATTGATTATGGAGGAAAAGTGACAATGATAGAATTTGCTGAAATGTGGATCTGATGTGAAGAGTAAAGGGTTTCTGTTAATTGCCTATTTTCTCTAGCCATTTGAAAGGTAAGTATTGATAACTTCTATTAATTATCCTGGACTTAGGGCTGGTAATGAAACAACTTTCACTGGAAAGTTGGACTGGATTGAGCTACAAAAGAAATGGAAACTTTTAAAGATGCTATTCCTATTTTGTTGCAGGATTGTATTTTTAATGAACCTTGGGTTAAAAAATAACATTTTAATGCTAATTTGCTAGATAAATGACCTTGGAAAATATATCGACAAAGCAGATTATCTTCAGTGTGAGCAAAAAGAAAATGTGTAAATTCATTCTCTCACTTCCTGCTATCAGTTCTATAACTGAGTGATTATTTTAACTTATTAACAACTTTTGGGGATGACCACTGAGGCTACAAAAATCATGCAATGATCTAAATGCATTAGTCAGAGACTTTGCTGAAGAGATATCTGGAAGAATTTAGAACAAGAAATTACTGAGAATTAAGTTCTTTTAATAACTATTGAGGAACAATAGTAGATAAGAGATTAAAACGATAATGCAAATGTAGTAAATTGTATTTCTGCTGAAAACTTTAAATATAATTTCATTCATTTCCAAAAAGGATTTTTAGTAAAATGAATATCTAAATTTGAGAGTTATAATTTTGTAAGATTAAAATTCAAAAAATAAGAAAAAAATTCTCAGATCATGTTTTCTTTACTCTGAGTTCACAAAATGTAGCCACAATGCAAATAGTTTATAATAATAATAATGATAATAACTGACATATACATATACTTTTGTGTTTTGCAAAATACTTTAAATATATTTGACATAATTTGATGAAGAAAGGTAACTTTCTTGGCACTGCTTATTTAAAGAGGTTGTTGTTTCCCAGCACTGACCCAGCTTAAAGCCCTTTCAAATGACTTGATAAAGAGTCTTTTTAAGAGATTCTGTGGCCCAAGGTTTCTCATCCTGCAGCCTGTCTGATGAGGAGTGTCTCCATGAATGGAGCAAAAGTGGTACCTGGATGAGAAATGTAATTTATCACCATGCTTGTATTTGAAACCCTTTTCTCTTGGAGATGCCTCGAGCTTGTGCTCTGTTGGCATAGTCTTCAAGAACAGTCACTCAACAAGCATTTATTAAGCAACTATTATATGTTATATGCCAGTGCTGTGCTAGATAATAGTGATACAAATGTAAAGTTTATATATAAAATAGCAGCAAAATGGAACATTAGATTAAGGTGAAGAGTAACTACAGCACTTAATTATTGAATTTTTAAAACTATCTCATAGGAAAAAATACTGACCAAATTAACTTTTTTAATTAGATTGTGAGATTCCTGATTGATGACAGTTCTAGCTATAAAACATGCTATACTACACATGAAAGTACTTCCACAATGAGGAAAATCAATATATATTGTACTTAAACACTTTCATGTTTGAATACTATTAGAAAAGATAGAATAAAATAGATACAAACAGTGGACTCCCACTAAATACTGAACTGTGAAGTAAGGCATTACAAGGAGAAAATGAAAGACAATTCCTTATGATTGGTATTTCCCCATCTTACATGCTTTGTATCTTATTATATTGAGAGGAAAAGTATGTACCTCCAACTGACTAAAAACTGTATCAAAAGTATGTACCTCCATCTCTTGGCTCTGGGCATTCTCTCTAGATGTCCCTCAAGCTGGAACACTCTTCCTTCTCTAACTACTGACCTCCAAAACCCCACCTTCTAGAAGAAGCCTTTGTCATCCTTCTTATACCATGGGGTTGCTGGGGAGCAAACAGCTGGTAAAATAAGGTACCAGACACTGAAGTCCTCTCTCAAGCTGAACTGCTAAGCATATGTTTGCTTAAAAGACTATTTTGCCACGAACTTGGAAAAGGCAGGCACTGACATGGAGGTAGAAGAAGTGGTACAAGGACACTCTCAAGGTTCCTCTGAAGAACTTTAATATCAGTTTGTAAGACATGTGAGATATGCTGGCACTGGACCACTCAGCGTGGTGTACCTGCATCAAAGATGGTGCTTCACAAGCAAAGCAAAATCACAGTTAGCACAAAGGAAATGTGAGATGTGAAAGTCTAGAGACATCTCCATCTCAGCTGTTCAGAGACTATTTGTGACCCACCTGTTGTACAGCCTTCTGAGCTCATATTGGACTGTTCAGCTACAGTCTAACACGTTGTATTTTGACCCCAACATCATGATGTCATTGGTCCTCTTGAGTACAAAGGACAAACAACAACAGCCAACCCTCTTAATTCCAGAGTTTCCTTCTGTTAATTATTTCCTATTTATCCTATATATAGCTTGCTTTGTATATATTTGTTTGCATTTTGTCTCCCCCATGAGATTATAAGTTCCTTGAGGACAGAGACTATTTTCTGCCTCTTTTTGTATCGCCATTCTTTAGCACAGTGTCTGACACACAGTAGGCACTTAATATATGTTTACTTATTGAATTATTAATTGTGAATTTTTGAACAATGTTATAAAATGAGGCAATAACAAGTATTTGACTTAGATGTGATAAATAATTTGTTAAATTTTTATTTGTGATCATCTTATGTAGTATAATGAATAGTGCTGAACTTGGAAGTCAGAAAGACCTGAATTAAAATGATACCTCAGCTAATTCCTAGCTATGAGACCTAGGGCAAATCATAATCTATCTTCAGCCTCAGTTTTTTTATCCATAAGGTAGGAATAATAACAGCAATTTTACCAGGTTTTTATATTACATGAGATAATGTACATAAAGAACTATGTAAATGAAAAGTCTAATAATTACTACTTCTACCACAATTTAGTATTTAGCATACATGATTATCTTTGTATCTTTATCAATATCTGGCAGAGTGTCTTCATATAAAAGGGACTGAACAAATGTTTATTGAATGGAAGTGATAGGTGATGATGAACTGTGAAGGGATTTTATATTAGTTACAGGAGAATAAGATAAGTCAAAAGCTCCCAAATTCCTTTTATTCTCTTCATGATCGTACCATTTTTCTACCAACCCAGAACTCCAATCTTCAATGTTACCTTTGACGGCTTACTACACCCAATCAGTTGCCAAATCTTATGACATCGCCTTCAAAATCACTTCAAAATAACATCCACAGATGTTAATATAAAAGAGATCTTTTTCTTAGAGATCAGAGAATCCAACTACTTCCTTTAAAAAAAAAAAGGATTCACTGAGAGACCTTGAAGATAAAGTTATTTTTCCAGGCTCGGAAAACTGGTTAATAGCAAAACTAGCACTTGAACCAGTTGATTTTCAAAGCCAGTCTTTTCACTGAGCCATACTGCCTTTCACGTAGGACTTAAAATTGGTTATTGAAAAAAAATCAGCAAATAATTCATACTTTTTGAAGGAAGTGTAACAACGGCTGGATTTAGAGCTATCTCTTCCACTAATTAACTGTGCAAGTTTGGATAAGACATTTAACATTTCTGAAGCAAAATTTCCTTATCTGTAAAATGAAGGGGATTGGACTAGCTGATCACTAAGGCCTTCTGCTGCTTTAATTTATGAACTTATAACATTTACTATCAATGAACTAGACAACAAAAGAAAAGTCATATGAAGAGTAACTTTCATCTTTACGTTATAAAGTAATTTGAAATCCAAGAACTGTATGGTCTAGATGGGTAGAGGGCTAGCCTTAGAGTCCAATTTCTCGTACTACCTCCGAAACCCTAATTGTGCTCTATGACCACAGGACAAGATATTTAACTTGTCAATACCTCAAACAACTCAATACTATACATTATAGACAAATTTTAGAAGTGCGTCAAGGAGAGAGTTTCCAACAGGCAATTACTGTTCCCTAAAGTGACTATATCACACATCTCAACTTCCTACCCTGCTGACCCCAACAGATATTCTCTCTGTCAGCCTCTGTCTCTGTCACTTCTTCTCTGTCTCTATCTTTGTCCCCATCTCTCCCAACAAACATTTTTTAAGTACCTCTATGTGCTAGACACTATACCAGGCACAAGAAATCCAACAACAGAAAAGAAGGAATTTCTGCCTTCAATGAGCTTATATTCTATCAAGGGTGACAATATGTACACACAAATATACAAATGTGTATATACGTATATATATATTATATATATATGTACATGTATATACATATATATGGGTATATGTGTGTATGTATGGGTGTGTATATATGCATGCACGCATGTATGTATAAAACGCAAAATAATGGAAGGAATTAAGTAAGCATCTATGGTGTGGCTCTGACCTCAGTAGCAGACCATGGTCTCAGCTCCAACTTTTAGCCTAGTCTGAAGCCCAAAAAGAAAAATCCTGGGCAGGAATCCCAGATCTAAGGGAATCTTGAAGTTCTGTCATGGAATCAGCAAAACATCCTACCTGCCTGGTAGTGACTGAGCCCAGCAGCAGTCTACTAGTGCTCAGCCCAAACCCAAGTCAGGAACTTGGAAAGCTTAGACTATGTTGGCAGTGATCAGATTTGCCCTGGATTAGGCCACTTCGGGAGTACTGATAGCTCGCAGGTACCCAGCCTGAGCTATCCCTAAGATAATGGAGTAACACAATACTTAATATACTAAGAAAGCAGTAACAGGATTAATTCAGACCCTCTATTGAGAGAAGTGCACAGAGACCCACCTAACATCAACTCCAAATCGGGAAGCAGGCTAGATGAATGAGCGAGCAAACAAACAAACAAAAAAGAACCCCACCATAAAAAGCTATTACGGTGACAGGGATGCTTAAGGCACAAACCCAGAAAATACCAATTTCAAAACACCTGTAAGCAAAATCTCAAAGTAAAACATATATTTGGCATAAATTTAATTAGAATTACTGGAAGAAATGAAACAAGAACTTTAAAAAGAGTTAAAAACGCTTTTATAACTCCTATTTGCCTCAGTTTCCCCATTTATAAAAGGAGGATAATAATAGCACCTACCTCATAGGGTTGGTGTGGGGATCAAATGAGATAATATCTGTAAAGTGCCTAGCACAGTACCTGGAACATAGTAAGCACTAATAAATGTTAGCTATCATTACATATACACCTATATGTGTATGCATGTGTATATACTTGATTCCCCTATCTCTTCCTTTCTTTTGGACATGGCCAATGTGGAAATTTGTTTCACTTGACTACATGTTTCTAACAAGTTTTTATTTTTCTTCTGTTCTCATTTGTGGGGGATGGTGGGGTGGGAGAAAAAATAAAATTTTGCTGATTGAAAAGAAATTTAATTTTAAAAAGAAAAATATTTTTAAAAGGCTTTACTACATACAAATTCTCCACACTTCCCAAAAAGAGATCACAACCTCTCAGTGCTTTATCTTTCTAATCTATAATATGAAGATGCTAAACAAATTTGATGGCTTTTAAGGTCTCTTCCAGGTTTCCATTCATGAGTTTATGACTCTGGACCACAGGTTACCTGAATGTATTTTTGTTGAACCAATGAACATACCAGGTAGATATAACTGCTGAAATATTCAGAGGTCCACCCAGTCTTTCACACTGGTGCCTGAACAACTGTTTGTTCCTGGTAGCTCCAAATTGCTTATTACTACACAGTTAAAAGGTCTATATAGTACTACAATGATTGAATGGGTGGGGTGGAGTGAAGTGGGGTGGATCAGAAAGGAAAACCTTTGGATCCAGGTTTAGGGAAAACAAGTGTTTGTCGAGGGCTTAACTCAGGTCTTAATTTTCTGCCAGCTTGGTAAGTACATTTGAAACCTGTTGAAGTCCTTTCCTTCAGAGACCACAAGTATCAGTTGTTTAAGTAGCACCTTGTCATGAGGTTCAGGGTTCTCCATTTACTCATCTCTTCTGTCATTTGGGCCAGTGTTTTGTTTTCTATATCTGTGTCCATCTGAGGGAGAGCAAATGGTTTTCACCTTTGTCTTCCTTCTTCTGAAGATAGGTCAGTCAGTATGCAAACTGCCTTAAAGCTTACAAGCACTTTCTGGAGGGAACAGGCTTTATACATGGACCTGCCGAGGTTTTTCATATACTTTAGTGGCCAAAGATATAGGGATTGGGACTGGACCTGTGATATCATCGGTAGCTCCCAGGTGAGGTAACCGCCTTTATCAAGGCAGGTCATTACTTAATTCTGTAACTTACATATAGAGTTTCTTAGAATACGACAGGTTAATTGACCTACTCAGGTTCACACAGCCAGTATAGACTGTGTTAGGACTCAGATCTAGGTCTCCCTTGCTTAGAGGTCAGCTCTCTATCCACTAGGCTTTGATTTATCCTGTATCTATCCACATATATCCACACGCACATATATAGTATATATACATATACAGACATCCTAGAGAAGTGACAATGATCAATTTTCTCTAGTGTTTTTGGTGTATTATTATTAAATTATTACTACAAGCATGTGCTTATACTGCCACTTACTATTAACGCTTTTATTATTTATTTTATTATTTTTTATTTTTATAATTTTTTGTAATATTATTATTATTTTAATATTTTATTCACACTCTATGGACAGCTTCTGTGGTATTTTTATATGGCTATATATAACTATAAGAGGTCAGGTGTCATGGGGATTATGAACAATCAATCTTGATGCCAGGAAGACCTGGGGCCATGTCCTGACTCTGACACACTGTGGCTGATTAATCCTGGGAAAGTCTCCCTCTGTTCCCCAGGAAACTCTTTAAGATTATAAATTGCAGAGAAGGTGATGCCTACACGAATAAAGGGAATTTTCTCACCTTGGATTTCCCTATACCAATGAAATTGCAGGTCTGGTCCCTACACTATTCCCTATATGTAATGTACATATGATGTACATGCACCTGCATGTAAGATTGTTTCTAAGATTTGTGTTTGAGGAAAGATCAGAAAAGAAACAAATGATTTTTTCCTTTTTATTTCAGCAGGATACCAAATTTTATATTACGAATTTTTTTCCAGAACATCAGACGCAGAGTTGGAAAAAAATTACTATTTTTTCTAGCCATTGCACACCAGATACATACTGAGATCATATGAACAAATGCCTTCTCTACTGCAATAACTGTGCCAACAATACTCTGTAAAATCTCTCCCATAGGAAGATAGTATCAATTTATTCTTCAAATAGCAGCAACATTCTTAAACATCCCACAAATTATGAAATACAGCATGATTCTTGCTGGTACACATGAGAATTCCATAATAAACTGCTTTACTAAAGTAAAAATGAAACTATCAGTGTCAATATTTCGTAGGATCCCAACAACCACATAAAATTATAGTTCAAAGGGACTTCAGAGGCTAACCAGACCAACTCCTTCATTTTAGAGATAAAGAAAATGAGGCACAGAAAAATAAGCAAGTTGCCCAGGGTCACACAGCCAGTTAAGTGTCTGAGGAAGGATTTGAATCCACATTTTCCTAGTGCTCTAACCACTACAGATGCTGCCTTTATGACAAAATGGGATCACTAGTGTGCATGCATATACATTCCCTTGTTTTTATTCAGTTGACAAAGTTTATTAACTCACCTTATACAGGAATGTATTTTGCAGGAATGGTAGTCAAATTATCTCATTAACTGGGAGGGAACAAGACAGGGAGAGGGAGAGAGGGAGACAAAGAGGGGAGGGGGTGAAGGACAAGAGGAGAGGAGAAAAGAGAAGAGAGGAGGGGAGAAGAGAAGAAAGGAGCAGAGGGAAGGGGGAGGGAGGGAGACAGTGTTGAGAGTACAGGAAAATAGTCTAAGATTCAGCCAATAGCTTGATGAGTTATATATACTATACTTTGGAGGATGGGGAGAGTAGATGAAAAGATGAGTAAGGTGTGCTCTGGCAGATGCATCATAAAATTAAAAGTCCACAGTGGTTATCTGTTGTAACCCTCTCATTTTTCTGATGAGAAAGATGAGGTCCAGAGAGTTCAGCTGATTTACCCATGTCCACAAAGCTAATAAGAAATGGAGCTAGAATTAAAAACCAGGTCCTCTGACTTCAAATCCAAAATCTTTCTATTTTATTGAGATGCCACTCATCCAAGCAACTTGAAATAAAGGTATTTTCTACTATATGGAATAAATTCATTCCTATAAAGCAAAACTTTTTATATCAACCTCAAATTTTCCCATCATTTCCCATTAAAACATTAAGAGATTTATTCTTGGAAGCAGCTAAAAACTGAAGGAAGAGGAAAAAAAAGGTAGAAACGGAAGAGATAGGGAGGCACAAGGCCATTCCACAGCTCATTTTTCCACTAACAGCAGTAATGATTTCTACACCACTTTAAGTTAATAAATCATTTTTGGTGTGGCAACCATAGGAAGTAAATGACAGAGGTATTGTCATCATCTCTATTTTCGAGAATGAACTCACTGGAGACTGCAGAATGCAGTGAAAAATCATAGGTTTTAGAGTGAGATGACTTAAGTTTGAAACCTTTGCTCTGCTAAATATTAACCTATGTAATCTTAGTTACCACCACAATTCAGTTTTCATTCTGAGCCTCAGTTTCCTCATTTCAAAAATTGGAGGGTTGAACCAGATAACCTCTAAAGTCCCATCATGGTCTTTCGAAACCTTGAGGCTAAGACTGAAATCAAAGTCTTCTGACTTCACAACAGTACTTTTACCCACTATATACCAGATTCTTTCTTGGGAGTTATTTTTCATCATACAACACTTCTCCTATAAGCATCATTATTCAAGTCAAAACTAAATAGCACTCATTAATGCAATACCCTCCTGGGGATCTGGTTCGTGTTTTTCCTTTAAAAAAAGCAGAAAATACATTTTTAAAAACAATTCAAGTTTAAAAAAATCAAGTGTGCTATGATGTTGTTTTCACATCACATTAAGATACATGGCTCTTAAAAAGCAACACATGTACATCATTTACTGCATCTGTGAACTGTGATTAATTCTCCCTTTCATTTATTCTCCAACAAACTTTGCTGCCTGTATAAGCAAATATGCTAACTTCAAGCAATCGCTCAATAGTTTTGATCTTTTCAACTGTGAGAACACTCAGATGGATGAAGCATTCTATAAAATACACAAACAAAATCATGCTATTTAAATGACTGAAAGAAAAGAGATGTGATTAAATGAAGGCTGCCACTCAGCCACAGGCCACCACCTCTTGTAAAGAACAGAATGGTAAGTGAAGGCTGGTGTTCATTAATCAATGAACAGGGGCCTCACTTTCTCACCCCTACCAAGCACTACCACTAAGCAAATTATTAGTACTGCCATGAAACTGAGAATAAGGCTAATTTTATTTTTATTCCACTGCCATAGCTACTGGCACTTTAAAAAGTGTTTATACCATTGATCTAAAATTGTTTGAAAGGTTTATGTGAGCAATTCTCTCTTTCTCCTGGGGAGGTACAGTTAAGGTACCTCATTGTATACAATAAGACATTAGCTACCATTTAAAGTTTAAAGAACATAATGTATTATTTCAACAAATGTACAGCTCTACCTAGTGGGTAGAACCCACTTCCTTACCATTCAAAATGACTTTCCTAAACTGATACCCTGCTGACCTCAAAGGGGAAAAGAGTGCCCACACAAGTGACCTGGCAGACAATGAAGTCAAGTTTTTCCAAGTTTCTTAAGGCAGTGTATGAAGTATCTGAAGGTCAGGAAAAGAGATACATCTATTTTTATTGTTTACTGCGCTTATCTTTTGAATCAATTCATGAAAATAATAAAATATCATACTTTTTAATTAAAATTTTTCTCTAGACTGAACAGTTACCAACTTAGATCATTTATTCTTGATACAAAACTTCTAAAGGAGAGGCAGAGTGAAGAGGAAACAGCAATTAATGAGATTGAATTCTGCCCAATCTATTCAATAGGCATTTATTAAAGCAACTCTTGAGTGCTAGGCACCAGCTACTGCAAGACTAACTAAAGGGAAAACTGGTCTTGCCCTCAAGGAGCAGCAACTAATGGGAAGCAAATGCATAATACATGCAAAATAAATGCAAAGTAACAGGGTGGGAAAAAGGTACTAGTAAATAAGGGGACCAGAAGAGATCTCACGTAGAATGTACCACTTCGGCTGAAGTTTCCAGGGAATAAGGGGTCAGTGGGGATCCATGGAATGGATTTTCATGCATTCTTAGAGAATATCAAATAGGTCAGAATGTAAAATGTATTGAAGGGGAAAAATGTACAATCAGATTGGTTAAAGTTGGTTGGAGACAGGTTCCCGAGGATTTTAACTACTAGAGTGGCTTCTATTTTGTCCAAGAGGTAATAGGGAGACATAGAAGCTTCCTGAGCAGGAAAGTGGCACAGTCACAGAAATATCAATTTGGCATTTGGAGAATGGATTGGAAAAGGATCAGGCTTTAAGCTTCTTCTCTGTGATTTCCACCCAGGACTCTTAATTCTGCCTTCTGGGGACAAACACATCAAATCCAGTCCCTCTTCCACAGAAAGACCCTTCAAGTACCTGAATACCCTGCTAGGGTTCAAGGTCTTTCAAGTGATCCTGGTATGTCAACCCTGTCTCCAGTGTACTCAACATTCTAGTAACTTTCCTTTGGAAGTGCTGCAGCTTAAAATAAGGAGAACGGAGAAGAAATGAGGAGAACTTAAAATTGCAGAACTCAGCATATGGTCTAACTAGGGCAGAGTATAACATAGATATCAGCTATCTTACTCAGAGCCTCTAGTATCTTTTGACACATCCTAAGGTCAAGCTATCTTTTTTCTTTTTCTTTTTTTGCCTACCTTGTTATGCTATTGACTCATATTGAGTTTACAATCTGATAAAACCTCCATATTTTTTCCCAGAGGAATTTTTATCAAGTATACCTACCCATCCTATAATTGTGGATTTTATTTTTTTAATCTAAATATAGGATTTCACATTTATGCCTCATATATCAGTATGTTTGATTTGGTACATTTTTATACTTAATTCGGATCCTTGAGAACAAGAACTGTTTTGTTTTTTTGCCTTTCTTTGTATCCCCAGTATACTGCCTGGCACATAGAAGGTGCTTAATATTTTTTGACTTTGAGTCATCTGCAAATTTAATAAGCATACTACCTAAGTCTTCATCTAAATTTTTAATACAATATGGTAACAGAGACAGGTGAGATCTGGAATCACTCTCTTGGAGATCCTTTAATCACTATTATTCTTTGCATTTCACATTCAAAAAAATTCTTGATCTATTTAACTGTGGGTTATTATCTAACCCAAATTTCTTCAACTTATCTACAAGGTTGGAATGAGAGATAGCCAAATTCTTTGCTGAAAACTAGGTATATCAAGTCTATGGCATTTCCTTGATCTATCATTTAAGTAATCCTGTCAGAAATGGAATGAAGTTACTCTGGAATAACTTGATCTTGATGAAGCTACGCTGTTTTTTTAAAAATTTTAACTCTTTAATAAATTCTCACAAATCATCCCTTTAACAATATATTTTAAAACTGTTTCAGGAATCAAAATCAAGTTCATTGGTCTATAATTTGAAGATCTCACCTCTCTTCTGATTTTTGATAAAGAGAAATTTGGTTGTCTCCTGTCTTCTAGCACCTCTGTTTTTCTACCCAACTTTTCAAAGCTGACACAGATTCGACACTCACATTTGCTAGTTCTTTCAAAGCCCTGGGATGCTGTTTGTCCAGGTGTGGTAACATGAGTTGGCATAATTTTTTACAACTTGGATTTTGATTCCTTCTTACTAATTTTCATTTGTTCTTCCCTGTCCAAAGATCATTATTCTTGGAAGAAAAAAACAGGAAAAAAAATAACACCTTATCACTGAAATCTACAATGATTATCTAAGCCATCCCAAGAAGTGAACATATCCTCTTTCTAAAAAATCTTCTTGGGTAGAGCCAAGATGGTGGAGTGAAAACAGTGACTTGCTTGAGCTCTCCCCAAACCCCTCCAAGTATCTATAAAAAATGGCTCTAAACAAATTCTAAAGCAGCAGAACCCACAAAAAGACAGAGTGAAACAAATTTCCAGCCAAAGACAACCTGGATGGTTGATCAGAAAGGTATATTGAGCTGGTCGGGGAAAGGAGCACAGTTCAGTGTGGGCGCTCAGGCCACGGTGAAGCTGGAACAGGCCTCAGAGGACTGAATCATGAGCAGCTGTGGCGGTTTCCAGACTTCTCAACCCACGAACGCCAAAGACAACTTAGAAGGTCAGTGGGAAAAGTCTGTTTCTGCGGTGAGAGAGAAGCTAGGTCTCAGACCCAGCTCCTGAGCGCAGCCCTGGAGTGGCAGCTGCTTCCTGAGCTTCTGGACCACAGACTGAGGGGCAATCCAGTGGCTGATCAGAGGAAGACTGCAGGAATCTCTTTGCCAGTCAGTGCTGAGGCAGGAATATCTTGTTTTGCCCGCGCTAGGATCTGGGTCACAATTCTGAGCGGCAGTCCTGGGTTGAGGAGGAGCGCTGACGTGGTGAGCTTGTAGTGGTGGTGGAGAGGAAATCCTCCTCATAGTTCCAAGACAGAAAAGGGTGCTAGTGGTCACTCATAGACCACAGCACAGACCAGTAAACACCTCTCCCCTTATCATACCACCTTGGAAGAACTGAAAATTTACAGGTCCCTAGAAGTATCTCTGAAAATAGCTATGCAAACCCCCAAAGCTTGGGACAGTACATTCTCCACATTGGAAACAGACCTCTACCTTAATCAAGATTTTATAAGTCAAGTAATTGGTGGAATCATGAGCAAACCTCGCAAGAAGTGTCAGACTGTAGAATCTTTTTGTGGTAACAAAGAAGATCAGAACATAGAACCAAAAGACGACAACAAAGTCAAAGCTCCTACATCTGAAGCTTCCAAGAAAAATATGAACCAGTCCCAGGCCTTGGAAGAGCTCAAAAAGGATTAAGTAAGAGAAATAGAGGAAAAACTGGGAAGAGAAATGAGAGTAATGCAAGAAAATCATAAAAAACAAGTCAACAGCTTGCTCAAGGAGACCCAAACAAATACTGAAGAAAATAACACCTTAAAAAATAGCCTAACCCAAATGGCAAAAGAGGTCCAAAAAGCCAATGAGGAGAAGAATGCCCTAAAAAGCAACACTGACCAAATGGAAAAGGAAGTCCAAAAGCTTACTGAAGGAAATACTTCATTAAAAATTAGAATAGAGCAATTGGAAGCTAGTGACTTTATAAGAAATCAAGACACTGTAAAACAAATCCAAAAGAATGAAGAATTAGAAAACAATGTGAAATATCTCATTGGAAAAACAACTGACCTGGAAAACAGATACAGGAGAGAGAGTTTAAAAATTATTGGACTATCTGAAAGCCATGATCAAAAAAAAGAGCCTAGATATCATCTTTCAAGAAATTATCAAGGAAAACTGCCCTGATATCTTACAACCAGAGGGCAAAATAGAAATTGAAAGAATCCACCGATCTCCTCCTGAAAGAGATCCCCAAAGGAAAACTCCTAGGAGTATTGTAGCCAAATTCCAGAGCTCCCAGGTCAAGAAGAAAATATTACAAGCAGCCAGAAAGAAACAATTCAAGTATTGTAGAAACACAATCAGGATAACACAAGATTTAGCAGCTTCTTCATTAAGGGATGGGAGGGCATGGAATATAATATTCTGGAGGGCAAAGGAGATAGGATTACAACCAAGAATCACCTACCCAGCAAAACTGAGTATAATTCTTCAGGGGAAAAATGGTCATTCAGTGAAATAGAGGACTTTCAAGCATTCTTGATGAAAAGACCAGAGCTGAATAGAAAACTTGACTTTCAAATACAAGACTCAAGTGAAACATGAAGGGGTAAACAGGAAAGAGAAATCGTAAGAGATTCATTAAGGTTGAACTGTTTACATTCCTGCATGGAAAGATGATATTTATAACTCATGAGACCTTTGTCAGTATTAGGGTAGTTGGAGGGAAAAAGTATATGTATGTATATGTATATGTATATGTATGTGTATATATATATATAGATAGATAGATAGATAGATAGATAGATAGATAGATAGATAGATAGAGGGCACAGGGTGAGTTTAAGATGAAGGGGTCATATCTGGAGAATAAAATTAAGGGGTGAGAGAGGATTATACTGGGAGAAGGAGAAAGGGAGAGGTAGAACACGGTAAATTATCTCACAGAAAAACAGAAAAGAAAAGGCTCTTACAGTGGAGGGGAAACAAGGAAAGGAGAGAGAGAATGAGTGAATCTTATTCTCATAGGATTTGACGTAAGGAGGGAATAACATACACACTCAATTGGGTATGGAAATCTGTCTTACCCTACAGGAAAATAGGGGGAGAAGGGGACAAGAGAGTAGGGGGATGATAGAGAGGAGGGCAGACTGGGAAAGGGGGTAATCAGAAGCAAATACTTCTGAGGAGGGACAGGGTCAAAAGAAAGAATAGAATAAATGGGGGGGCAGGATAGGATTAAGGGAAATAGAGTTAGTTTTTCACAACATGACTATTATGGAAGTGTTTTGCATAACTGCACATGTATAAGCTATACTGAGTTGCTTGCCTTTTCAATGAGAATGGGTGGGGAGGGAGGAAGGGAGAAAATTTGGAACCCAGAGTTTTAAAAAGACATGTTTAAAAAAATGTTTTCACATGCAACTGGGAAATAAGAAATACAGGAAATGCGGTACAGAAATCTATCCTGCCCTACAGGAAAGTAGAAGGGGAAGGGGATAAGAGAAGGGGGGAAAAGATAGAAGAGAAGGCAGACTAGGGGAAGGGATTCAGAATGCATGCCACCTATAAGGTGGGGGGAGGGGCAAGATGGGGTGAAAATTTGGAGCTCAAAATCTTGTGGAAGTAAATGTTGAAAACTAAAAATAAATAAATTTTAAAAAAATCTTCTGTTACCCTTAATACAAATTTTAAAAATCCAAGTTGATAACATTCATGTTGTAAGATGACTAATATTGACAGACTTAACCCTTCTCAGCAATACAAGGATCTAAGACATCTCCAAAGGCCTCGTGACGGAAAATGTTATCCACATACAAAGTAAGAACTATGGAGTTTGAATGCAGATTGAAGCATACTATTTGCTATTTTTTCTTCTGTTGAGTTTTGTTTTCTCTTTCTGGTGGTTCCTCGTATTGGTTCTAATTCTTACTTACAACATCACTAATGTGAAAATATGTTCAATAGAAATGTATATGTACAGCCTATATCAGATTGCGCACCATTTTGGGGAGGGAGGTGGGAAAGGAGGGAGAGAAAAATTTAAAACTCAAAAGTCTATGGAAGTGATTGCTGATAATTCAAAATAAATTAATTAAAATTTTTAAAAAATCCAAGTTGGTTGTTATGCATCTACCTGGGTATCCTGGGTCAGAGATATAGAAAAGGAATGGTTTAACCAATGAATCAAGGGAATTTTTAGGTGTCACAGAGCACAGGGTGGGTGGGAAAGATTCCAGGGTTGCCTTGGTGAAGTAAGTATCTCTTTATTTGCTTACTTATGCCTATAATTCTTTTTTTGGGGGGTGGGCTAAAATAATGACAAAGTATTTTATTTCAAAATGAGAAAGAAAAGGCCTAAAATGTATTGCCTGTGTGAGTTTCTAAATCTCTAACAGACAATCTTTTAGGTTGGCACCAACTACCATTTGTAAAGCAATACAGCCATAATATGCCAAAAGAAAGCTTTATTAAAAAGAAAACAAGCATTCTGCATCAAGAAAATTATAGTAATCCAGTTAAATAATAATAATTTGCATTCATATATTACTTTAAGGTTTAAAAAGCACTTTAGGAGTCTTGAGAGGTAGATAGCATAAAGCGTATTATCTGCATTTTGCAGATAAGAAAACTTAGGATCAGTGACATAGAACCACATGACTTGCTCATGGCTATATGGGTAATGTACCCACCACAGCATTTAAACCTAGATCTCTTCATTTTCTTGTCCAGTGAGGCACTGACTGGTTCTGTGTTGTTTTAAAAGGCAGAATTAGAGCCAACAAATGGAAGACACATAAGGAAACACATTAGGGAGGAAAGCTAGTTATCACTAGAATGGCAATGAATTGGCTTTTCTGTTAGGTAGTAGATTTTCTATCACTAGATTCAAGCAGACGCTGAAAGAACATCTATCGAATAGCCAACAAAAGGAATTATTCCATTAGGGAGAAGTTGAAATAAATGAGATCTCTAAAAGAACTGCTTTGACTCTCAGATTGTATTGTCCTCTATGAATTACACCTAAATTATTCCCTTTTTAAAAAAATGAACAATATAAAATGAGATCAGTAAATTAAGCTTCATTATGGTAAGCCTAGAACTATAGAAAATTTTACTGAGGACTGGCAAAAGGAAAGGGCTAAAGTAACCTACTCCACATATCATGACGTTATTTTATCTCCTCCTTTTTGTATGCACTCAAGTTTCATGAAAGTAAATTGATGTACATTACTTATTCTCAAATCTTAAATGTATGTAAATAAGCCACATTATAACAAAATTATTTTGTATTACAGAGATGATCATAAATTCTTTTCTGTAAATTACAAATCATATACTGAAAAGACAATTATTAACAATAAATCTATATATAAATTTTAAAAATTAATATCTTGGCATTTTTGAGTAAATATTTCACATTGAGTTAATTTCTATAAAGTAGGTTTTTAATTCATTAATTGGTTCTTTTAATGAAGGTACTAAGTCCATGAAGACTTAAAAACCATATCTTATTCAGTTACTTATTACTCAAAGAAAAAATAAAATCTTATTTACATTCAGAAATAAGAAAAGAGATAAACATTTGTTTTGTACTTTAGGCACAAAGTAATTGTACTACATTCATTTTAACTTTCTCAATGCCTTAAATAAAAAAAAATATTCTTCAGTGATGTGTTCATTTTGGATTTTTTTTCTCTAAGGAAAAAATAAGTTTTTATAGCTTAAATGAATATTAACTATCTGCTTAAAGTGGTTTTCTTCTGTTCCTGTCTTCTCACTATTGGTCAAATAGCTCTACTTTCTATTAAAGCAATTTACTAAAAAAAACATATTCCTGCTAAGAAAAACTGAGTCCAACGATGATTTCAACAATGAGAAACTAGACTGAGTTACGCCAAAAGGCCCTTATAGAGACTTTTTTTTAACCTTCAGAGATGCTCCCACCACACTGCAAAATTTTGGTTGCCGAGAAAAACCTCTATTTTCCTTAGTAGATGACCTTTAAAATATCACAGAAGAATTTAAAAATCAATACTTAAAGTTTTATGTAAAATTTATTTTTGCTTCTCACAGATTTTTATCATAAGCATTAGGTGCTGTGGCACAGTGGAGAGAGTGCTAGATTTTGAGTTAGAAAGATGAGTTGAAATCCTATCTCAGATCCTTATCAACTGTGCAAGTCACTTAACTGATGCTGGCCTCAGTTTCCTCATCTGTAAAACTGACATAATGATGGTGGTAGCTACCTCTCAGGATTGTTGTGAGGAGCATATGAGATAATATATGTAAAGTACTTATAAACCTTAAAGCTTTACAAAAATATTAGCTATTATTATTTCTTCCTAACGCAGTCCACAAGATTCTAAGGTCATTAATTCAGAGCCCACAAAGAACTTAAGAAGAGGCATTTAGTCCAATGCTTTGTTTTTGCAGATGAGGAAACTGGGCCAGAGAGGCTGTGTTTGCCAAGGTTCTGTATTGCCAGGTAGAGGACAAGGACCTAGTTCCATTTCTGCCACTTACTACTATTACCATCTCTGAGCCTCTCATCTATTAAATAAGCAGCTTGGAATGGACAACCTTTGAGGGTCTTTCTAATCTAAATCTACGACCCTATGAATTGAATTTAGTCCTCCTTACTATTCGCTTTAATCTTATTTTTACTATAACTTCTATTTTTGTATAACTTCAGGTCATATTTATTAATACTTATGTCATCTCAGTAATTTATGACTGAAAATGAGAAGATACTATAGGGCATGAGAAGTGAAAGCAAATCACCATGACTTAATTAAGCACTGGTCTGCAGATTAAGTGCTTCTACAAAAAGGAAGAAAAGATAGAAAGGGAAAATATCGTATCTTCTTGACAACCTGGTAAAGCAGAAAGAGAGTAGTTACCCTCCTTCTGATGTTTAAAGATAGCCATAGCAAAATGAGAAAATGATCTCTCTCTCTCTCTCTCTCTCTCTCTCTCTCTCTCTGTCTCTCCTTAATTCTCTACATTGGTAGTTTTGATTCAAAACTGGTACTTAAATCCAAAGAGTTGCTTCCCATTATTTTTGAGTGTCAAACAGGCAAGAAGTGTGAATTCACCTAAATATTGTGCTAAAAAGGTTATATTCCAGGATCTGAGTAATGATAACTTTCCTGGAATTTAACCTCTTTGGTTTAATAGTTGTTTTTCATTTCAGTGATGTCCAACTCTTTGTAACTCCATTTGAAGTTTCCGGGCAAAGATACTGGAGTGGTTTGCCATTTCCTTCTCCAGTTCACTTTATAGATGAGGCAAATGTGGTTAAGTTACTTGACATGACTAGTAAGTCTGAGGACAGATTTGAACTCAGGAAAATGAGTCTTCCTAACTTCAGCCGCAGTGCTCTATCCACTGCACCACCTATCAGCCCTTGGTCTAACAATTAGTAGCAGTCAAAAGAACAGCAAATATGGAGTCAAAGAACTTAGGTTTAAATCCTGGATTCTGCAAACATTACCTTTGTGATCTTGGTGAATTTACCTCTCTGATCATCAATTTTAAAATGTGGGGCTTAAGAATAAAGAAAATGAAGGAGTTGGAATAGATCACTTCTGAGGTCCTTTCCAACTATAAATATATAATCCTACTCAAGGTTATTTTATTTCTATGCCATAAGGAAACATCAGAGAAGGCCTTTAGCAAAGAAGATACCAATAACTATACCTTTTTCAACTAAATTAAATATGAGCTTTAATTACGATACTGCTATTTATTACTCATGTGACCTTGGGCAGCGTATGATCTCTCTGGGCTTCAGTTGTATCATCTATAAAATAAGTAGATTGGACAAAATAATCTAAGATACTTCCATATCTAAATCTTACCATCTTCGATATCTATATTCTATTGAGAAATGAGGTCTATTGACCAAATTACTTCTCTCACATAATGAAAAAAATAAGTTGTGAATTCAAGCCTCAGGCACAACAACCTAGATGTTTAGCTTTGAACTGAAAATATACTACTATCTTGCAAACACAGTGTAGATAGACTAGTGCTTTGGCCATTTGAAATTCTCAATTCTGATATCTGTTAACCTTCTTCTCTTTCGTCTCATTCCAAACTGGTAGAAGAAAGAAGAAGATGAAACAGGCAGATATTAGTAGTATATACAGTTGGGAGGAGATCCTTTATCCTTTCTCCAAATATCTATCATTTCAATTAAATTCAACATGTATTTACTCTATTTATTTACAGGCCTGTCCAGGGTACATCTGACTTCCCAAATACCTCTGACTATAAGACAAAGATCTTTATATATCAAATAATTTGCTAAAACAAATTTTATAAAATATTTCTTCTAATCTGCTTTAGAACTATGTCAATATAAAAAATAACAAAAATCATACAATTATCTCAATAGATGCAGAAAAAACTTTTGAAAAATACAACTCAGTTCTATTAAAAACTCTAGAAACTGTAGGAATAAATGGAGCTTTCCATAAAATGATAAGTAGCATCTATCTTAAACCATCAGCAAGCATTAACTGTAATGGGGATAAGCTAGAATAAGATCGGGGGTGAAGCAAGAATGCCCATGATCACCACCATTATTTTATATCATATTAGAAATGCCAGCTATAACAGTAAGAGAAGAAAAAGAAATTGAAAATGTTAGAGTAGACTATGAGGAAACAAAACTATCACTTTGCAGAAGATATGATGGCATATTTAAAGAACCCTAGAGAATCAACTAAAAAGCTAGTTGAAATAATTAACAACTTCAGAAAAGTTGCAGGATATAAAATAAACCCACACACATCATCAGTATTTCTACATACTACCAACAGAATCCAGCAGGAAGAGATAGAAAGAGAAATGCAATTTAAAATAACTGCAGACAATATAAAATATTTGGGAGTCTAACTTCCCAGACAAATACAGAAATTATATGACTACAATTACAGGACACTTTTCACACAAATAAAGTCAGATCTAGATAACTGGAGAAATATTAATTATTAATAGATAGGCCATACCAATATAATAAAAATGACAAGTCTAGTTAAATTAATTTACTTATTCAATGCCATATCAAACTACTCAAAAGTTATTTTCCAGAGTTAAAAATTTTTTTTAAAAAATCTTCTAGAAGAAGAAACTCAGGAAATGTAAGGTAATCTATTAAAAAAATATGAAGTAAGGTAGCCTAATTGCACCAGATCTCAAGCTATATTATAAAGTGGTAATCATGAAAATAATATGGTACTGGCTAAGAAATATAGTGGTGGATCAGTGGAATAGATTAGGTATACAACAAACCTGAAGATTCAAGCATTTGGAAAAAGAATTCACTATCTGACAAAAAATGCTGGGAAAATGGAAATAGTTTGGCAGAAATGAGGCATAGACTAACATTTCATATCATATACCAAGATCAGCTCAAAATGGATACGTGATTTAGATATAAAGGGAGATATCATAAGAAAATCAGGGGAACATGAATAGTTTATCTGTCAGATTTATGGCTAAGGGAAGAATTTATGACCAAAAAAGAGATAATAGCATTATGGGATGTACAATGAATAATTCTGATTACTTTAAATTAAAAAGATTTTGCACAAACAAAACCAACGCAGCCCAGATTAGAAGGAAAGCAGGAAAAGTTTCTCTGATAAAGGCCTCATTTCTCAAGTATATAGAGAACTGACTCAAATTTATAAGAATATGAGTCATTCCCTAATTGATAAATGGTCAAAACAGACAATTTTCAGGAGAAATCTAAGCTATCTATAGTAATATGAAAAAAATGCTGATTAGAGAAACGCACATTTAAAAAAGCCTGAAGTATCACCTCACACCTATCAGTTTGGCTAATATGACAGAAAAGGAAAATGAAAAGTGCTGGAGAAGATATGGGGAAATTGAGACACTAATGCACTGTTGGCAGTTTTGAACTGATCCAACCATTCTGGAGAGCAATTTGGAATTATGCTCAAAGGGCAACCAAACCATACACACCCAATGATCCAGCAATACCACTACTAGGTCTCTATCCCAAAGAGATCAAAGAAAAATGAAAAGGTCCTATATGTGTAAAAATACTTATAGCAACTTTTTTTTTTGTGGTGGCAAAGAATTGGAAATTGAAGGGATGCCCATCAATTGGGCTGAACAAGTTGTGGTATATGCTTGTAATGGAATATTACTGTCCTCTAAGAAATGATAAGCAGGATGATTTTAGAAAAACCTGGAAAGACTTACATGAACTGAGGCAAAGTGAAATAAGCAAAACCAGGAGAACATTATACATAGTAACTACAATATTGTATGATAATCAACTGTAAATGACTTAGCTATTCTCAGCAATACAATGATCCAAGACAAAGGATTCAAGATGAAAAATGCTATCCACCTCTAGAGAAAGAACTGATGGAGTCTGAATGAAGACTGAAGCAGACTATTTTTTACTTTCTCCATTTTTTTGTGGGGATTTTTTGGTCTGTTTTCTTTCACAATATGACTAAATTGGAAACATGTTTTGCATGACTGCACATTTATAACCTATATCAATTGCTTATGGTCTCAGAGAAGGAAGGAGAGAATTTGGAACTCAAAATTTTAAAAAAATAGTATCAAAATGGTTTTTACGTACAAATGGGAACAAATAAAATACTGTTAAAAAAAAAGACATATGAAATGATGCAAAGTGAAGTGAACAAAGCCAGGAGGTCATTGTACATGGTAACAGCAATACCGTACAATGATCAACTGTGAATGACTTAGTTATTTTCAGCAACACGATGAACCAACACAATACGAAGGACTTATGATGAAAAATGTTATCCACCTCTAGAGAAAGAACTTGTGAAGTTTGAATGCAATGAAGGTATACTTTCTAAACTTTTTAATTTTTGTTGGTTTTTCTTTTCTTTTTGGTCTGTGTAACATGGCTAAGTGCTTGCCTTGTCAAGAAGTAGGAAGGGGAGGGAAGGAGATAATTTGGAAAATTTTGAAAACTTACAATTATTAAAAATTATAAAAATCAGATGTTAATTTGTTTTATATGTAACTGAGAAAAAATAAAATAAAAACATTCTTTATAAAATCTGTCTTAGACACTTAAATATTATGTAAGTATTTTAAGAAGATTATTTTATCTTACATCTGTAAGCAGAAAATTTTTCACACTTCCTTGTTTGTCTTCACTCTCTGAGGTATGTAAGTTCAAAAGGTGATGATTTTGTTGACTGCAACCATGTGGTCAATAGATTCCAAGAAGCAGTAGTTATTAAAGATTTTTCCATTAGGGCTATCCTCTGGGAAAAAACGGAAACATTGCTATGTGAGAACTGAGAGTTGAGTTCAAATGCCAGCTTATTGCTCTTTGGATCTGTATTTAGCCTCTGGTTTGGGAGGTGAGGATGGAGTAGAGAAATTTTGAGTAATTTTTACAATTCTAAGTTACACTAGCAAATTTCAGCACCGAATGGATCCAAATTGTTTTTTGGGTTTCTTTGTATGCTTTTTTCCACCCTCAGTCACCGAATAGCAATAACCTTACTATGAAATGTGATGGTAGAAGAGGAGTTCTAATTGAATTTAAAAGTACACCATACAAATGTCTTTTTTTTTCTAAGCTACATCATAGTCTTAGGGAGGTACAAAAAAAAGAGCGTATTAGGTTTCCTCTCCCCCTCAATTACAGCACTCCCTCAGGTATGAGAGCTGAACTTGAAATCTAAGCTTTAAAACAAAGAAAAGAAATCATTAGAAATGCCTCCTTATGAAGAGAAACATCTAATAGTACGCCGGAATTTCTTTGGCTTGGAACACTGGCAGGTTTTTTTATTTGCTTCTTGTTAAAACATTAATGCTTTTCGGCTTTTCCAATCATTAACAGTTTCATCTTATGGCTCCCTACGGAGTTACAAGCTGATAAAATTGTTCAGTACTCCTCAAACAAAGAGCTAACATCAGAGAGGTTTCTCAATAAAAGCTGCAGAAGGGGCCTGTTCTATCACCTGATGCTTTCCCCCAATCTTTCAATTCTCTTATGCATGCTACTTAGAATCTAATTCCCAGACAGCTATGGCAGGAACAGAAAGCATTCTATCTACAACTAAGACTAAACTACTGTAAAACTTTATTACTTTTAATTAATGCAATCCCCAACTGTGCTAAATCACTCTTCTAACTCTTAAAGGAAATATTTCCATGTAAGGAATTCCTGTTCCAGCATCTGATTTCACAGTCCTAGTTTTCCTTCTTTTCTTCAGATGGTTTCTGAATATGCAAGACAATAGTTTTCTTGCACTCTCCTGCTACAGTCCTTCTGTAGCATCAAACTGTCTTTAGGGTACTCTTATTGGATATGCGGCCAACAATTCAAATACATGATCTAAACTGACTCTTCATTTTTCCCTCTATGACAACTCTCTTCATTCCCTACATCTTGCATGTCATCACATTCTGTTAGTTTTCCCTTCAGTCAGTCCTTTCTCATCCACTTTCACTAACATCATCCTAGTTCAGGCACTTATTTCCCATCAGGACACTACAATAGCTATCGCCTTGGTCTTTCCATTTTTATTGATTTGTCTTTTTCTAATCTAACTCAATGGAGTCGTTCCAGATTGTTTGTTCAGTCATTTTTCAGTCATGTCCACTTTTTCATCACCCCACTTGGAGTTTTCTTCACCAAGATACTGGAGTGGTTTGCCATTTCCTTCTCCAGCTCATTTGAGAGATGAGGAAGCTGAGGCAAATAGAGTTATATGAGTTGCCCAGGGCCACACAGCTGGTAAGTGTCTGAGGCCAGATTTGAACTCAGGAAGATGAGTATTCCTGACTCCAGGACCAGCACTCTATCCACTGTAGCACCACCTAGTTGCTTATTCCAGATTAATTTTCCTAAAATACTACTTTACATCACACTTAGGAACCTACAAAGACTCCTCGATTTCTAAAGAATAAGTCAAAAACTTTTATTCAGACATTCAAGGCCTCTCATAATCTGTATCCTCTTTACCCATCCAACCACGTCTTTTCAGCACTCATCCCTGCTATAGCCAGAATGATCTCTTTTCTATTCATTGTACAAGGCATGTTTAGTCTTGCCTAAAACCATACTTTCCTCAAGGAGTGAATCACAAAATCATAAGGACTAGGGCCAGTTACAAATTGTTATTACATTATTTACCCTCACTGCATTAAGGCAATCCTTTTACAGCCCCCCACCCCTCACAAATGATTCTCTGTCCTACTCACTAGAGTTACTATGTCAAAGCATTGCAACTTTCTTTGAGCTTTCCATGCATCCTTCTCCCCATCCCTTCAGCAGAGGGCCTGGTCTCACATTTATTCCAAATAAATAAAATTGTGACTATTATCTGAGAGCTCCCTCTTCTCTCCTGCTCCTTATCTCATGTCACTTGTGACTCTCCCACCCGTTCCCCCATTATTTCTTCCTTCACCCTTGTGTCACCTACAAGGTGGTCTTTCTCCTTGCCAAGACAAACCTCTCTACATAACTCATGATCCTAATCTATCTTCTTTAACAGATTGGCCCCTTTATCCTACTCCTCTAACGTTCAATATTTCCGTATCTACTGGCTGTCTCTCTACTCCCTATAAACGTGCTAATGTCATTCTATCCTCAAAAAAATCTTCACCTGATCTAGCCATTCCCACTAGCTATCACTCTAAATCTCTCTTCCTTTACATGATTAAACTCGATAAAGCTTCCAACTTCATTATTCAAGTGAATGAAGCTGTCCTCTCTGAAGTTACTAGTGATCTCTTAATCACCAAATTTAATGACCTTTTCTCAGTCTTCATTCTTCTTGATCTCTATGCAGCCTTGAACACTGTAGATCACTCTCTTTTTCTCTAAGTTTTTTTTTAATATTGCTTTCTCCTGGTTGTCCTTCTACATGTCTGACCACTCCTTTTCAGCTTCTTTTACAAGATCTTCCTTTATGTCACACCAACTAATTAGAGAACCCCCCAAGGGTCTGCCTTGGACCATCTTCTTTTGGCCCTTTTACACTCTTTGTCTTGAGAACTCATCATCTCCCTTGGGGTCAACTGTGATTTTTATGGGGACGACCCTCAGATCCATTTTCCAACTTCTCTCCTCATCTCTCGTCTAGAATCACCACATGCTCACTGGACATCTCCAATTGGATGTCCTGCAGCCATTTCAAAATGAACATGTCTACAATGGAACTCATCCTCTCCTCCTCTCCTCTCAATACTCTGTTTTTGAACCTCCCTAATATTATCAAGGATACTAGTATCCTCCCATTTCTTCAAATTCTCAAATTCATCATCCTTGACTCCTCATTTTCACTCAACTCACATATACAGTCTGTCACCAAGTGTTGTCATTGCTACCTTCACAACATCTCTCATAATATCTCTTTTTTCCCCTCCAATTACAAAACCATCAGTCATGTACAAGCCTTAATCACCTTATGCCTGGACTACTGAAAGAGATTATTGGTTGGTCTCTCTGTTAAAAATCTTTCCCCACTCCTGTCCATTCTCCATCTGGCTGATCTCCTTCAAATGCAGACCTGACCACATCACTGCCCTATTCAACAAACTCCATTAACTGCCCCCCCCATTCAAAGTATAAAATCTTCTGTTTGGCTTTTAAAGTCCTTCACAATCTGCCAACCATTAACCTTCATAGTCTTATGGTTTACCCTTATCCAACTCCAGTGCGCTGGCCACATTGTTTGAACGTAAAATATACACTTGCCAAAAAGACCATTTTATGGAGAACTCACACAGGGCAAATCTCATATGGTGGTCAGAAAAAGCAATACAAGGATACTCCCATGGTCTATCTTAAGAACTTTGGAATTGATTGTGTGACATGGGAGACACTGGCCTGGGACTGCCCAGCAGAGAAGGTGCTGTGCTCTATGAGCAAGGCAGAACTAAAGTAGCTCAAAAGAAATGCGAGATGAGCAAACATAGAGAATCCACCCCAAATATTCACATGGATTATTTGTGCCCAACCTGTGGTAGAACATTCTGAGCTTGTATTGGTCTGAGCAGCCACAGTTAGACACACTGTAACTTGACTCGAGCATATTGATGTCATTTTGGTCCTCTTTGAGAACAAAGGACAACAGCCAATCCATGGACTTTAAGATTCAGTAACACTGGTCTTCTTGCTGCTCATGTCACAAGTCATTCCATCTCTTGACTTGGTATCTTCTCATTGAATGTCCCCAGACCCTGCCTTAAGAACTACCGCTAGCCACTGCTAACCTTCCCTCTGAGAGTACCTCTAATTTATACTGCATGTATCTTATTTGTATATGGTTCCTGCATATAGAATGAATTTGGACATCTTTATAAATTGTAGACAAATAGGCCCATTATAGTCATCTAGTCCAAACATTCCCTTCATTTTTACATATGAGGGAATAAGTTTAGAGAGGTAAGGAGACTCATAGATGATTCTGCAAGGATAAATAGCAGAGATAAGATATGATCCCAAGACTTCTGGCTTCAAACCTTTTATTTATAAAAATTCTGGTAGCTAAAAAAGGGCTTTTATTTATAATATATATTACATTATGAAAAGTAATACTAAGCTGAAGTAGCTGAGAAAAATATTCTCATAAATAGGAAATAACCTTATAAATAAATAAATTGTGTTGTTGGTACATCTTTATTAAATTTCAAGCAATACTTCCCACAGTAAGTGTACATTAATTGAGAGTTTTAAGCTATGGAGAGGCTCTTCAGAAAACATTAATTTACTTTAAGCAAATACTTTCTCATTCCAAAGTACTTCCCAATAATTTACTTCCCAAACTTGCCTTCTACTTCACAAAAGAAAAATTAACATGACTTCAAAAAGCAGGCAAATCCTATAAACAATTAAAATCACCAAATATTTCCTGATGTCAGGAGAAAATAAGAGAGGAACATTCAGCATGTTGAGTGGACACCTGATGGTAGGACAGACAAAAATGGAGCAAGATGGGCTGTGATTTGCTTTACCAAAGGGAACTTCTAAATTCATGACATCACTGATCCATTTGATTAGTTGAACATTTAAGTATTTCTTGAAGTCCTAGGTATGGAATCAGAGGACCTGGTTTCAAATGTTCTGCCAAGTATTGCCTGTATGATATTGGGTAGATAAACTTTATGGGCCTCAGTTTCCTCACCAGTAGGTGAGCTTTCTGATCCCTTTCAAGCTCTAAATCTAAGATCCTATGTACTATTTATATGATATTTTTCCTGATTGGTGCTAAAAAAGGCTCAATAACAACATAATGTTGATGAAATATCACAATAAATAAGCACAGATCTAGAAATATTCCTTAGCTTTAGGAAGAATCAGATCACAAGAAAATAGGCTTCTATAAATTCCTTAATTAAAATATTTAAAGTATTAAGTGTCTAAGACATGTAAAGCACCATCACCATGCTGGGCACTAGCAATACA
Source organism: Vombatus ursinus (assembly GCF_900497805.2). Taxonomy (NCBI): domain Eukaryota; kingdom Metazoa; phylum Chordata; class Mammalia; order Diprotodontia; family Vombatidae; genus Vombatus; species Vombatus ursinus. The sequence goes on from NW_020954562.1 coordinate 8,824,696, forward strand.
AAAATGAAAACTGAAATGGCACATTCTCTCAAAGAGGTTAGACTCGTTTGGGGGAAGGCAGGCAGGGTATACATGCACAAATAAATATAAGTTGGAATGTAGGGAGGAGAGAGATGCAAATTGCTCTAGAAAAATGTGTGAAGGGAGGGACTGCTTTCAATTATGAGAGAATCAGAGGACTCATGGAGAAGATGGTGTCTGAGTTGGGCTTTAAAGGAAAAGAAGGATTTCAATACGCAGAAAAGAAGAAGGGGTGTATCCAAGAACAGGAGACAACTTGTGCCAATGAAAGAAAGTGAGAAAGTTTCAGCTGAAAGTCCAATATGGTCAGAATGTATACTGAAGTATGGCATAATGGGAAATACAGCTAGAAAGGTAAGCTAGACTCAGACTTTGGAAGACACTAAATTCAAGGATAAGGGGTTGATGTTTTATTATATAGGTAACAGGTAGTCACTAAAGATATTTGAGTAAGGGAGTTCCAGAGACCTGTGCATTAGGAAGATTATTTTGACATCTGTGTGAAAGATGAATTAAATAGGTAAAGATCTGGAGGCAGGAAAACAAGTTAAACTCATCCTGGTGAGAGTTGGTCAATCAAAAACAATTACTAAGCACCTACCAAGGGCCAGGCACTGTGCTAAGAGCTGGGGACACAAAGAAAGGTAAAAGACAGCCTCTGTTCTCAAGAAGTTCACAGTCTAATGAAGGACACAATATGGAAATTACTAATAGAATGCATGAAAATGAAGGAATATATGTGGAAGACACTGGCAACTGATGAGGTATGGGAAGCGAGGGGGGGACAAAGAGTCAAAAATGATAGAATGTTCAGCCCATGTGACAGAGATAATCTAATCCAATTTCCTTATTTTTTTCACACGAGGAAAACTAAGTCTTAGAGATGAAAAGTCCTCAAAGTGCCATAGGTAATAAGAGGCAGGGCTCAGGTTTAATCCCCATCTCTTCAAAATGCAAGTTCAGTGCTCTCTGTACTATATCTCCTCAAGATTTTTGATCCTGGGTCACTGGGAATGGCGATTTGTAGGTGGATGCTAGGAGATGATGCAGAGTGAAGACAAAGAGGAGGAGTTTTGTTTCAGATAGGCAGAGTTAGTGGTATGGATAGGGACATCTAGGTAGATACATCCAGCAGGCAAATGGAGATGGAGAATTAGTGCTCAGCTTAGAGACTGGTGCTGGATACATACACGTACACATATATCTGAACTTGGCATTGGCTCTCAGAAGTGACATATGAAGCCAACAGCTTGTCTGATGTCACTATCCATTCAGGCTAATTTCTTATACCTTTCAAATATACAGAGCAATAAAATCACAATTGATGATTGGAATGTTAACCAGGAGGCACTGCAAGAGACTTTATGATCAGTGTACTTATTAAGGCAAGAAAGTGACTGATGTCTTAGTTAAGCAAAAAATTAAATGACTCTTGGGTATTCTAGATAATAAATGGTTATGTTTGGAATACCAATTTTATATGATGAAAATCTATCTAAGGATGCAAACTTCTTAAAAGATATGTTGCTCTGGACCACTTGAATAACTAGGCACTATTTCAATGTCTAAATGCATCAAGCACAATATATATACTTTGCAGTAACAGAAACAAGAATAAATGGTCTAAAAAAGAGGAAAGACTAAACAAAAGATAAAATGTAAGGCTGCAAACCTCAAATCATAAAATCAATAATATCTCAAATTACTAGGAATACTAACTCAAAACTAAAAAAAAAACCTTATCAGAATAAACAATAAATTTTTAGATACAATTAATCCCCTTAAGGAATTAGTGAGCCAATTGAAGAAGAATGAACTAACAGAGAGAAAAAAGTTCTAATAACACTTCCAAAAATAAAGAAAAAAATTGACCATATGAAGGGTGTGGTACCAAGTGATGAAATGTCAGTCTTCTGGAGAAATCCCAAAATCTCATTAACTTGAAAGTGATTTTCTAACACACAGACAAAAATTATACAGGCAAAATCACAGAGATTCTACCTACTGAAAGGTGGGTTACTTAAGCTATCAAAGAAGTGAATAATTAGAAAATATCAGATTCACTGTAGAAGAATTTCTGGTACAAAAAACACACCAGAATGTATCATAGATGCTTCAAGTACAAACTGCAAACCTAAATTAATCTTTATTTCGTCTGGCAATAATAGAAGGGATAGTGAAAATATCAATACTTGTAGTTTAAATGTGTTAAGTGCTGCTGAATGCCCTTGCATCTCAAAGAGGTTATTTGACCTATTAGAACTGAGATATACTTGGTTTTCACACAGATATAGATATAGATAAAATGTATACTCCTAGCATAACGTTCATTTCTTCACAATTTGACCTTAACTAACTTTTCCAGGTTCATTCTTTACACATGATGCTCTTTACTGTCTCCATGCTTTTTCATTAACTGTCCTTGCCATGAAATGAGCTCCTTCTTCACCTCTACCTCACAGAATCCCTGACACCCTTCAAGCCTGAGCTAAGACAATGGCCTTCTCCTTGAAGCCTTTCTTGACCCCTCCAACCAAGAGCACCCTCCTTCTTCTAAGCTACCTTGTATTTGTCTATGTATATGTATACATATGCATACTATGTATGCATATACGTTAGTGTGTGTATATTTATTTTATATACAGTTATATATGAATGTATTGCCTTCCCTAATAGAATATAAACTCCTTGAGAGTGGGGTATGGGGTCATTTTTGTCTTTGGTACCACCAGTGTTTAACATAGTATATGCCATATAGAGGAACTTAATTCCTATTCATTGGCTGATAACTGTTTAATAAATGTCTGTTGAATTTTGGTGAATCTTACAGAATTGTTGAGTCATGAGGACTCAAAATCCATCAAATCATTTCCCTGATTTTATTTATTCTGTAAAACAAAAATTTATTCTACTGTGTTGTCCATAAAGTTTTCATTCATTAGACCTGGGGATGCAACTATGATGCTGAATAAGGCACTTAATAGGAAATTTCAATTAGATGACTAAAACCAGTTTTTAGCTCTAAAAACTTATGCCTTGATGATGATCTCAAGAGCAGATACCTATATATTTTATATCATCACATGAAACCATTCTAAATTTTTTAAAATGAATTTTCTTAGTATGATTTCAAAATTTAGTTTCTTCATTTTGCAGAATAATTTTTGTATCTTCAAACTCAGACATCTGTGCGACAACAATACTTACAGGGGCACATATCTGACTCAAATAGGAAAGGGTTGTCTCTGAATTCATCATGGTCCAAGAATAATCATCTCATCTCACTATTGACATATTATTCAGGTCATCTTTTCTACCAGAAAACTCTAAGGTAAATTAAAAAATTAGACTATTGTGGGATAAATCATCTAATTCTATAAATGAACTTGATCTAGAAACAACTGGAGTGGTATCATGAAAAAATTCAAATCTAGAGGAAAGTATTTGTAGGGTTGACTAATACATGACTCTTCTTGAAACTCTACAACTAAATACACTGAGAAAGTCCTTAGATTAATTACAAATCTTGATACAGAGGTAAAGTGATTTCATGAGAGAGCTTTGTAAATATCTCTCACTCAGTCTTAGAAGGAAGTATCTAAGCATGGAAACTGACATGAGACTGGTCTCACCTTATTGGGATTTGGACACTAGAGCCAAACCCATTTCATATAAGCACAAATTCACATGACTTTAAATCATAATGGACTCTCATCTGTTTCCTCATTAGAACTTTTGTTACTAGTGGTGGTTGTATCTGAGAGACATATAGACCGAGTAAAAGTGTTGAAAACTATGCTATAAAATAAAATTTTATATTTATCCAATACCATTCATTCAAGGAGTTCAAAGTGAATTTCACATTTAACTTAGCCTAGGATTTGGCTATAAACTGGATATTAAACAAGCTGGGTTCTAATTACATCGCAAACACATATTTGCCCTGTGGCCTGGGGGAAGTCATTTAATCTCTCTGTATATCATTTTATCCATAAGTATTAGAAGAAAGAATATTTTTCTAGAGTAATTATCTTTTAAAAAATTAGCTGATGCTTTTTGTTTGTATGTCACATTTACTTCCAAACATCCTCCGTCTCTTCAAAAAGCCATCTTTTGTAACAAAAATTAGACTAAAAAGAGAAAAATGGCAGATAAGCAAAAGCAACATGCGGACCACATCTCGCAGTATATGCCATATTCCACACACTAACCCCCACCTCTAAAATGAGGGGAAGAAGAAACATTTTTTCAAATATATCTACTGGAACAGGAAATGGAGAAAAAGAACTAGGGGAATGTCAAAGATATATTTTCCTTACTGCAACAGAAAATTTGACCACAAAACAACAGGTAAAGTTTCATTATAAATTTTCCTCATGCATTAAATGGCATCACTGTTTTCTTCTTCTTTAAACTCAAGATTAAACGAGTAAATTCTGTCTAGTCTCTAAAGAGGCAATATATTTCCTTGAGAATTTTAAGAAAAATCAAGACTCAAAAGGTCTTAATGTCGATCTCCTTAGAGAAGACATATTGTAATCGCACAGCCATGCTTCTATTAATCATAATACATGTTTTCATGAATAGTTAAAAGCATTTGATTATTCTTCTATTAAAGATCAGTCATCAATCCCATGCTAATTATCAAGTAACACCCATGACTTGGAAATGAGAAAATCAGGATAAACAAAAAGGGTTTTAAGAATATTATTTCTCCTTGATAAAATGGAAACAGCTCAGTACTATGAAGAGAGTGCTGAATTTGGATTCAGAGGGATCTTCATTTCAATCCCAGCCCTACCACTTGCTACATGACCATGATCAAGTTATTAATTTCTTTGGAGCTCAGTTTCTTCATCTGTAAAATGAGGGAGTTGGATTAGATGACCTTTCAGGTCCCTTCCAGTTCTAATTCTATCATCCTATAATCTGATTTCCTCTCGTTCTAAATCCAGGATCTAAGATTATTATCAATACTAACCTATCAGAGCTAGTTCTTACCAGGCACTTTACCTGAGGCAGCCCTTGAAGAAACTGCTAGATAACTAAGAAAAAAAGAAATATTTACATTCAAAATGCACTTGGGTTCTGCAACTTGTTTATCAAACTACTTTATATGAAGTATGGCCTTTAATCCATTTTCATTTGCCTCTAAAAAACTTAATAAAGACTAATCCACCTTCACTGTCCTTCTGATGATCACCTAGTTCTTTCAGTAAAGTGATGGACATACTAGGGAAAATGTTTGCTCACTAAATGCAACAAGCTTTGTCTTTTAAGATACTGGAGTACAGAAAAAGCAGCTTTGTAACACTATGACACTGTAATTATTGGCATGGTTATATTCAAATAATATTCCATTCACTCAAGATGTACTTGAAGTAAAATGCATTTTTCCCCCTTCCAAAGAGCCTGAATGAACCAGAAGAAATACTTCTGACTAGCTGATCAAAGTTAACAGTTTAAAAGTCTGTCTTTTATATAAGGATTGTTCAATAGGAAACCTCCAGGTGGATTTCAGATAAGACAGTATTACTATTCACTGCTGACAAGTTACTTCAAAAAATATTTCTAAAGGCTTTTCAATAATGCTAAAGAATTTACTGTACAAATATGCTACAAAAGAGAAAAAAAGTAGAAAGGGAACACCCACAGGAACATTTACCTTCCACTGCTCTTTTGAAGAAAACTTTGCAGCTGCCACAGGTCACCACCCCATAATGACATCCTGAAGCTTCGTCCCCACACACCAAACATATTTTAGAAGGTCTTGAAGATGTAGTAGAGACACTTCGTAAAGAAGAACTGTAAAAAACAAAACAAGATTGAGATTATATGAACTGTAACATTATGGCATAATTGTGTGAAAGAAATGCTTTGTAAATTAGGTCCAGGAAGTACAACATGGTGTCTTGAAAGAGGACTAGATAGAAGCAGAAGCTTGGCTATACACAAGGGTCACCTCAACTAAAGTGTGTTTTCCTCACCTTTTTATCTTTTTATCGTCTAGCTTAAAAAATTGTTGTGAGAATCACATGAGAGTGGATACAAAGTACTTTGAAAACCTTAACGTTCTACATAATTGTAAGCTTCTATTATTAGTTGGTAGTTTGGGCTTTCTCAATAGTGAATTGTAAAGTCAGAAGGAAATCCTCAGGATTCCTAGGTCTCTAGAGGAATAAAATCTTGTATTGCTGGGTTTGAAAGAGGTCACTAGAAAGGACTGGACTACCACTTCCCTGAGTTGGAAGAAAGACAGACTGACAGGAAGGTTTGGAAAGAGAGGAAAATACAAGAAACATGGGTCAAATTTAAAATAGGATAGAGAGGGGAAAATTGTGGCATATTCACATTGAACCTAACTGCGGTACGCTCACACTGAACTTAAGATCTAAACTTTTTTTTTTTGTTTTGTCTAGTTACTTCAGTCAACAATAATTTGTTAATCACTTACTAAGAGCCAGTTGTTTGTATAATTGTATAAAGTAGATTCAATTATGGTTTTGTGATATACTCAACACTTCTCACATGTGTTCTATTGACTTTGTGCTTATAACATTACTATTTAATTTGCCCAAAGTGGAACTCCTGCACAGTAATTTTAAATAAGTATAAGTTAAACTTCCAAATTTGCAAATGGCATCTCAAATTCACATTTAAAATTCAGCTCATCACACAGTCCATTCCTTCTAGCTTCCTTATTTCTGTTGATGACAAAAGGCTTAAAATCTTAAGAGTCACCTGATTCCCCCTTCAACATCACTCCCATCCAATCAAATCCTAATTCCTGTTGATTCTATGACCACAATATTACTGTCACTTATCTATTTATTTCTACTCATACTGTTATGGACTTAGTTCAAACTCTCATTTATCTAGGTTATTTTAATACTCTCCTAACTCATTTCATGACCTTTAATTTCTCCCTTATTCACTCCATCCTTCACTCAGATACCAATATAATTTTCTGTCATTCATTTAATCCTTCTGTGACCTCTCAATGCCAAAAGAATAAAAGCCTTAGCCTGGTACTTAAGGTTCCCCACAATCAGTATAGAACATATCTATTCAGCCTTATTCCATATTCCTCCCCTTTATAATTCTGTATTTCCCCCAGATTTTGGCTATTCTTCAATCTCATTCTCTCACACATATCATTATCATACATAGACCATGTCCCATGCCTAGTTCTCTCATCCTCTCTGTCATTTGAAATCTTACTCTCATCTCTAATGCAGATGAATCTACGTATCCAGTACTCAACTCTCTCCTGAATTCTAGCTCGTGGTCTCTAGCTGCTGCTGGATGTCCCACAGGCATCTTCACATATCTAAAACAGAACTTATTACCTTCTTTCTTGCATTCTCACTCAATTTTGTCCAGGGTACCACCTTATTTCTAGGCACCCAGGTTTGCAACCTTCACTCTTCACTCTCACTCACCAACCCCTCCCCTCCATTCCCTCCACACCAAGCCTAATTAGTTGCTAACTTACTTTTTAAATATCCATCCCCTCCCTCTCTACTCATGCCATAACTATCCCTAGTTCAGGCTCTTACCACCTCTCACTTGAATTCGTGCAGTGGTCTCCTAATAATCTCTCAAATGAGATAATATTTGTAAAGCGCTAAACATAGTAGGCACTATAATAAATGCTTATTGCCTTCCCACAAATACATCTCTCAACAAGCCTCTCTGACTGTAATCCATTTTCAACATAGCTGCCAAGTTAATATTCCAAGGGTGCTGCTCTGACGATGTCACTTTCCTGCTAAAGAAGCTTTGGTAGTTAGCTCTCCATTGCCTTTGGAAAATATGAAATCCTATGCTGGGCATTTAAACCCCTTTACAATTTGTCTCTGGACTTGTTTTTCAGCATGATTACACAATATACCTTCTCACACACTCTACACTCCCCCAACCTTGCCTACATCCTAGTGAATAGAAGACTCTCCCTTCCTAACCTCTTGAAACCCTTATATCTCTTTAAGACTAAACTCGTATGCCACCTTCTTCAAAAGGCCCTTTTTGATTCCCCCAATTGTTAAAGCCTCCTCCAACCAATGCCCATTTATTTAGTAAATATCTCACAATGACTACACTTTACATAGTGTACCCTCCACAACAGATCTAAGTTTCTTGAAAGCAGGAACTGTCACTTTTTAATCTATCCTCTCAGATTCCAGCACAGTGGCAAACACATGTGGAGAGCTTAATAACAATTCCTGTTTGATTTCTCTTCAAATCCCAGGTTAGGTGCTAACTCCCCCATTAAGTCTTCTCAGATGACTTTCACAGATTCTTTTCTCTGTCTAGACCCCTCCCTCCCTCCTTGGCTCTTACCACATTCCACCTGGTAGAATACTTTTTACATATCTTGTCACACCTATTGGACTATCAGTTTTCTAAAGGTGGAGACTGACCATCTTTTTTATTTCTCTGTAGCACCTAGCTCAGTGACTTGCAGGTGTAGTTACTTCTGAATAAATATTGCTGAATTGAATTAAAACTTCACAATTTTACCAGTCCTTTACTTTGGACTTGGATACTTGAGAATATCAGACCCTGGTTACCAAATAAACCAGTTTTTACTGTCCTTACCAAAAAGAAATTCTACTGTCATGAAGGATTTCATGACAAAGTTTTATCTGGAGCACATTTTATATTTTAATGAAAATATACAATAAAACAACACATTGATAATCACTACTTTCCTTGGGACAAAACTTAATAAACATGCTACTCTACTCTCAAATAACTTTAGGTTATTACCCTGAATCCAGCTATCATTAAATAAGACTATTTTTTATTTCAAATGTATGTCTTTGAAAAAATAGCATTCTATTTTAATGATCAGTTTCTGATAACAAATGCTCAAAATTGATCATTTCTCTTCTTATGTTTTCCTCAACAAATATGATTTTACATCAACTTGTTGCTGCACTGGGATAATTATAATTACAATGGAATCTGACTTATTCTTCAATATTATGAGAATAAAAAAACTGTAAACAATTTATTTACAAACAACGAAGAGACTGCCATATACATGGCATTCAAAGAATGAAACATAAATAGGTAATATAAATACTTGTCCAAATTAAATGGATTAGGCCACATGAATCCCCACCCACCCCCACCCCCTCCACTTCTCATAACTTCTAACAACAGAATAACAGTGTTTAGTTCTTTACTTTGAAATCATACTACTAATCTCATTATATTAGAACATAAGTTTAGAGAATGCAGACAGTGCTAATGAGGCCAGGGTTACAGGTTCAATCCCCATATGGTTTATTTAGCTTGGCACAGTAAAAACTGTTCTATGACCACAAACTGTACTCTGAAGCTCAACCAGCTGTCTTACAAATATAAATCATTATTCACAAGGGAGACTGGGCAACAAAGTGTGAATAGCTCAGCACAATACATCACCATTCCAAAAAAAAAAAAATATCCAGAAGTACAGTATTTGTTGATACTGGGTCAGATAGGTTGTTCTTACATATGAAGAATAGCACACATTGTAGGCCACATATTTTAAATAAATCTATTTTTACATTTTAAGGAAAAATAAGTTTAAATGTATTAAGATATTAGGCATTTCTTTCAAAAATATCATAAGCCTTTCATGAGTATTTTATATCAAATATCAAAATGAACTATTACATGAAATTCATGGTCAGTTTATAGTGTATTTGGGGTCTTGGAGTGGAGAAAAGAGCAAGCCTAAGATACCAATTTTAAATTGGTACATTTTAAATGATGAAGGATTTCATGACAAAGTTTTATCTGGAGCACATTTTATATTTTAATGAAAATATACAGTAAAACAACACATTGATAATCACCACTTTCCTTGGGACAAAATTTAATAAACATGCTACTCTACTCTCAAATAACTTTAGGTTATTACCCTGAATCCAGCTATCATTAAATAAGACTATTTTTAATTTCAAATGTATGTCTTTGAAAAAATATCATTCTATTTTAATGATCAGTTTCTGACAACAAATGCTCAAAATTGATCATTTCTCTTCTTATGTTTTCCCCAACAAATATGATTTTACATCAACTTGTTTCTACTTTCCTATAATTTCACTGGTGCAAGCCCTCCTTTCTGTCAATGCAGATCACAATCCTATAAGGCCACAAGGTACAGTGTGAAATGCCATGCCAGCTTTTTAATTTTTGAAACAAGTTGTGTTTTGATCAGTATTTTATACCATAAAAATAAATAACTTTATATTCAATATAAAGGGATCAGGAGAGAAGCAAAAAAATAGGCTACAATGAAGACCCCAAATAACAAAAAATCCAGTATTTTTTCTCTTTCATTTGTCAGAAAATATGACTTTTAGTCCTGGTTCTGCTACAGATTAAGTGGGGTGGACTCTGATCAGTTGGGTGACCTCTAAACATCCGTTTTCTCATCTGTTTTAATAAATAACGACAACAACAACAATAGCAAAAGTAAATAAACATTTACATAATACTTTAAAGTTTGCAAATGGTTTTATACTTGTAATAGGTGTGGGATAAATCTGATGTGGACCCGAGAACACCCCGTTCTCCCATCTTTAATCTCTCTAGCCTCTTCCCTCCTGTCTGCAAATCTCTTGAGATTTCTCCCTTCCTTAGGAAAACAAACATTTCCATAACCCCAAATTATTATCCTATATTTAATTCTTCCTTTCATAGGTGAACTTCTAGGATTTATTTCTCTTTTTAATATTTATTTATTTTTAGTTTTTGACATTCACTTCCACAAGATTCTGAGTTCCAAATTTCCTCCCCTTCCCTCCCCTCCCCCCACCTCAAGACAGTGTGCAATCTGGTATAGGCTCTACATGTACAATCATATTAAACATATTTTCATATCAGTCATGCTGTAAAGAAGAATTAGAACCAAAGGGAAAAACCATGAGAAAGAGAAAACAAAACAAAACAAAAAAAAAGAGCAAATACTATCCTTCAATCTGCACTCAGACTCCATAATTCTTCTGGATGTGGATAGCATTTTCCATCATCAGTCTTTTGGAGTTGTCTTAGATCTTTTCATTGTTGAGAATTAAGTCTATTAAAGTGAGTCAGCACACAATGTTGCTGTTACTATGTATAATGGTCTCCTGGTTCTGCTCACTTCACTCAGCATCAGTTCATGTACGTCTTTTCAGGTTTTTTCTGAAGTCTACCTGCTCATCATTTCTTACAGAACAAAAGTATTCCATTGCATTCATATACCACAACTTGCTCAGCCATTCCCCAACTGATGAGCATCCCCTCAATTTCCAATTCTTTGTCACCACAAAAAGAGCTGCTATAAATATTTTTGTACATGTGAGTCCTCTTCTCATTTTTATGATCTCTTTGGGATACAGACCTATTTCTAGGAATTGTTATACACTCAATGTCTCACCTTCTTTATGCCACATACACTTCTCAACCCTTTGTCATAATGCGTATAGACACATACCTCTACTGTACTATTCTACCCAAGGTTACCAAAAATCTCCTACCTGCAAAGTACAATAGCCTTTTGGGAGTTCCTCATATTTTGCCACTGCTGACCACCCACTTTTCCTGGATACTTTTTCTTCCTTTTCTTTCCTTTACTCTGTTCCCTCCTGGTTTTTCTACCTGTCTGAATGTTCCTTCACATTTTCCTTTGCAGGATCATCCTCTCTGTCATGTTCCCTAAACCTGGTATTTTACAAGGTTCTATCCTGGATATTCTCTTCATCTCTCTTGCTCAGAACTCCCTCACTCCTCATTTCCATCTCCTGGCTTCCTTCAAGTCTCAGCTAAGGTGGTGGTGTTGAATCATCTTTCAATCATGTCTAACTCTTCATAGCCCCATTTGATGCTTGCTTGGCAAAGATAATGAAGTGGTACATCATTTCCTTCTCAGCTTGTTTTACAGATGAGAAAACTGAGGCAAATGAGGTTAAGTGACTTGCCAAAAGACATAGCTTCCTTAGTTCAGGAGTAGCACTCCATTCCCTGCACTAACTAGCAGCCCCACTCAACTAAGGTCCAACCTTCTTAAAAACAAACAAACACAAAAACCCTCCTCAAAACACAAAAAACCCCTAAAAGCTTTTTCTAGCCTTCCTTAATCTTAATGCCTTTCCTCTGAGCTTATCTACAACTTACCCTGTATGTAGCTTGTTTAAACATAGCTATTTTCAGAATGTCTCCTCTCTTAAGACTGTGAGCTGCTCGAAAGAATAAATGGTCTTCTTTCTTTCTTTTTATCCCCAGCACTTGGCAGAATGATTGGCACATAGGAGGCATTTAATGAATGGTAGCTGAGTGACCGACTTCTCTGTCTACATTCTGCCCTATGTGATTTTATTACTTTCTATGATTTCAATTATCATCACTAGCTTTTTCTTTCCTGAATTACAGTCATCATTGCCTGATATTATTTTATCTGAAAGTCTCATCATCATATCAAGTCTAACATTCAAAACAAAACTTGTTTTCTTCTTCTTTTGCCCTTTTATACCTTCAAACTTTTCTATTCCTACTGCCGGTGTAATTTTCCCATTTAGTCAACCAAGTTGGAGGCATCTTTTCTCTCCCTCTTCTCATACCCAACCTATTGCCAAGTCTCATGAGTTTTACTCTAAAATATGTCATTTGTGTAGGTCCCTTTAATTACCTTCACATGACGGCTATTCTCGTTCAGGCCCTTACCTGTCCTAGACAACTGCCACAGTTTATTAATTGGTTTTCCTGCTTACATTCTACTGGTTTAACAGGCTTCATAGAACATTGATTCATTACTGTAAACATTCAGTGAGATCCACTCACATACTATACTGTATAAACATGTATGGAATACTAAAAATCAAAATCAGATTTTCTGTATACAACATATTAATTTTCAAAAGAAACTTAAGCACAATATATCCTTCTCAACTCATAAAACGAACTGAAAAACTCTTCTAGCAATTTTTTTGTGTTTTAAGTAAACTTGTTTGGACAACATATTTAACTTGAAATATCTAGTTCTAATTTCACTATTACGTTGTTATTTAGTGTGTACTATTTTAAAATACACACACATCTTCTTCATGCTAAATGATTCATTAGGGCTTTAACATAATTCATCACTAACTAGATTTCTTCTTTTTTCACAGTAATTTATAATGCACATAGGCATTAAATACAGGTTATAACCTCAGTTGGATGAATAAAGTCACACCTAAAGTTATCTGGCAGACATTGAAGATACTTTCTTACTAAGTTGAAAGAGACAAATAGTCTAGGAAATTGAAATTTTAAAGAACAATTACCAGTCATTTCCTTCCTAGGATACTCTTCATCTTTCTTAATATAGCAGTGTAAAACCACAATTCAGCACAGTTTATGCCATTAATAAAAATTTGGCAGAGGAACACCGCTTAATGAAGTACTATCTGGCTTTGAGGTATGTAATTTCTAAGACACAAGATTTCACTTAAATGAATTCAATTTACCTACAAATGACAACCATTTTCATCTAAAACCAAAACACCACCTTATACCTGAAATACAGTTTAAAGACAGTAAAATATTTTGAAGCAGAACAAAAAACAAAGGAAAAACAACAACAAATAGGGTAGGAATTGTTTGCATCTCCAGGAACTTCTATATCTACTACTAGACTTTATTTGAAACTATACCAATTTTCATTAAGTAGGAAGTCTTACTTTAACAACCATAGAAATGCTTTAGTCAAAGATAAAATCATTTGTTGTTGTGTCTAAATCAGCATCTGACTGAAATTTTTGCTATTATTAGGATAAAGAGTCAAACAGAGAAGCTAAACAGCTACTATCTATTTAGTAATTATTTCTACAAACATTGAGTGTCTGGTATGTACAAGGCACTGGTGGGGATTAGAAGAATAGATGCACTTTTAAAAAAAACCTCAAAGGAGTAGATATGTGGAGAGAGAGACTTTGGAACTCAAGATTTTGAAAAAAATGAATGTTAAAAATTGTTTTTTACATGGAATTGGGGAAAAATAAAATATTAAATAGATGTTTAAAAAATAAAATCCCCAAATTTATTATTTATTTTTAAATATCTTTTCTTTTTACATTTTGAGTTCTAAGTTATTTCCCTCCCCAACTCACTGAGAAGCAAGCAATATATCAATTATACATGTGAAATCATGTAAAACATATTTCCATATTAGTCATATTGTCAAAAGAAAAAGCAAGAAAATTATACTTTAATTTGCACTCTGTTCATCAGTTTTCTCTCTGGAGGTGGATAGTATTTTTTCCATCACGAGTACTTTAGAATTGTCTTAGATCACTGTATTGAGTAGCCAAGTCTTTCACAGTTGGTCAGTGATCTCCTGGTTCTTCTCACTTCATTTTACATCAGTTCACATAGGTCTTGACATGTTTTTTTTTTTTTTAATGAAACTACCATCCTTATTATTTCTTCTAGCACAACAGCACTCTACCACAATGCCATAACCTGTTCAGTCATTCTCCAAATGATGAGCATCCCCTCAACTTCCAACTCTTTGCCACCACAAAAAGAACTGCTATAAATAATTTTGTACACATAGGTCCTTTTACTTTTTCTTTGACCTTTTTGGGGTACAGACCTAGTAGTGATATTTTTGGGTAAAAGGATATGCAGTTTTATAGCCCTTAGGGCTTAGTTCTAAATTATTTTCCAGAATGATTAGAACAGTTCACCACTCCACCAAGAGGTTGGATACTTACTTTCTTTCATCACCTCCAGCTTCTGTCATTTCTGATAGGCATAAAGTGATATCTCAGAGCTGTTTTAATTTTCATTTCTCTAATCAATAGTGATTTAAAGCACTGTTTCATATGACTACAGAGAGTTTTGCTTTCTTCTGAAAATTTCCTGTTTATATCCTTCCACCATTTATCAATTAAGGAACGGCTCTTATTTTTATAAATTTGACTCAGTTCCCTATATATTTGAGAAATGAGGCCTTTATCAGGGAAACTTGTTGTAAAAAATTTTGGTATTACTTCATTGTTTATGGGATGTTATAGCAAAATATAGTTTCCCTGTGATCTATTTTTGCTTTGAGATCATGATTGCTATCCCTTCCTTTTTTTTTTTTTAGTTCAGCTGAAACGTATTCAATTCTGCTCCAGCCCTTTGCTTTAAATCTATGTGTGTTTTTCTGTTTCAAGTGTGTTTCCCATATGGTTGGATTCTGGTTTCTAATCCATTCTGCTACCTGCTTCCATTTGATGAGTGAGCTCATCCCATTCATCTCCATAGTTATGATGACTGTGCTTTTCTCTCTATCCTGTTTTCTTCTGTTTAATCTTCTCCCTCTTTTTATTCTATTCTTCCTCAAAAACCTGTTTTGCTTTTGATCACTATCTCCCATAATCTGCCTTCCCTTTTATAATTGCCCCCCACATCTCTTATCTTCTTCCCCTCCTATCTCCTTATCAGACAAGATAGATTTCTATGTGTGTGTGTGTGTGTATTCTTCTTTGAAGTACTTCCAATAAGAGTGAGGTTCTAATACTGCAAATGTTCGAACTCATATCTAGGTTTCTGCCTCTTGAATATTTTTTCTCCTATTCTATCACCTGCTCAGAGTGAAAAAGGTGAGTATGGGAGCTTGAACATGACACAAACTTGGAAGCTGACTATGATCAAAGCCCTTCATAACCTAGCCCTCTGCTACTTTTCCAATTTTCTTACACCTTACTCCCTGCCATGTACTCTTCCATTCAGTGATCTTGGTCTCCTGGCTGCTCTAACAACCACACTGTCTTTCTTCTGCTCTAGGAATTCTCTGTGCCTATTTCCTATGCCTAGAGTCCTCTCCCTTCTCATCTCCCCCTAGCAGTTTCCTTTGAATCTCAGCTGAAATACCATTTTTTACAGGATGCCTTTTCAAACCCTTCTTAATTTTAGTACGTTCCTTCTTTTAATTATTTCCTATTTATCCAGTCTATTTTTATACAATATATAGCTTATCTGCATATATTTTTGTCTCCCCCATCAGATTATGAGCACCTTAAGGACAGTCACTGTCTTTTGCTTCTTTTTGTATTTCTAGCATTCATCACAGTACTTGGCAAATAGTAGGCAATATTAAATGTTTATTAATTTATTGATTAATGTAATGAGAAATAATCAGGGAGTAAAAGAATATTATGTAGTGAAATGAGGAACTAGTTAATATTAGAAATCATGTTTTCAGTAGACCTAATCAACACCATTTGATAATTTTTTACA
Source organism: Vombatus ursinus (assembly GCF_900497805.2). NCBI lineage: Eukaryota > Metazoa > Chordata > Mammalia > Diprotodontia > Vombatidae > Vombatus > Vombatus ursinus. Next base: position 8,840,965 of record NW_020954562.1, read on the forward strand.
ACAACATTCTATATCTCGGAAATATTTTTGGCTGATTGATTTGATTTGATTTGATTTTTTTGTCACTTAGTCAACAAGCATTTATTAAGTGTTTAATATGGACCAGACCCTGTGAAATAGTCTGGGGAAACAAAGAAAGACAAAAATAATCCTTGCTTTCAAGAAGTTCATATTTTAACATGAGAGATAAATATGAAAACAAAAACTCTTATAAAACAAGTTATATATAGAATAGACAGAATATAGTCTCAGAAGAGAAGATACTAAAAGCTGAGGACTGGGAAAAGACCAACAGCAAGGTAGGTTTTGAGCAGAATTTGGAAGGAAGCCAGGCAAACTAACTGGTGAAGACAAGTAGAAACAGCCCTGCAGGCCTGGCGGACAACTAGTGCGAAGACAAGAAAGCAGTGACGGGACCAACATGTAGGTCAATTATACAGCATGCTGAAGGGGAAGTAAAGTGTATCAAGACATGAAAGGTAAAAAGGGGATAAGTTTTAAAAAGCCAAATAGAAGACTTCATTATTTTGTTTTGCCTGACTAAACATAATTTTGTTTTTTTTTTCTTCCAATGTTTTTAGGGAGGTGTGGGATTTGGGGAGAGAATAAATGCTTATTAATTGAAAGTAAAATAACATAGAAAGCATTTACTATATAGTAGGGCATGGGAGGGGGCAAAAAGGAGAGTTACCAAAATCAAGGCAGCTTTATGACACTTAGTATTTTTTATTAATTTATTTTGATTTATCAGCAATCGCTTCCATAAGCTTTTGAGTTTTAAATTTTTCTCCCCCTTCCTTCCCACCTCCTTCCCCTAGACAGTGTGCAATCTAATATAGGCTATACATATACATTCCTATTAAATATATTTTCACATTAGTGTTGCTGTAAGTAAGAATTAGAACCAATAGGAGGAACCACCAGAAAGAGGAAACAAAACTCAGCAGAAGAAAAAAATAGCAAATAGTATGTTTCCATCTGCATTCAAACTCCATAGTTCTTTCTTTGGATGTGGATAGCATTTTCCATCATGAGGCCTTTGGAGATGTCTTAGATCCGTGTATTGCCGGGAAGGGTTAAGTTTATCAATATTAGTCATCACACGTGTCTGTTATTGTGTACAACATTCTCCTGGTTCTGCTCACTTCACTCAGCATCAGACCATACAAGTCTTTACAGGTTTTTCTGAAGTCAACCTGTTCATCATTTCTTATAGCACAATAGTATTCCATTACATTCATATACAACAACTTGTTCAGTCATTCCCCAATTGATGGGCATCCTCTCAATTTCCAATTCTTTGCCACCACAAAAAGACCTACTATAAATATTTTTGTACCTGTAGGTCCTTTTCCCATTTGTATGATCTCTCTGGGATACAGCTCTAGAAGTGCTATTGCTGGGTCAAACAGTATGCACATTTTTATGACACTGAATATTGTTAGCCAATGGATACTAATAAAGATACCACCAACTGGTCTCCAATTTTTTAAATATAAAAAAGATCCTTTATTTGAAAATGTTGAAAAATACTAATCAAATACGAGATGAAACAGATTTGTGAAACAAAGGAAATGTCATGTTTCAAAAAATTAACTAGAGAATATTCAGAGGCAGATAAAATAGAACTTTCTTTTCACTGAAGCTTATAAAGAAAATAATAAAACATAATCTTCATCTAACTGGCAAAGGAGGTTAAAATAAATTAAGAAAAGGGAGTTGTTTTTTTGCATATGTAAGGTACTGCCCCTTCTGTATGCAAAGTGTTTTCTGAAAGGCTCACAGGAAAACACATTTGTATAAAGAAAAATGATAAGTCAACTTGTGAAGAAACACAGTTTCTCAGAATAAAATAATGAGAAGAGACACAGGATGTTGTGAGGACTAGATTAATAAGTGCCCTTCAGATAAATATACTGAAAGGTCTTATTTAAAGGCATGGTAAGGAATACAATAAAAATGTCTATAGGGTATTGGAGTCCTAATTATATTAAAATAATTGTAATAATAATTAATATTAAGTTTGTTTTAGAGTTTATAACTGATAAATTATAAATCAAACAACTATTTGGGGACCATGGGAAAATTATATGTAGATTACTGGATTCATTCCTGATAGAAAGGTAGATTTCTTGAGTCTTACTTCATAAGGTAAACATGACTACTTACCATCAGGAAAACCTGATTTGAGGGATTGGGCAATATAAGAAGCCAGAGAAGAAGATGGAAAGGTATAGGGTTAACAAAAAGAAGATGGAGGAGAAGGAAGGAGAAGAGATGGAGGAGAAGGAAGGAGAAGAGATGGAAGAGAAGAAGAAGAAAAGAAACAGAAGAAAAAAGAGGAAGAAGAAGAGAAAATAAGGAAGAAAAAAGGGAGGGTAAGACAAGTAAGCTGAGCAGAGGAAGAATCACAAGGAAGAGCAGATAGAGAAGGCTATACAGCTGACTGACTCTCTACAGCTATGACGCTGAGAGCCTGCTGATTGGAAGAGTGGCATTCCTTTGCATTTTGGCTGGCAGAAAGGTTTGGTCAGCTGAGAGAATTCTTCAGCTGCTGTGCTGATCAGAGGAGAGCTGAACCCCGCCATGATGTACTGAGCTGTCCAGCTTATTGCTCTGTAGAAGCATCTACAATCTAAGACAGGGGTACCCTCTTAGGTATGACTGGTCGCTTTTGTTATCCTCTATGGTTTAAGAGGGAGAAACAGAAGGGGGGAAAGATAAGCTTTGCATCAGTTTTTCTGTAAGCTGTACTTATTAGAAAAGAAATTTTGTACTAGAAACTCAAAGGAAAAAAGCAAAATTATGTTGACTGAAAAAGAGCTGGGTGGGCTTCACTGGGTTACCCAGAGACCCAACCTAACAAGCTTCGCATTTCTTTGCCTTAAGGGAGCTACTTGTAACCGAATAAATGAAATACTGATTTTTTTTCCAAATAGAACACAACACTTTCTCAGCACCTTGTAAAAGGTATCAATGACCTAAAAGAACTCATCACTGTTTAACTGGCTCAAGAGCATTAGAGCTTTGCCCAGCAAAAGAATGTTTGAGACCAGAAGAAGTACATCTGGATGAGAAGCAGTTCTGTATGGTACAATTTGTTACTGAAGAGACCAATGACATTGAGACATGCTGTCCAGAGTTGAGTTTCCCTTGGTGCATGAGGTTTCTATAAGTATGTGCTCATTTTCCACCACAGATACTACATGCATTAGTGGAAGAGTATGACAGGTAAATGGTTAAACTGTAATATTTTGATTATTCCTGCTTGTCTTTTATTGAGTAAAATTCATGAATATTGTTGCTTTTGCCTTATTATTTAAACATCAATTGGGGAATGGCTGAACAAGTTGTAGCACATGATTGTGATGGAAAACCACTGTGCTATAAGAAATGATGAACTCAATGCTTTTAGAATAACATGGGAAGACTTGCATGAAATAATGAAGAATGAAATGAGCAGAACCAAGAAAACATTGTATGCAATAATAGCAATATTATTTTAAGAATGACTTTGAGTGAATAATTTATTTTTGTCTGTTATAAATACCCAAATTAACTATAAAGGATATATGAAAAAGCCCTATCTGCATCCAGAGAAGGAAATGATAAATAGAAATATGTATAGAATAATTATATATATATATATATATATGCCTATTTGTGTCTAATGGTAGCCTTCTCTAGGGTAGGAGGGTAAAAAAAAGGGAAAAAAGGAATTTACCTAATAATTTTATTGTATATTTGAAAGGAATAGCAAGTTGTGCACAGTAGATTTGCAGTTTTAACGTGCAATCATTTTTATTGCATTATGTTATAAAAATGCTTGTCTTATTCCATAAATTTAAAATAAATTTTTAAAAAGTCAGTGCTTCATTTTGATTGATTTTGTTCATATGGCGAGCATCAGGATGGAGGTGAAGGATTACAATAGTGAGCAGTAGAAACATGTCTTCCCTATTCCTTTATACACACCACGGCTAACCCTAGAACTCAAAAACAGAGTTTACGTAATAGCAGTGTGATCTATCCCAATTTGGGACTCCCAGTCATACTGATATGAATTTATATTGGGTGAGCAAGCCAGACCACAGAGTGAAATTGGTAATTCATGTTTGGCCTACATATGAATTCCAATGGAATGGCAAGGAGAAACTTAGATGTCACTGTTATTATCACTGTCCAACAAGTGTGGAAAGGAAATATAAAGAGGATGATCCAAATGTATGCCTTATTAGCAAACCACCAAAGAAGAAAAGCAGTTTTGCATCTAACATTCATTTTCAATTATAACAAACTATTTAACAAGAGAATTAAGAAAACTCCTAAATTAATCTGAATGCCATGTGATTAAAGATAGTCAAGTGATGTGGAATGATTTTTTAAAAATACTATGAAATGGGACAATATATAAAAAGTGTTTTATGTTTAAAACTGAAGCAACAAAAGCAAAGACAGAGCACAAAAAATTGCCATACCAGCCCACAGGATGCAGGAAGTAAAATAGGCCTAGAAAAATGGAGTAAATTCTTGGTCAAAAATGGAAGAATATGTTCTGGACCTGAGAAAATGAAGCACAACAAAGCCAGATGTTAAAGCCTTGGGCCCACGCCAGCAAATGATCAGGTGCTAGGGAAGACATCAGCAACAGAAGTAAAATGACATAGTGGGTAAAAGCCAGATTGGATCCAGAGAGTACACAGAGGCTAGATGTTAAGGCAGAACACTAGGCAAATATTCAGAGATCAGGACAAGGTAATAAGTCAAGACTAGATAAATCACCTGGAGTGCAGACACAGAGACAGTGCATAAGAGAAGAGGAAACTCAAAACCGTACTGGAAACCGGACCCTCTCATATGATTTCTTACTAGGACAAGTAGGGTCACCCCAAGTCCTGCAATGCAGCAATTGGGTAGATAAAGATAAAAAAGAACTGAAATATGTAAGTAGTGTGATAGGAACAAAGGTTTAAAGAGAATAATGGATCATCTACATAGAGTCAGATAATAAGGAAGGTGAGAAAAAAATAAATCTGTTAAAAAGAAATCAGGTCAGTGAAATCAGTAAAACTTTCAGAATATGGTAAGTATTTTGGGGGTAACTTCTGTTAAGAACAGATGGTGTTCAAAAAGACAACTGGCAAATGATTTAGCAGATTACTGGGAAGGTGGCTATATACAAGTCTGGTCAGAAGAGTTATCTAAAAATGGCATAAATTGGAAGGAAGCTGCTAAAAAAGTTTAAAGAAGGGAACAAGGAAACTTGGGCTACAAATGAATTTTGGGCATAGGGAAAATAATTCTGAAGTGCAAAGGTTTTTGTTATGGGATTGTCATTTCATTATGTTTGGGTCTTATGAACAGAAAAATGCTTGTCTAATTGTGAGAGGATATGAACACATCAAAATGGAACAGCAAGAGAGATTCTTGTGAAGAGTTAGTTGTATGATAAAAATGGACTTAAGGGGATTTAATTAACGGATACTCATTTGAAAATTAATGTCTTCAAATTAAATTAATGAAATTATCTGATAACAATAGAAGTCAAAATAGGAAAAAGAATTTTTTAGGTCAATTGCTCCACCTCACTAATTACACTGGCTAAAGGAAAGGCATTAAATATAAAACTTTTTAGAAGAATTTTATTCAAGAAGCCACCATTTTTCATCTAGCAATAAAGAAACGACCAACAAGAACTCTAGTGTGTTCAAAAAGAAGTCAACTGCTACCCTAAATGCTATACAAGAATAAAGGGAATAAAATTTCAACTCTTATTCAGAATCCTTATGAGTAATAAGGGAAAACTACAAATTGGAGATTGGAATAGGTCATTTACATAATACTTTACAGTCATAAAATCACTGTACATACATTATCCAGTTTGATGTTCTCAACCACCATGTAAATTAGGCAGAGCTAGTATTGTATCATCTTGCCTTTAGATAAGAAAGAGCTGAAGTTCAGGAACTAAGTGAATTATGTAAGGTCTCACATCTAGTCCAAAGCTGTCTTGTTTCCAAGTTGTGTGCTCTTTTCACGTAACGAAAATTTTTATATGAAATTTTGAACAACATTCTAACTTACATTGTAACGAATCAATACAGAGAGGGGCCTGTTTACTCACAGAACCATAGAAACTTTAAACCAGAAAGTAGTTTAGAAATCATCTAATTCAATCCATACCTGAAGAATTCTATACACCTGAAGAATTACATATTCTCTAATTCTATAACACACTCAACAAATGATTATCCAGCCTTTGCTTCACTACAAGGGACACCTGCTGCCCCGTAAAGAAGTTTATTTTGCTTTGGTGAGTGCTGTTAAGAAATTTTTCCTAATATCAAGCCTAAATGTACCTCTTTGCAACTTCTGACCACTGTTCTGACTTCTGGGGCCATGCAGACATGTCAAATGATAGTCATTCAACTATGCGAAGAAAGCTATCACGTCCTCCTGTAAGACCTCTGCTCTTCAGGCTAACCTTTTGTTGCTGTTTAGTTGTTTCAATCACGTTCAACTCTTTGTGACCCCAATCCGGGTTTTCTTGGCAAAGATACTGGAGCGATTTGCCATTTCCTTCTCCAGCTCATTTTCCAGGTGAGGAAACTTAGGTAAACAGGGTTAAGTGACTTGCCCAGGGTCACTTAGCTAAGTGTCTGAGGCTGGATTTGAACTCACAAAGGATGAGTCTTTCTGACTCCAAGCCTGACGCTCTGTCCACTGCGCCACTTAGCTGCTCAATTGGGCCCTCCTCAGATAGGACACTGAGCCTGCAGTCAGGAAGACTTGAGTTCAAATGTGCTCTATTCACTGTACCACCATCCTAGCCACCCAAGGTTAGGCTAACATTTTCATCTGCTAAAACTTCACATGGTATGTCTTTGAAGTCATTTTGATTGCCCTACTTTAGATATTCTCTAGGTTATTGAACAATTGTTTTCCCAATACGTGATGTCCAGAACTGAATGGAATATTCTAGACATGCTTATACCAGAGGACAGATGCATTATTGCCCCCCCTAGTGCTGGACATTAGGCTTCTCTTAATTCTGCCTAAGACTGCATTAGCTTTTGTGGCTGTAATTATGCACAGATGACTCATTGTGAACTTGCAGTCCACCCAAATTCCCAGATCTTTTTCAAATGAACGATCTAGTCACACCTCCCTCATGTCATTAATTTTCTGAACCTTTCAAAATTTCATCTTATTGGAATTAGACTAATGTTCAAGCCTGTTAAGATTCCTCCAATGAGTAGTCATTATTTACAATACCATGTAAAACAGAGATCTGGGACTCTGGAGCAATTTTCTCTTTGGCTTCTATGACAATATGCTTCTAGTTAGTTTCAAAATTTCCCTGAATTATGGATCACGTAGGATTACATGAGCTCTTATTAGCGTGGAGGCCTAGCCACCACTTTAATGTGGTTACTATAGGAAAATGCTTTTCATGAGGCAAGAAGGTGGTACAATGGATAGAGTGCTAGGCCTGGAATCAGGAAGACCTGAGTTCAGATCTGTCCTGGGACACTTCCTGGCTAGTTGTGTGACTTTGAGCAAGTATGTAAATATTGTTTACCTCAGTTTCCTCAACTGCAAAATGGGAACAGTAAAAACACCTATCTCCCAAGGTTATTGTAAGGATCAAATGATTTAATACAGTTATTGCTTCCACATCATGACTTTCCCCGATGCGATTTTGATATATTGCAGGTTGGCATAAGAAATGAAATGGGAATTTTGGGGGAATTTTGTAGAAGCTGCAGATGACATCTGAAGGCCAGCAGATGACATAGAGTCTGTGACCAAATACTTAACCCAAACTTGGTACTATACACACCCCATAAAAGAAAAAGAAAAAGAAAAAATTCAGACTTGTTCTCTGGTATGGAGGGCCAAAAAATTTTATGCAGATTTTTCAGATTGCAGGGGTGTCACATCCCTAATCCCCACAACGTGGAAGGGACAGTCGTATCTGTAAAGTGCTTACAGCAGTACTTGGCACATACTAGACATTAAATAAATGCTAGCTGTTACTTTCATCATCATTATTATCATTATTATTTCTTTAAACAATTTACAAATAAACATTCAGTATATAACCCCTTCAAAAATTGGGATCTTCCTTTTTGCCAGAAAGGCTTATGAAATTTGAGGGAAAATATGAGCTCACTGGTGATTTCTAGGAAGACTATGCTAGAATATGCAATTAATAAAATATTAGAACTTTGATGGATCTGGAATTTGTTAATATTGCTATCCCTTCGACTAGCAGAAATAGGAACTCATCCATACCTTATCAAAATGGCGTGATGCTTTTCCATGTTTTTCCATAAATCTTCCACTGATGATATAACCAATGAGCAGAAGGCCATCATAGTCTGGTTGTTTTTTTTACAAGAATCAGAGATTACTTGTATTGAAAGGAAATCATTCCTTCATATCTTTGATGATAACCTGGCTTATCCTTTCACAAGCTACGAACCAAGGACTATGTTTTATATAAACTCTGAATCTCCCCAATATCCCCAGAATACCTTCTTTTGCACAGAGTAAGACCTATTAATATGTGGCTAACGTGTTTGTATTTATACACACAAACACACACACACGCACAAATCTTAGCATTAAGTATATAAGGGCAAGATAGGTGCATTGTTCACCTTTTTCTGCTACTACTTTTACTTTAAATTGATAGGTAGACGATGAGGAGTCAATACAAAGAGAAGTTGTGCAAATATTTGACTATGTACTTATATTCTCAGGACCAGGCCACAGACTCGTGCCTAGGGTGTTTCCAATTATTTGTACATCTGTTACTTTATCTGCTCAATTCAGACATTTCTACCCTTTGGGTCCCAACTTCACAGATTCTGTAAAACTCCGTTAACCAGCTTAGGTGACCTCTGACTGATCCGCAGACTGAATAGATACCGGATATTAATTATTTTTTAAATTGTAAGAGCTGCTGAGATGAATAAAATGCAAATGTATCTAAGAATGTTACTGAAGTCATAATAATTAGTTTATCTTGTATTTTCTCAGTCGGTTTGGTTAGGCAAGGTGGACAGCCTTATCTTTCATTCCTTAATATTTCCCACTAAGGGGAAAAGGGTTGATACCTACAATTAACTAACAAACAAGTGACAGAATTCCTAAACTTGCCCTGATACAGAGCCCTGAGAGAACATGTGGTAGTGTGGAGTAGGAATGTTTTGAGAGGAAACAAAATTTATTTTTCTTTTCTAATTATGTGTATGAAGATGCAGAGATGGAGAGTAGGAAAAAATTCACAATACAACCTCACTAATTGAAATGGATGTTAGGAAAAATTTAAGCTTACAGATTAAAGAACTGACTTGAAGAATTTTACTCTAAGAAATGCAGCACTATTACTTTGAAACAGAGAAGATGAAAATTAGAGTTTTCCCAATCTACAAGCTAATTTGACCCATATGGTGTTCTAATGGGTCCAGAAATCCATATTTGTACCAAAAATTATTATTATAAAATTTACTTAGCTCAAAAATACTGAGCAATCAGTACGATAAAGAAAAATACCCTTCATAAATGGAAAAAGTTGTATATCTTAAGCATATATGTATTACTATTTTTCAAATGTATGTGGATGCTATTGTGACTAATAAAATAAAAATTCATTTAAAAGCATTATTGAATATTAATGGTTTGTCTCATATTTTCTCAATCAATAGATACTAATTACATTTACATTACATTACATACTTACCACACCTATCATTTGAGAGTAAACAAAATTTATTTTTATATTAGGAACAAAGTTGTCACACTTAGGATCATAAGTATGAGTCCATTATAATATAAATGGCCCATTTAACCCTGTTTGCTGAGCTGGAGAAGGAAATGACAAACCTTCCTGTATCTTTGTCAAAAAAAAAAAAAAAAACTCCAAATGGATAAGAACAGGCAGTTTTCAGATGAAGATATTAAAGCTATCTACATGCATATGAAAAACTCTCTAAATCACTATTGATTAGAGAAATGCAAATTAAAACAATTCTGAGGTACCACCTCACACCTATCAGACTGACCAACATGACAAAACAGGAAAATGATAAATACTGGAGAAGATGTAGCAAAATTGGAACACTAGTGTATCACTGGTGGAGTTGTGAACTGATCCAACCATTCTGGAGATCAACTGGGAACTATGCCCAAAGGGCTATAAAACTGTGCATACTCTTTGACCCAGCAATACCACTTCTAGGTCCATATCATACAAATAGGAAAAGGATCCAATGTACAAAAATATTTACAGCAGCTCTTTTTGCGGTGGCCAAGAATAGGAAATTGAAAGGATGCCCATCAATTGGGGAATGGTTGAACAAATTGTGGTATATGAATGTAATGGAATACTATTGTTCCAAAAGAAATGATGAGCAGCACAGTGGATAGAGCACCGTGAAGTCAGGAGGACCTGAGTTCAAATCTGGCCTCAGACGAAACACTTGACACTTACTAGTTGTGTGACCTTGGGCAAGTCACTTAACCCCAATTGCCTTAAAAAAAAAGAGAAAGGAAAAAAAAATGATGAGCAAGTGGACTTCAGAAAAACCTGGAAAGACTTACATGAACTGGTGCTAAGTGAAGTAAGCAGAACTAGGAGAATATTGTATACGGTAACAGCAACATTGTGCAATGACCAAATTTGATAGACTTAGCTGTTCTCAGAAATACAAGGATCTAGGACAATTCTAAAAGCCTCATGATGAAAAATGCTTTTCAAATACAGAGAAAGAACTATAGAGTCTGAATGCAGGTCAAAGCACACTAGTCTCTGTCTCTCTCTCTCTCTCTCTCTCTCTCTCTCTCTCTCTCTCGGGGGGGATTCTTCTATCTTGTGGTTTTTCCCTTTAGTTCTAATTCTTCTTTATAACATGACTAATGTGAAGATATGTTTAATATGATTGTACATGTATAGCCTATATCAGATTGCACGTCATCTTGGGGAAGGGGAGAGGAGGGATGAAGAGAAAATTTAGAACTCAAAATCTTATAGAAGTGAATGTTGACAACTAAAAATAAATAAATAAAAATTTAAAAGAAAAAAGAAAAAAAACTCCAAATGTGGTCTGTGGTCACAAAGAGTCAGATATAACTGAAATGACTGGACAACAACAAAAACTAGCAAGTAAAATTAAATTAGTTTTTTAAAAACTTTAAATTCAAAGCATTGAGTTTAGCACTGGGGAATACCAAATATAAGATAGTACCTGTCCTTACGGACATTAGGAGTTAAAAAAGATACTATATGTTCTTTAACTGACACCTCTTAGCGATCACACCAACAGCCATTGGCTCAATCATCATCTCTTTAACTCCCATATATACATATTCTTATATATGTATAGGCAACATGGCATTGTGAATGGAGAGCTGGTCTCATGGTCAGGAAAACCCAGGTTAAAGTCAAGTTTCTACCACATCCTGGCTATGTGAGCCTGGGCAAGTAAATCATTTAACCTCTCACACTAAGACTGTAAACTATAAGTAAATTAATAATATGCATTGTTAGAAGTTCCTCACCCATACTAACAAAATCATAGGTCCAGTAAAAATGCAACTCTAGTCTTGATCTCTCTCAGGATCTTGGGTTCCACATCACTGTCTACTAGACATCTTCATCTGAATGAACAAGAAACTCATGTATTGGATTAGATTTTAAAAGGAAACTTAGAGAATGTGGAAGCAGGGACAATTAATAGGATGGCTATAAGAGTGTGGCATGATGGCAGGCATGCTAATAATAAAAGCTCACAACAAGCTATGGTTGGAAAAGAAGTGAAGGACAATAAAAAGACTTTTTTCCCTTAAAACTTCTATTGGGAGAAAAATAAAGACCAAAGAAAATTTAGAGTCTGCTCAGCATTGATGTGATCATAACTGATATTAAAGAGAAAAGCAAATTGGCTCAATTCTCTCAAAGAGAAAAGATCCTTTGTCTGCCAGAATGGCTGCAATGGAAATGAGACACATGTAATAAAAAGACATCAAAGATAAGTAAGGAGATAGCAAGGAAGCATCTAGTTATCCCTGATTAAGTCATCTGGTCCAGATGGAAAACTTCCTCAGGTACTGAAAAAAAACAGGCAGATGTGATTTCTGAGTCACTGTTAGTTACAGACAAAAGATTATTAAAAAAAAAAAAGTACTACAAGACTAGAAGAAAAGCAAATGTCTTAATTTTCCAAAAAGAAAATAATAGGGTATATAATTTTAGGCAGGTGAACTTGACTGATTCCTGGAAAAATTCTAGGACCAGTCATTGATGAAGTGATTAGTTAAGATCTAAAAAGGGAAGCCAGCATAGCTTCATCAAGAATAGACATTGTCTTTTTTGATAAGGTTACTTAATTGGTTGATGAGGTAGTGCTGGAGACATGGTTTCCCTAGACTGTATCAGAGTATTTAAACCATACAATTGGAGATGGAGAGATGTTCACTAGGCAATAAAGCAATCAGATTCAGAATTGGCTGAATGGCTAGGATTGGAGTAAGTTAAGTCTTCTATGTCAAAGTGGCAGGAGGTTTTCAGTGGCGCATGTAGGGATCTATAATTGGTATAATGGTTTAAAAATTTTTTTTATCAATGTCTTAGATAAAGACATAGACAGTATGCTTATCAAATTTGCCCATAATACAAGATTGGGAGAGACAGATCACATATTGGAATGACACTCAAGATCCCAAAAGTTCTTGACAGGCTAGAATACTGAGCTGAATGAATCTAAAAGATGAAGTTCAATGAAAATAAGTGTAAACTCTTACACTTGGGTTAAAAAAAAATCAGCAAGTTCAGGATGAGGGAGGTAGGGAGAGACAGCAGTTTGACCACAAAAGTTCAAGAAGTTTAAGTGGATTGCAATCTCGAAATAAGTCAATAGTGTGTTAATGAATAGCTGGGATTTGAACTCACATCTTCAAATTCTACATCTAGCACACTCTTTCCACTGTACTACTCTGTCCTCTTATGTACCGGTACCTCTCTTTACCTATAGTGAAGACTGTTAAAAGTGCTTACATTGTGATCACTACCGCTGAAGAAGTTTAAATGTCTTGAAAGGTTGTCAGGACAACCAGAAAAACATTCATAACCTCAGGTTCAAGTGGTTTATTGTTTTTCAGCTGAAATGTATTTACGTTAATGCACTCAATGCTTTACCTTCCTCTTAAGATAAGTCAAACACTAAAAGAAGTTTAACTTTTTCTTCTACCAATTATGTAAGATTTTCAAAATGTTAGTTTAAAAAATTACAAAAACTAAGTCATCTACAAAAAATGAAAATATAATAATAACTCAATCAATCTCAGGTTAAGATTATGTGGACTCTAAATAACTCAGTATGTGTGTGTACATATATATGTGTGTGTGTGTGTGTGTCTGTGTGTATATATATATATACATACACATACATAAATAGCTATTATTTCACATTTTAGTAAATCAATTTAAATTAAGTCATCAATTATGTTAACAATAATGATACGCAATACTAACATGTAGATTATGACCAAATCTATGCCTTTTTATCTTATACTACTCTTGGCTATAGCCTCTTATAAATTCACCATGGGTGAATTTCTCCCTTTTTTGGACATCACGGTGCTATCAGTGGAACACCTGGATTATCTACTTTTCATTCCTCATTATGCGACCAGCCTGTTTTCCCTTCCTTTCATACATACATTTTGGTGATGACATGTTTTTTACTCCTATTCTTCTCCAAAGTCCTTCACTGGCTGCATGTTGCATTTATTTCACATCCATTACAAACCCCTCTATTGTTCTCTGTGTGACGTTCATTTATAATTCTTAAAAGCTGACTGCAAGGGCAGGCAAACCACACTAGCTGAAAGCAAGTAATACTGAAGGAGAGACAGAAGAGTAGCATGTTTCAAGCAAGCAGAACCCCTCACTGTCCTCACCAATACCTCCCTTCAGATTCTGATGAAGACAGCCCAGGACCTTGAACCTAAGGAAGAACCTTGGGAAGAGCAATGCTTTCAGTCCAGTTCCCTCAGCCATCATCCTATGCAGCAACTCCTGTGGAAATGTAGCCTGGCAATTGCTTCTATAGGTGCTGGAGCCACTCAGAAAATAAAATTCTTGTCACCCCTTGGCATTGCCACATGGTCCAACATCAGAAATTGATAGGAGTTTATCAGTAGTAACAACATGTGATTTACCACCATACCACAAGGACCATGGGACATTCCAATTTCACTTGCAGCTGAAACCTTCTATATGTACTGTCTCATTCCACAGTGAGGTAGGCACTTACTTTTCTATTTGCATTCCAAGTACTTAGCATAGTGTTTTGCACCACTCATTGAATGTATTTAAATTAAATAACTAATCATTCAGAATCCTCATCATAAAAAGTTTGGCTTTTGTTTCTGAGAGAATATCTATCACACACTATCATTTAAGGAATTTTATAATTTCCTAAAGGCAACCCAGCTTGCTCATCTTCTCCTGTTTAATGGTCAACTCACTGCACATCTGTATTGTCTGCCCCAAATAAGCTCTACAGATTGTTTACTCAGCTGCATGTCATAATCTAGGCACTAGCCAGACAGTCAGTCAGTCAATAAGCATTTATTAAGTGCCTATAGTCTTCATCTACATGGTCTGTCTTAAATGGATAATCACACCAAACTTTTAAGTGACTATGTATCTCTTCCAGTAGGTTCTGCAATGTTCTATGGTGTCACATAACCAATATTAGGTAATTCACAACCATGTGCATCTGGAAGACCTCATCATCCATGAGGAATTCCATCTTTAACTTGAACTGGGTTTTAGATTGTCTCCATTATAGTGGAAAGCACCTCTCACAAAATTTTATCTTTCTCTTTTACACCTTACATGATGTTTATAATCAGAAGAAGGCTGAAAAGATGTTTTCCCCCCATTAAGTCTTTCAAGGAGTCTTACATGATTTTGATATATGGATAGATGCCACCTTATTGAAAACCTTTAACACAATTATTTTGCTTTGCTGAATCAAATGCTTTTTGATCATCAGTAAGCAATAAGTACAAAGGAATCTTGTATCTCTACATTTTCCATCTAATTGTGAGAATGGTAAAAATATAACCTACTGCAGAATGTCACTTATCAAATCCTGCTTGTTCTCTGATATGCTCATTGAGGATGACCTCAATTTGCATATCAATGTTTCTAATAAAGATTATATACAGATGAGAGAATGGATCTTTAGGTCAGTAATTTATATTTTCTCAGTCAATTTTTTTTTGTATTAATAAGGTCTGAAGCTTTTTCCTACCTTAGGTTATGTCACCTCCTTCAAGTATTTTGTGACTGTTATGACTCAATGACCTCAAAATTGGGTCACCTACAGTTCAGATTTTCTCTATGTTCAATCTAGCTGTTTTTCCAAATCTCAGTTCTATTTTGGTGTCATCTGTACCTTCCATATAAACACATCTATGAATAAATTGTTGAAGCCCTCATGTGATGGTTTTATTGTCCTTGATGACAAAAATCATTTGGCATAAAAATCTTTGCAGATCTTTCCTTTTTTTTGTTCTATTTGTTTCCATCTTTTCATTTCTACTCTAACATGTCCTCTGGATAACTCTGCCTAGTTGGATTTCTTGTGAAGCTTTCTTTAAACTGGTTTTACTCTTCACTAGCATAATCATCTTTTTTCATAAGATTTTTAAAATGATTTCTCTGTAACATAAACTAGTCAACTGTTGACTTTGGCTTCCATCTCTCTCTCTCTCTCTCTCTCTCTCTCTCTCTCTCTCTCTCTCTCCTGTTTTGGCAAGTAATGTGCGCTCACAAAGGTGCTCTTTAGATTCCCTTCATCTCCTTTTCATAGGAATAGATTTATATTGGTTAATCTTCTATTAAAAATTAGACTGTGTTGCTGTCATTTCTGTTCAATGTTACCATTTTTATCAATCATTTCTTTACCACTAGAAGTACTAGCTGCATCAATTAATGCAAAAATAGAACTTTCTGTGGAACAAAAAAATTTATTCTATTATCTCTTTTCTTTACTATATAGATACAAATGTATAGTGTCCATTTATACAAATATAGTTCTTCAAAGAATTCTTAAATTCTGGTCCTAGTGTTCATGATATGGTTGTTTTGATTACATGTTCTATCTTTTTCTCACTATTATTCTTTATTCTAGCTCTTCATTAATTCAGATCTTTGCTCTAATAAGTCAATGATAAAGACTGCACACAAACAGTAGTGTGCAGTAATGAACTATTTCCTCTATGTTAAAATGCAATAAATTTCATTTTTGTAGTATTATTCAATGTTTGCAATGTCTAGTTTTTACAAATTCTTTTCAAGTGTTTGTGATTAAAAGGCATGAGACTATACAGTTTATGAGTTCTCATCCTTTCTTCCTGACCAATGGTTTTCTAACATACATTTTTCACTATCCTCATATATTTCCTTTTTTGTACTAAAGTCACCAAGCATCAAAGTGTATGGTGATTTAATCACTCAAGCACAAATACTCATCATGGATGGTACAAGATAACCAAATTTCCCATGAACTATTTCTTGTTAACCTTTGATATAAAGTAAAACCAAATCTACTAACTACTTTGCCTCTTCAAGGAGTACCTGTGACCCATTCTTCCACTTAGCTATAACTTTTTTCCTTATATTTTTTAATTATAGAAATAATATCCAGATTGATATGACTTAGCACGTCCAACAGTATGTCCATTAACTGTTCACTGGCTAAGAATATCAAATTTAGAGTGTCAACAATCAAGTTAAAATTTATAGGTGGCCTAAAAAGCTGGACTTCATGACACCATCTATTTTACTATTCCTTGCAACCACCATCCCTGCAGATGCAGAAGGGGACCACACAGGACTAAGTACTATTTTACATTTTCCTTAGTTTAAATAAGTTGACATAGCGAAATAATTTTTCACTAAGAGGCCAGCTGACTCAGTCTATTATGGAGAAAATAATAATGTCCATAATAATTATATAAGTTTAATGGTCACACTTGTGGTACCTTAAGTTACCTTAATGACATATCTATGGATAATCCAGTCATATTCTACATATTCAACAAGAGAACTTTATAATCTTGATTTATACATAGGGGAGGAAAAAAAGTTAAAGGAATTTCAACATTCAGTTCTTCAAAGGAAAACTCTCAAGTTTCTGAGACCAAGAGGAGCTAAGCTAAAGGCTGGTTTTTCTGTATTAATATGATAATTGTCACTAATAACCTCTCCCAATTCTACCAATGTTTTCCTAAATGTTTTTTCCATATAACCTAAATTATAAAATCTTATATTTTCATTTTGCACATTAATTCAAATTTTATTTGTGCAATAAGGATGCTCATTATAGAGGTTACATAGAGGCTACATAGCATATCAGAGCAATAATTCAGCAAAAAGCTAGGAAACCTAGGTTCTAGTCCAAGACCATTCACAAGTTAACTGTTATAATTTGACATCTCAGGTGCCTCATCAGCAAAATGAAGCATTTAAATAAGATAATTTTCCAGCTTCAAAATTCCACTTTTCATAATTCCTGTGTAGTATTTTCTATAGGAAGGATGAATTTAGATCATGTAGATTTTCCACAATCCATTCTGCTGGATGGTTAAAGCAGTATAAATGATGCTTATAAGGAAAACTAAGAACTCAAGAAAACTTCAGATACCATTGTAACTGATACTAGGGAAGATAATATGAAATCTGCACTATAAATAGCAGAAAATCATATGTTTATTTTTGTCTATAAGAGGAATAGTTTTGCTTGCTTGTTTTTGTACAGATTAGCTGAAATATGATATAGTGGGAAAATAAGGGATCTAAGAGGCCAAAGATTTCATTTCTGCCTTGGCTTTATTATTAAGTATGTGCTTTTGGACAGGTCGCTTTACCTGTCTACATCTCAGTTTTCTCACTTGGAAAATGAGAGAGGTGAACTTGATACCTGTGAAGTAACTTTAAACTGTGAAATTCTGTAATCCTGTGAATGAACTGTGAAATATATTTTGCATATGACCCTTCCACGGTCAAGACGACCTACCTTACTGTCAAGAAGCATCAATATTTTACAACATTCTTAAAAACTGTCATGCAATAAGAGTTTAGTAAACACCAGAATACTAAACCTATTTAGGACAAGGTATGCCCATAGGTGCCATACAGCTATCAAATCAATTCTAAAATCTATCAGTTCACGAGGCCTCTCCCGGTTTACAGCCTGGAACAAAAACAAATTTAAAGAATTCATTTTGTGTTATACCTGAGCCTAAAGGTCCAGTATTACTCAAGAGTGAGAGGTTCTCTTCCCCTACCTCCACAAGTGATAGCAAAAACCAGAAGAAAAAAAAAGTAGAACCATCAACACTACCAATGTATTAGTACATAGGGTCCGTATCATGATGGGCAGCAAACAAATCTATAGGCTCAAAGGCTCATAGATTTAGTGCTAGAAGAGACTTTAGAGGTCACTGTGTCCAATTTCCTCATTTTATAAATGAACAAACTGAGGTCCAAGGAAGTTAAATAATTTGCCCTAGAACACACAATTATTAGGTGTCAACTCAAAATCCAGTGTCTTACATATCACACCACACCACAGTGCCTAGAAGAGGGAAGGGAAAGTGATCAAATCAGCCGCTTAACTGAACTGACCAATGAGGTCAGCTTATTTATATAAGAGACTGGTTAAGGGTAGGAGGTAGATCTGATATAGCTAGGAATTAAAGATTCATCTAATCTATTCACATGTGGAGCCAATGGCTCCTTTGTCTCTGTATCTGTCTGTCTCTGCCTCTCTCTCTCTCTCTCTCTCTCTCTCTCTCTCTCTCTCTCTCACACACACATACACACACACCCACACACACACACTAAAAAGCAGTATCTCAGATCTCAAAAGCATGTACTTCTCCAGAATAAATGTTTTCACAAATTGTGGAATACATTTTTGTTTGGAGGAAGGAAAGGGGGTAGAAAAAGCTGTGAATGTGTGTCTCCATATATGGTGGGTAGCAGAGAAAAGCTATTCCACATTTTACCACCTGATGACCTATCATCAATAAAATCCACCACCACATGATATGTCCATTCTTACTGTATATCCTAACCAAAAATTCAAGAGGTCACTTTTCCAAAATTAAAAGCCTTCACGGAACATTTAACAACTAACTCAAAACGCTTCTGCTATAGACTTTAATGCATTCTTATTCTGCATCTGTATTTTCTCTTTCCTTCATGGCAGAATACTAATTTTAACTCATTTAAATGAAAGAACCACATAATATGATCTCTCTTGTTTAAATTAAACAAAAAAAATAGAGATAAGAGCATGTAAAAAGATTTTCACAGAATGTTCTTAATCATTGCTTTCCATTATTTAACAAAGAATTACTACATGTGCATAGTCACCAATTTTCTTTTTAATGTTTTTTAGAATTCTGATCATAGCTGTTTCTACTGTTTTTAACTTTGAACCATGTTACGCTAGTTTTCACAAGCCCCTTATTAAAAGAACTGGGAAAGCTTCCTACCTGAGGCTTTGCCAGATACTGTCTCATTGGACACAACGCAATAATCCCACATTCAGGTTATTAGTTTGATGCCTATCATTCAAGTAAGCTGTCTCAGAATTTTACTGATCATCAGCTAGTAATTCTGAATTGCTTCTTTAGCCATGGCTTTTAGAATTATATAATTAACCAACATCAGCTTTATGTTTCAAACACAATGCCAGCCTACTCATTTATTCTTGGAAGAACACTCCGGTGAACATGAGTGGGCCCATTTAGAATGCCAACTGGAACTGTCAAAGTTTACCCTGTAAAGTTACTATATATCTTACTACAATTAAAATCGAGAGCAGGTGTAAAAAAATTCAATGAAAACCCTGTATAAAAATATTTTAAACCCCATGACAGTCTTATTTCAAAGCAATATTCCACATACAACCTCTAAGTATAACAAAATAAACTTCAAAGTCCCTTAAAATTTCTTATAATACTATTTGACATGCATTGAATCATAAAGTGTTTGATGGCTTTCAACTAGTTAATCAAGATCATTTATGCAAATGCTTGATAACTATAAAACATGATATAGATTATCTGGTATATATACATGATATAGATTATACCGGATAGCCACATAATTGACATTGACATGGCATACATAAGTTTAAAAGCCAAAATATATTTCAGAGCAGGAGATGAAATATGTTCTTTTATTAGATGAAGATACTAAAAACCATACAAACAAGTGCTAAATGTCACAAAGGTAAAAATGGCAAAATTGAGATTTGAACCTACATCTCCTGACTTTTTATATCTCCATCATATCATGATGTTGGCTAAGGAAATTTTCTCTATCAAATGCAGGTTGGTACATTTTCTGCAACTTATTATCTTAGAGAATTGTGGGAGCACAAAAAAAAATCTTCCACAATTACCTTTCCTTCCAACAGGTACCTGTAACCAGCAGGGTCACACAGCCAGTATATGTCAAAGGTGGGATTTGAATCCAGGTTTTTCTTCTTCTGAGCCCACTCTCTATCTATTAGATCACACTATTTCTCTGATCCTGTTGAAATGACTGTTAAATGCAATAATTCAAATAAATATACAATTGGCACTTGATGCTTTTGACTAATACTTAATATATTTATATATATATATTTAATATGTAAATATATATACTAATATTAGTAAATTTAAAATTGTATAGCACTTAATCACGTTTTTACTATTTAGAAAATAAGAAAAATATTCATACAATGGCAGTATTGTGGCAAAAATAATGCAAATGGGCTATCCATTTCACGAAAGTAAACTCAGTAATTTTAGAAATATGATTTCTCATGGCATTAATGTATTTATTTACTTTCATAAATTCCCATTTTTATCCTGAAATTTTTACTCTTAAAAAGAGGAGAGAATTATCTGACTACCTGGATCCTAGTGTATTCGTGGCCTCAACAACTTCATTAATATCAACAGCCTGACCTACTTAAATGAAAGAAGAGTTAAGTCACCCAGGGTTGCCCAGTAATTAGCTGCAAAGTTAATTTGGCTAGATGTCTTAAAATTTCTTTTTTCCTTCAGTAATTCTTTGTTTTTGTTTTTGTTTTTTGTTTGTTTTTAAGTGAAAGCCTTTTAGGCAAAGCATTAATGTATTGGAGGAGGTGGCACGAAGAAAAATTTGAAAGTAATTCAAGGGTTATATTTATGTTTGAATTTCTTTTTATTTCAAGTTCAAATTTGTGCTTAGTACCTCTGGTTAAGGTAAATGAGGACTAAGAAGCGTTTCTTATACTTGGTGATCTTCCCACATAGCCGACACAGTTGCGCAGATGTAATGAGCAGGCAGCGCAACTCATTTAGTGAAGGAGAGGGAAAACATGTCGACCGTGGGATGTAAATCCACTGGTTAAAAGTACAGGAAAAAAAGTTCCGATTATTACATTCCCTCACCCTAGTGAATAGTAACACAGATATTGCCTTAATTTCATTTTTGTTTGCATGGCAAAGATGTGTCCATTCTTAATGAAGAAAACATCTGTGACACTAATTATTTCTTCATAGGTTACATGTGATGGTGTGCATATGAGTCTGGGAAGGAGTCAAAGATTATCTGGGAAAATAACATTTCTTAATGTTCTTCTCACAAAGGGGGAGGGGAACCACGAATATTGCAATTCATAGCACTGGTTAAGTAATTCCATTTTCCAAGTGTCTTAGTTATCTTATGGGACATAGCACAAAAGCTTTTCGGCACAGAGATGATTTTTGTTATTTGTTGTTCAGTCGTGTCGGACCCTTTGTGACCTCATTTTGGTTTTTCTTGGCAGAGATACTGGAGAGCTTTGCACAGTGGATAAAGCGCTGTGCCTAAACTCAGAAAGACTCATCTTCCCGACTTTAAAAGTGGCCTCAGAAATTTATAAGCTGTGAGACCCTGGGCAAGTGACTTAACCCTATTTGCCTCACTTTCCTTATCTGTAAAATGAGCTGGAGAAGGAAATGGCGAACCACTCCAGTATCTCTGCCAAGAAAAACCCAAATGAAGTCACAAAGAGTCTGACGCGATTGAAACGACAACAGAGATGATAGTTGTTTTTTAATCCAACATTCTGTTCTCCCTGTTTTCTCTACTTTCACCCTCAGCTCCCCTCAGAAAAGGAGGCTTTTTAGCACAAGCAAAGAATCCTTTCAACCCAGACTCTTTCTTCATGGCACTGGATATATGAAAAACTTCCATAATCACTCTCCTTCCAACAGGCGGTTTCTCCAAGGGGCAAATTCCTAACCTACTTCTTGACTTTTAAAAGGTTTCATGAATCTGACTATGCCTATAGGGAAATAATAAGTAAAATTACATAAATTTATTCTGTTCTCATTACTATTTGCAAAAGACAAAAATATACATAGCATACTAATTTTCATCTCCATTCTTTTTCTTTTCATTCCTGTAATGACCTTCATTACAGGTATACAAATAACTATAATAAAAGGTATAATATGCAAGTATAATTAAAAAGGTAGAAAGTTCAATGTAAGTTCAGGGGGTGGAGAATGGGGAGTAGAATAGGTAAAACTAGGGAAAAAGGACACATATTATTTATTTTAGATATTAGATTCTGAGCTATTCTCTCTCTCCTTCCATCCTTTTCCATTACTAAAAATTTTCCTTCTAAAACATTTAATATGTTGATGGTGCTAATTTTAGATTTTTATTATTTGCATTTTACAAAAATTCTGCACATTTTAAAGTTTTACTTGAATATATTTAGCAATTATAGTTATATACGTTATTGGTAACATCACTGGATAATCCTATCATTTTTATTGCTAGATAATACGGAAGTGGTGTAAATAACTAACTAAATAAAGAGGAGTGATACAAATAACACCTGGTTTCCAGAAACTGCTCTACCAGAATTTCTCTGTCGCTGGCCAAGTCACTTAACTTCTGACATTATTTTCATCATAGTTGAATGGGAATTCAACAAATTCAATTAGGCAAACATTAATTCGCAAGGCACTGGGCTAGGTACTGGGGATACAAAGATGAAACATTACTCACATTGTTGTGAAGGTCAAATGAATATAGAAGAACTTGGTAAACCACAAGATGGAAAAGAAATACGTTTTGATGCTCTGGACAATCTTTTAAAATATCTAGTCAACACGGTACTAATAGGTGTTAGACTTGGAGTCAATACCTGGGTTAAAATCTTGTCTCTAATACTATCAGCCATAGATAATCACCTAACTTCTCTTAAACTCAGTTTCCTCACCTGTAAAATGGAGATAATGATATCTTTAAGTGCAGGGATGTTGTAAGGGTTACATGCAATTATTTTGTAAAGTGATTTGCAAATCTTAAAATACTTTATCAGTGGCAACTATTATTTATTAATTTCTAGATATCACCATTTCAATAACTTGTTACTCATGTGAGAGAGGGTAGCATAGAAGAACACTGGGTTTAAATCCTGCCCCTGATCCTTGGTAGCCACTCAAAGATCATGTGAGCCTTACTTTCCTCCTGTACAAAATGAAGGTAATAATACCTGCAGCTCCTACTCCACAGAGTATTTACAAAAATCAAATGAGAATATATGTAAAATGCTTTCTAATACTTACACTATGTAAATGAGTTATTTTTCCTATTCAATTTCGCACTTCAAATTGACTTACTCTTTTTAGTTTCATTTTATTAATTATAAAGCACTACCATAAATTATTATTTAAAAATCTCCTTTCTGTAATACTACAGAAATAATTCAATATTTCTTTAACTTGTTTTTTCTTCTGTTTTGTTAAAAATGTCTCCTTTGTTGGTTCCCTTTTTCTAAATAAAGAAAAAATTTGGATAATGTTCAAATCTATAGCCTTTTAATTTATTTTTTCCCCAAATGTCACTGTTTATGTTTAAGGAAATGAAAGCTACTCTGCAAATTTCTTTCTACAAATACTTTCAAAATGTATTATAGTTATCGACCTTGTTCTTTGTTTCGACAAAGCATTTATATCTCTTCCTTTTATTATGAATATTTTAACTTGCTACTGAATCTTAGTCAATTAAACTCAATCCCTGCCTATAAAGTAGCAATTTTATAAGGTATATTTTATTTAGTTTCTACTATTATTTACATTTAAGAGCTTTAGTCTTTCTCCTACCATTTGTTTTCTTTGACCTGTGCTACATAATCTAAGTAATGTTTAGCTATATTCATTTTCAATTTCTTAACATTTTTTAAGTAAGCTCAAAATGCTGGCTTTCCATTTAGCAAATATGGTAGCTCTGCCACATTTTCTTTGCCATATTTCTTCCTCAATGCATACGTAATTCTTTCATTAACAATTTCCCTTGAAATTTCCATGTTTTGCCTAATTTTTCTCTTATTGTCTTAGTTATTGTCTTGAAGGGTCCCCTATGACATAAGTAGAACTTTTTCAGTTGAATTTCAGAGTATTCAGACAATAAATGACTTTTTTGCATGAAAACAATAGCTTTCCTCTAGGTATAAATCACAAGAAACTATATTTTTGAGTCTAGATTTTTTTTCTGATAAATTCTTTAAATAAATATGAGTTTAAATAAACCAGATATTCAATAATTATGAATTTATTCATATTATAATCACTTGTTAAGAAGTAAAATACAAAGTATAGCATAAATGTTGTGGAAATGCTAATGAAAAGTCAAAAAGAAGAATGAAATATACAAAGCCTTCAAGTCACAAGATAATAGAGAGTCCTGTTATTTAAGTATTCATTATTCAATTTTCCCCAGGTTAAGAGACTGAGTTTTGTTTTGGTCCAGACATGTGGTTTCATTTGTTGTAGGAAACTCCCTTCACCAAGGCAGATCAGCAACTGTTATGTAACTTACAGTCTCCGCTAGCTGCCTGGAACACAGAGAATTCAAGGGATGGCCAGAAGTGTCAGAAGTGAGACCTGAATCTAGGCCTTCCTAATTCAAATGCTGGTTTTCTATTCATTATGTCCTGCTACCTTTTTATGACCATTGGGTGGGAAATCGAAAATTCTAATAAAATGAAAATATTTACTAATGTGCTCACCAATTAAAAATTTAATCTAAACCAAAACATTACACCCACTAGCATCCCACAAGAAAGACAGGCACGGATGGGTTGTGATCTGAACTGTTGCAGGGAACTTCTTA